>NW_022436993.1:14070772-14110241 GCF_009761245.1 Sapajus apella
TAGCTAACCAGCATGGAGACCTAGCTAACCAGCATGGTGGCCTAGCTCACCAGCTCTTGGCCCCTTGCTTTCCACCTCTCCTATCGAATGTTCTGCGCATGGCCGCATGGCCCTCTTGAGTGATACTGCTTATCATAAAGTGTCAGCCAGGACTTCCAGTTTACTATCTTGTGGCTCTAGTCAGGCAGTGGTGAAGTTACCCACAGATAGCAGAATTCATGACAAACCTGTGTAGGTGAGAATCGAACCAGTGATTGGGGAGACTTCAAAGAGCTCCAGTGAGGCCGGGTACAGTGGCTCATGCCTGTAATCTCAACACTTTGGGAGATTGAGGCGGGAGGATTCCTTGAGGCCAGGAGTCCAGGACCAGCCAGGACAACATAGAGAGACCCTTGACTCCTCCAAAAAAATGTGTTTAATTAGCTGGGCGTGGTGGTACATGCTTATAGTCCCAGCTACTTGGGAGGCTGAGGTGGGAGGATTGTTTGAGCCCAGGAGTTCAAGGCTACGGTGAGCTATGATCACATCACTGCACTCCAGCCTGGGCAGCAGAGCAAGACCCTGAGTCAGGAAAACAAAACAAAACAGAAAAGATCCGTGGCCAGTGAAATGGTTCATCCAACCACCCAATTCTTTCTCTCTAGCTTTTCCAGCAGGTGTTTCTGGAGGCTGCACGGGGTTTCACAGATTTCTTCACCAATGCTTATAATCTTTCTGGAAGGTGTACACTGGCATTGGCTGCACTGCATGGGGTCCCTGTACTCCCTGGAGGGAGCACAGACTCCTTGCCATGGGTGTCTCTTCTCTGGCTTTTGAAGAGGAAGGCCAAGAGCCAGAGAAGCTCTGCCCTGCAGCCTCTCCCATCCCCACATTTGACTGAAAACCAAATCCCAGTCCTACCTTTAATGAGCATTAGAAGTCACAGCAGGGAGAATTTCTTCTGCATGTGTGTGTGTATTTTTAGGCATGCACATGTGTATTTTTAAATTTTTTTTTAAACAGATCCTTGCTCTGTCGCCAGGCTGGAGTGCAGTGGCATGATCTCAGCTCAATGCAACCTCCACAACCCTGGGTTCAAGCGATTCCCCTGCCTCAGCCTCCTGAGTAGCTGGGAGTACAGGTGCATGCCACCACATCCACCTAATTTTTTTGTATTTTTAGTATAGACAGGGTTTCACCATGTTGACCAGGATGGTCTCAATCTCTTGACCTCCTGATCCTGATTGGCCTCCCAAAGTGCTGGAATTACAGGCGTGAGCCACCACCCCCAGCAGCACATGTGTATTTTTAAGTACATAATTGAGTTTATGTTTAAGGTTTGAAAACCCATTAAAAAAAACGGGATCACTGGCCAGATTCACCACTAGCCATGTCTATGAGAGAGTGCTCGCCCATCCCAAGAGAGAACAGAATGCTGTGGGGCGCTGCCCCAGCTGCCCTGGTGCTGACAGGCTGGAAGAAGTGAGTTGTCCTCCATAGAGACCCCAGAGCAGGTATGAGAAGACGGCCCTCATGGAAGAACCATCTGATGAGGGCGGGGAGCTTTTTATGGACAAGGGGTGCCACTGCAAAGTAGGGCTTCTCTGTTTTATTGCTCACTGCTAGCTCCTTTTAAATAATGAGTTTTATGGAGTTCTTTTTTTCTTTTTTTGAGATGGCGTTTCGCTCTGTCACCTACGCTAGAATGCAGTGGTGTGATCTCAGCTCACTGCAACCTCTGCCTCCTGGATTCAAGCAATTGTCCTGCCTCAGCCTCCTGAGAAGCCAGGACTATAGGTGCACGCCACCATGCCCGGCTAATTTTTGTATTTTAGTAGAGATGGGGTTTCATCATGTTGGCCAGGCTGGTCTTGAACTCCTGATCTCAGGTGTTCCTCCCACGTCAGCCTCCCAAAGTTCTTGGATTACAGGTGTGAGCCACCAGGCCCAGCCAGAGTTTTGTTGAGTTTTAATCAAAGACTGTCTTGTGATCTGTGATTAATCCAGACTAGGATTCAGTAGGCAAAGAAGTAGAAGGCCACGAGGGGAGCACCTTGTCGCTGTCCATTTCTCCCCATCCCCCAAAGCCTAAGGCACCCACTCATCTACTCTCTATCTCTATGGATTTGCCTGTTCTGGAAATGAAACCATATGGTATATGGCCGTTCATTGTCTGGCTTCTTTGACTTAGCAAATGTTTGCAAGGTTCATCCCTGTTGCAATGTGCATTAGTACCACGTTCCTTTTTTAGGGTTGCATAATATTCTATCATCCTTTGATGTTTATTTCAGCATTTTCTACAGCAAACACACACACACCAAATGATGCCCCAGACTTCTGTATCTGCAGTCATTCTTTCCCCTCACATAGCTGCCCAGCTTTGCGCCTGGTTTCTTTCTGATACTGACTTGATGTCACTTCACCAAGGCCTTCCCTGGCCACCTTGTTAACAATGGCAAACCCTGTCCTGTCCTTCCCTGCTTCACATTTGTGCTTGAAACCTGTTATCCTCTAGTTTACAGTATGTACCATGTAGTTTTCTGATTCATTTCTTATGTATTTGCTCACCTCTCCCTTCATAAGAATGTACTGGGCAGTTTTATCCATTGCTGTATTCTTGGTGCCTGACACCATGCTGGACTCATGGTAGATACTCAGCAAAGTGGTTGTTGAACGGATAAAAGTTATCGGAGCGGAATAGCTAATCACCTGTTGTGACCCACTGCTAATGTCAAAGACTCTTCTGTATGTCTGTGGATAGTGACCTCATAGATTGATGCATTAAGAACATAACTGGGGCCAGGCACAGTGGCTCATGCCTATAATCTGAGCACTTTGGGAGGCTGAGGTGGGTGGATCACCTGAGGTCAGGAGTTCGAGACCAGTCTGGCCAACATAATGAAACCCTGTCTCTACTAAAAATATAAAAATTAGTCGGGCATGGTGGCAGGCGCCTGTAGTCTAAGCTACTTGGGAGGCTGAGGCAAGGGGAATTGCTTAAACCCAGGAGGCAGAGGTTGCAGTGAGCCAAGATTGCCCCACTGCACTGCAGCCTGGGCAACAGAGCAAGACTTTGTCTCAAAAAAAAAAATATATATATATATATATATAACTCATCTAAGGAAAGGTTGCAGAGAACTCCATATAGCAAGCAAGACAGTTGGGAGGAGAATGGAAGGGAGGGAAACTAGCTTTTTACAGCTTAGGTTTGCTGATGAAAAAATGAAAAGCATAAAAAATTACTCCCATCTGTGCTCTTCTTTGATTTTATTTTTTGTCTGTTGCACCAAAAGAGCACAGAGTAATGAGAACATCATGAGTGAATTGCTGGGGTAGCGCAGACCTTGAGTAATTCTGGTTAATCTAGACTCCTTTTCTTTCTTCTAAGGATGTGTTCAGTTGGGAAACCCTGCTTGCCGACTTCTAGTAACCTCTCTGTCTTGGCCAGTCTTAACAACTTGTTTCTGCTGAACCAGCCAATACTTGGGAAGCTGTGTAAGGCTTTTTTTCACCTTCTCCTTCTTAATGAGTTTGATTCAGAGGGGAAGTCCAGGCTGAATTGACCTTCCGGAAAATGTAAACCCGTTTAACACCAAACCGTACCATAGCCAGCACTCTGCCCAACTCCGCCCAACCCTGCCTGCCAGCCTGGGGCTCTGATTGGCACCTGCACGTGGGGCTCAAGGATGCCACAGTCCGGGTACTACCTGCCTTGGGTCATTCTTGACAGCTCAAACAGACAGAGGCAATTTCTAGGCAATGTGATTTGCAAAGATCTGACCTCTAGGTTGGGAATAGGATTCCAGTTTGAGACCATGAGCTGCTGGGATCATAGACTTCCCCAGTTCACCTTGGAATAGTAGAGTTTATTTCCAACAGAACTCCCAGAAAGAAGGGCTATGGCTCCTGGGCTGTAGCTCTTAACTGTCCTCCCTCCTTGAGCTGACCCTAACTGCCACTTCCCTATTACTGCATCGCTTGCAATTTTGAAATGTATTTTTTTATTTTTTATTTTTTTTGAGACAGTGTCTCACTCTGTTGCCCAGGCTGGAGTAGAGTGGCATAATCTTGGCTCACTGCAACCTCTGCCTCCCAGGTTCAAGCAATTCTCCTGCCCCAGCCTCCTGAGTAGCTGGGACTACAGGTATGCGCCACCATGCCCAGCTAATTTTTGTATCTTTTGTAGAGACAGGGTTTTACCATATTGGTCAGGTTGGTCTCAAACTCCTGACCTTGTGATCTGCCCACATCAGCCTCCTAAAGTGCTGGGATTGAGCCACCATGCCCAGCTAGAAATGTATTTTTACTAAGATATCTGGGCTCAGCCACTGGAGGTTCCTCACATGATAGAAATAGCGTGGAGTTGAGCAGACAGAGAAGGGTTCGAGTATCAACTCCCACCATGTGTCATCTGTGTGACCTTGAGAAAGTGGCTTAACCTTTCTGAACCTCAGTTGCCATAATCCCTACCTCAAAAAGCTCTTCAACCATCCATTCATGCACTCAACAGACAACTGTCGAGGGCCTAATATGCCCCCAGGTATATGCTAGGTGCCAGGAAAACATATTCAAGGAACTTAAGTCTGGTTGAGGAAGACATTAGAGCATAAAAACCATTATGGTGCTGAAGATCGTTGCTTTGGCTGAGGTGTATGTATGAATATCTGGGAGAACTAGCCCAGACCAGGGCTGGGAATTTTGGGAGGCTTGGGACAGCCCTGGAGAAAAGAAAGTGGTTTAAGGCAGGCTGCAGAGTAGAAGCCTCAGCTTCCTCCTCTGTTTCCACCCCGCCTCCTCCCCGCAATTCAGTTTCCCCAAGTTGACCTGTGCACTGCAGAAGTCCTCTGGGGGAAAGAGCAGAGTTTAAACAGGACCAGGCTTCCTGGAAAGACAGAAAGTCTGGATCTGAAGTCCTCACTTGTCTCTGGAAGGAAACCTCACGGAGCAGATACCAAATTGCTCCCACCAGAGGATCCATAGAAAGAAGTCATGAGAGTCCAGCAGGGCTCCAGCTGCAGAACCGCAGCCCGGCCGCAGCCGCCCCCTGCATGTCTTGGGTCAAGCTGAGAGGTCAGTCCCTCCAGGCTGGTGCGGCGTAGGCCACCGCCTCCCATTGCAGAACAGCTGGCGAGACCGCAAGTGTTCCTTCTCCCAGCAGCAGCCTGACTTGAAAAGCAAACCACAAACCCCTGGCCTGATGCCCGCTCACCCGCCTCACTCCCTGGCACCTTCCAACCAGGGGAGCCTGGAGCTCACACATGAAGTTGCAGCAGCAGGCAATCTGCCTCGCCCCGGGTGCCCACCAAAACCGCGGTCTGCTAGACAGCAGCGCTGGGATCTCTCCCCTCCCCAGCAGGAGGGGCCAGCTCTGGAAGCACAAGGTGTTCCAAAGTGCAAACAAGCCGCTGTTAAATCATTATTCCCCAGAGCCTAAGCCCTCGCTGGTTGGCTCACTTTGGTTTTTCTTTCTTTGCTTCACACAGATATCACGAGGGTAGAGTATTGACCTTTTTTTCTTTTTGTTATGCACGATAGAGCACAGTGTTCGCGGGTGTATGCCCGTACGTCCCTGCAGAACCGGCTGCCAGCTTCTTCCATCCCATCACCATCTTCCATTCAGTCCAATGACCTCCGCAGAGGAGATCAGGATGTCTCTATGATGCCACATGTCTGGGCAGAGCTGGAGCAGGCATAAGAAAAATGCCAACTGCCAACCTCTCTGCCATCCCTGGAAAAACAGAAAAAAAAAAGTAACAACAGGTTTCTCCCTAAAGGCAGTCCTCCAAAGTAGTCAAAACCTCATTTAAAAAAAAAAAAAAATTAGCCAGCCATGGTGGCTTATACCTGTAATCCCAGCACTTTGGGAGGCTGAGGCAGGAAGATCACTTGAGGTCAGGAGTTCAAGACCACCCTGGCCAACATGGCGAAACCCCATCTCTACTAAAAATACAAAAATTAGCCAGGCATGGTGGCACTGTCAGTAATCCCAGCTACTCAGGAGGCTGAGGCAGCAGAGTCGCTTAAACCCGGGAGGTACAGGTTGCTCTGAACCAAGATTGTGCCAGTGCACTCTAGCCTGGGCAACAGAGTGAGACTCTATCTCAAAAATAAAAAATTTGAAAATTAAAAAAGTTTTAAACATTAAAAAAAATTTAGAAAGTAACTACAGCAATCTGGAAAGCGATGTCTGGGCCAAAGCAGGTGAAAGGGCCTGTTATCACCTTCTCCCGACATGTACAAAGTACTTCTCAGACTGATTAATTCCCCTTTGAAGCATCCCACTGAGGTCCCTCATAGAGGTATAATTAGCCTTGGCTTTTTTTTTTTTTTTTTTTTTCCAAGGAAAGACTGGAGCACAGAGAGGTTAAGCCACACATCACTGGGTCACAGTGCTAATTGCTAGAACAACCAGGCTGCGCGCAGTGGCTCCTGCCTGGAATCCCAGCACTTTGGGAGGCTGAGGCGGGCAGATCACAAGGTCAGGAGGTCAAGACCATCCTGGCCAACATGGTAAATCCCCGTCTCTACTAAAATACAAAAAAGAATTAGCTGGGTGTGGTGGTGCGCGACTGTAGTCCCAGCTGCCCGGGAGGCTGAGGTGGGGAATCGCTTGAACCTGGGAGGCAGAGTTTGCAGTGAGCTAAGATCATGCCACTGCACTCCAGCCTGTCAACAGAGCGAGGCTCCATCTCAAAAAAAAAGAGGAAGAAGAAGAAGAAGAAATTAAAAAAAGAAAAACCAAAGCTAGACCCACATATTGCAAATCACTGGGCAACTTCAGCCATTCAGCCCGCTGACCCCAGCCAGTCCCCCGGGGCACTCTGAGGAGGGAAGGAATGACATGGGGGGTTGGGGGCAGAGGATGCGAAAAGAAAAACAATTCCAGCTTCTCTTGAAAGAATTTACATTCACCAAAGCTTCATGGTAAAGTCTTTCTGCAAGAAAAGCCAAAATATACACAAGAAAATAATACAGAGAGAGGCCTCTAGGGAGAAAAATGAAAGGAAATCCAGTCGAATGGGAAAAACAAAATGGCCTGCATCTCAATGGGCTTGTTAGGTACTTGTTAACCTCTTTCTCTCTTTTCCCCTAGTAATGACTCTTGTGCCAAAGGAAGCTAAGAGGTTTTTGATGGGTTAAAAAGAGCCCATCCATTAAGGGGTCAAGGCCTGGTGCTCTGGGTATCTGTCACTGAATGAATCAAATCAATTTAGAGCTCCGGCTCTCTGACAATGAGGAAGAAGCAACTGGCCGGAAGAACATCTTGATTCCATTAGGCTGGCTGCAGAGAAAAATTAGCCATTGTCTCCCGGGCTGGGTATGTGGCCATCGCTGAAGAAAATAGATGCTGGGGAGCCCTTTTGCAGTGCAAGTGATGGAGGACAGCCTCTGACCCATTTAGGAAGCTGATGATCTGCCGTCACTGTTTGGGTATTTGGGATGGCCTGATGTGTTCCCTTTATAGCCCACTGTGTTCTGTATAAGTCTGAGTCATCTTACAATAGGATACTTTCTTCGCAGGGTGAATATTTTGAGATTAGAAGTCACAACAAGAAAATGGTCAAAACTGACTCTGGTTAAGATTGCAGTGGACAGAAGAATTGGCCAATAAGATTAGGAATAAACCCCAAAGAGAATATAGCAAACTCCAGCACAAATGAATGAATGAAACCCTGGGTCCGGCTTATGCTTACACTGTAAACGATCCAACTTTACAGAAAACTCAGAAATGAGTTTCTGTAATGCTCATGGCACCATACGAGTTGTCTTTCAAAAAAAAAAAAAATTACACAAACCTGTACCTTGTGCTGATATGTGTTGAAAGTATTCAGAACTTTTGTTTTACTTTAAGAATAATGTTGGCATGTAATCATAAGTATTTCCCTTATGACCATAGTATTTTTTGGATGGAGGGACGGAATCTCACTCTTTCACCCAGGCTGGAGTGCAGTGGCACATCTCAGCTCACTGCAACCTCCACCTCCCTGATTCAAGTGATTCTCCTGCCTCAGCCTCCCGAGTAGCTGGGATTACAGGTGCATGCCACCACAACTGGCTCATTTTTGTATTTTTAGTAGAAACAGTGTTTCATTCTGTTGGCCAGGATGGTCTCGAACTCCTGATCTCAGATGATCCACTGGAGTCAGCCTCTAAAAGGGCTGGGATTACAGGTGTGAGCCACCACACCAGCGTCGTATAATTTCCTGAGCACTATGTACTAGGCACAATTTAATATATACTAATTCATTAATACAGCAGCCCTAAGAGAAAGTGCTATTATTTCTATTTCTTCAAGGATGAAAAAACTAAGACGCAAATTGAATTTCTGAGACTACACAGCCAGTAAGCAGCAGGCGGTGTGACACTGAAAACCCTGCTTTTAATCCATGCTATTCTGTATTGTCTTCCATCAGTAGGAAATGTTTAAATCAAGCTACTTTATTTTTAAATTCCAAAGAATTGCAGCTTGACATTCTCTGGATTTACAATGCTGACCTTCAACCCATGCACAGAATGCAGGAATGCCCACACACCCCCTCATTTTAGAGAAGAGGAAGCGAAGATGGAGAGGGCCTTACAAAGTCAGAGCTAGAACTGAGGGCTCTTGACCTCCCACCAAGGGTTCTTGCTCCTCAAAGTGAAAAACCAAAACAATCAAGAGTAAGCAACAGTCATGAATCTTAATTATTTGAGACAAAAGCATGAGATATATCTGAATGAGGCAATGTGGCACTTCCATAGAGTTTTTAAAGCCTGGTACAGAAACCAGAGATGGTTTTAAGCTCCATCATGGATTCCTGTATCATGAATACAGGCTACTTTATGCATGTCTTGTCTTCCCAAGTAGATCATAAGCTCCCTACAAACATAAACATGTATTAGGCACCACATGTTTCCTCTTGCCTATTAGAACAGGCCAGTACAAAGTAGATGACCACTACATGAATGGTTGGAAAGGGAATGGGAATTCAATGTTGCCTAAAACCCAGGGGCCTTGCTTCTGTCTTCTTTTTGTGCAAAGTAAAATATATTGAATCCCTATAGAACTGTTAGGAAGAAAAAACCTCTGACACACGATTTCAGCCCACTAAAAACAAATACCTGCGCCAGATGCAGTGGCTCATGCCTGTAATCCCAGCAATTTGGGAGGCTGAGGTGGGTGGATCACCTGAGATCAGGGGTTCAAGACCAGCCTGGCCAACATGATGAAACCCCATCTTTACTAAAAATACCAAAATTAGCTGGGCGTGATGGCAGGCGCCTGTAATTCCAGCTACTTGGGAGGCTGAGACAAGAGAATTGCTTGAACCCAGGAGGCAGCAGAGGTTGCAGTGAGCCGAGAGCATGCAACTGCATTCCAACCTGGGGGATTGAGCGAGACTCTGTCTCTGAAAAAAAAAAAATAAGTATACATATATATGTGTGTGTATATATATACATACACACACACACACACTTCCGTTGCCCTTATAGAACCCACTGTGCCCCAGTAGCAAAACCTTACTGGGAAACATGGGATCTAGTCCTCTGAAAGCACAGGCTTAGGGCTTTCTGGGGTGATGTCGCATTTTAAATTCCATCTGATTCTGGTTCAGTGACTCCTTTGTTTTGCGCTGGAGCCCTCTAGATGTGTAGCAAACCATTTGTATTTGCTGAAAATACAAACCCACCTAGAGATTTGCAAGTGCCAGTCTGCTCTAGAAAGTAAAAAGGGCAGAAGTGAGATCAGGAAGTGAGTTTTTCAGTTGCTATGTTTCCTTCTGAGCTTGGAGATTATTCCTGTCCATGAGCCTAATTCTTCCTACGTAGAGACCCAGAACAGGAAGCTGGAAGCAGCCTTGTTCTCATTGACAGAGCTTCATGGTGTGTTAGAAAGAGCCCAGGAGCAGAAATCACAAGATGTGGGTGCTAACATCAGTTACTTCTTTAACTTCTGCCAATCCCTTAACCTCCGTCTACTGGGGCTGCTTTATCTGTGCAAGGAGGAGGTGGACCAGATGGCTGCTGTGATTCTGTGTAGTAGCCCCCCTGGGTGACTACATAGGAAGTTACTCATAGGGAGGTCAGTAAGAAGCTTGGTGACTCAGCCTCAGGGACAACGGGGGAAGACAAGGTTCTCCAAAGTCCTGGTCAGGCATCAGAGGCACCGGACTGAGCTTCCTCTCAATCGTCTATTTCCGCATCGTCCTGGGAGCTCGCCCACCACACCACATGCAGCCCCAGCTCTCCATAAGTGCTGGCCAGGGAGGAAGTCCAGTGGAGCCAAGGCCCCTTCCTCTGCCCCAACCTTCAGCCAAACACAGGATGTGGGAATCCAGGAGGCTAGCTAGAATCCAGTAACTGGTCCCCGCTCAGCAAGTACTTAGAGTAGACTGTGTTGCATTCAGGGCTCAAAGGTAGTATTTTTCAGCCACTCTCGTTTGCACTCCATGGATAAATGTTTCCCATCTCCTGTTTTCATACATGAAGACACTGAGGCCCAGAAAAGGGAAGTGGAGGACCTGTGATCGCATTGGGAATCACAGCAAATCTAGGTCAGAAACCAAGAATCCACATCCAGTATCAGCCAGTCCCAACAACAGGGACAGACATAGTCTCAAGGAAGCTACTTCCTGGTGGTTTCCTCTAAGTTTCGTTCCATGCAAGCCCAGATCATCCAGGCATGCAGGCTGTTCTTTTTTTTTTTTGAGATGCAGTCTCACTCTTTTGCCCAGGCTAGAGTACAGTGGAAGATCTCAGCTTACTGCAGCCTCCACCTCCTGGGCTCAAGTGATTCTCCTGCCTCAGCCTCCCAAGTAGTAGGGATTATAGACACAAGCCACCACGCCCGGCCCAGGCTGTTCTTCATCACAACTGTAGTTGTGTTTTAGTCTTTGGATGAAAGCTACGGAGTACTGAAGCACTGCTGTGTAGAAAACTAGAGGAAGCCAGGACTCCAAGAAAAGAAAGAAAGAATGCTTGTTATCATTTACCGTAAAAAAGTAAAGCCAGGGCCGGGCACAGTGGCTCACGCCTGTAATCCCAGCACTTTGGGAGGCCGAGGCGGGTGGATCATGAGGTCAAGAGATCGAGACCATCCTGGTCAACATGGTGAAACCCCGTCTCTACTAAAACTACAAAAAATTAGCTGGGCATGGTGGCGTGTGCCTGTAATCCCAGCTACTCAGGAGGCTGAGGCAGGAGAATTGCCTGAACCCAGGAGGCGGAGGTTGCGGTGAGCCGAGATCGCGCCATTGCACTCCAGCCTGGGTAACAAGAGTGAAACACCGTCTCAAAAAAAAAATAAGTAAAGCCAGGCCATGGTGCAGGACGAGAAAGATTTGCTCTTTTACTTTCTCCTTAATCATATTGTAGCTCATTTGTAAAACTCATTCCACTTGTAAAGTTAACCACCCATTAGTCAGTGAGAGTTGTACCCACTAATTGGTGGACTCCTGGGGAAAGTAACATAGTTAGAGGTTAGAGTAATGGACCATGTGCCCTTGAATTCTATTTCTGGTTCCCTCACTTACTTGCTGTGTGGCCTTAGGCAGTTTTCCTTAATTTCCCCGGACCTCATTTACCCCAAGAAGTAAATTTCCCACTCACTCTTCTTGGGGGATGCCAAAAGATCAAAGGAACGATGTTTGCAGGGCTTTTTAAAGATGCCTAAATGAAGTGCATTAGAAACGCCTTGATTTAATAGGTACGAATTAATACCTTCTTTGATTATTGGTACAACTATGTATTTTTAGCTTTTTAATTAGCTCCTTGGGCATAATTGGCCATAGGAGTTACACAAAATCCTAAGGGAACCTGCCCAGTCATCCTGATGATCACTGTGGGTGTCTGCTGTGTCTTTACACGAAGGGGCAGAGCGTGTTGGCAGCTTTATGTGGCGGTGGGTTATAAGGGCTACACTGGGCCAGCGCAAGCTGGGGACGCTCCCCTGATGTGGCGCAGACCATTGGGGCTGCCTGGAAACCAGCTCAGTCAGAGCCCACCTTACCCTGTTGACGAAAGGGAGGCTAGATGGAGCATCTCCTGTTTGTTGATTTGCTTGTTGTGTTTGCTCTGCCAGCCTCAGAGTGAAGTATTTCACAGGCAGGGCCTCTAAGCCATGAGCACAAGAGCCCATGTGCAGAAATGCCCCCATGAAGAGCACGATGCCTTTCCAGCAAGCTGCTCCCAGCTCTGGGCAAGGAGCAGCTGCTCCCGCCCTCCAGGTCCCTGCTGCCTTCATATTCCTGCTCCCCAGCTCACCCCCTCCTCCTAAGAGAAGAAAAAAGGATCAGGCCACTGTTCCGACAATGTACACCTCCTCTTCTGTTCCTGGGACCTGTTTGTTTTTGTTTGTGTTTGTTTCGAGAGGGAGTCTTGCTCTGTCACCAGGCTGGAATGCAGTCTCGTGATCCTGGCTCACTGCAACCTCTGCCTCCCAGGTTCAAGTGATTCTCTTGCCTCAGCCTCCTGAGTAGCTGGGACTACAGGCGCCTGCCACCATAGCCGGCTAATTTTTGTATATTTCGTAGAGATGCGGTTTCGTCATGTGGGCCAGGCTGATCTCGAACTCCTGACCTCAAGTGATCCACCCACCTCAGCCTCCCAAAGTGCTGGGATTCTGGGCATAAGCCACTGTGCCCGGACTATTCCTGGACCCTTCTAATGTCTCAATGCAAGAATCTGATCCTGAAAACCGCCCATCGCTTCACCTCACTTTTACCCTTCCTTCCCAGGATTGCATTTGCAAAACAAAAAATCATGCTTAAAGCAAGCATCAGGGGAATCCATTGTTCTGCACCCGGTTACAAAAATGTCTAGTGCATCATTCCGGGGAGCTGCCTGGGAGCCAGGACTCCATGGTTCATGGCCAAGGGCAGAAGCTGGAGGCAGGGCCTTCCCACGGGCAGTACAGCAGCCACGGACGGGGCGCTGCAGCAGAATCCAGATGGTTTTGTCCCGGCCCTTTGGCAGACGTGCAGCTCTCCACGCCGAACCGCATCAGGGAGCACTTAAAGCAAGGCTTGGTTTGTGTTTTATTTTGCATGGAATGGGGGAAAGAGGAGTTGCCAGGGAAACAGCCCCTCGGAGCATTGTACGCTGGGATTCTTCATCAGGTGGGAAGGGGGCTTCCCATGAAAGGCACAGGGGTTTTCTCAAGCATGCTTACACCTGGTTCTGTTTTCTTTCCTCCTCTTGGAGGGTTTGAGGGTCCCACCTCCCTGGGCCTGCCCATTAGGCTGGCAGGGACCTCACCCCACAGTACCTGCCAGGATGTAAGGCCAGGACCAAGTCCACAATGAGCAGGGCCCAGTGCAGAATGGAAATACAGGGTCCTTTGATCCAACCATTAGGTGGGTTCAGTGTATACTGCCCAGGTGATGGGCTCACCAGAATCTCACAGATCACTGCTAAGGAACTTACTCATGGAAGCAAATCTCACCTGTTCCCCAAAAACCTATGGAAATAATGTTTTTAAAGCATGTAGCAACAAAGACGAAGACCAAAAAAAATTGAAGGAAGGGAGGGGGGGGGGGGGGGAGGGAGGGAGGGAGGGAGAGAAAAAGGAAGAAGGAAAGGACAGAAAGAAAGAATGAAAAAACTATTAGGAATTTCAAGATGTCAACAGCAGATTGTGAAACTAAGCCAAAGACCTCAGCAAAAGGCCCTCAGGTGGCACACCCAGAAGGCTGATCCTGTCCAAGACTTCACTTTGCCTGAGCAAGGCAGGTGCAGGATAGGGACTGAGAGACCCCCGTCGGGGGCAGCCAGCAGGAAATTTTCATTGAAGTACCATCCACATCCCTTACTTAAGAGGAGGGGAGGAGGGGCAGTGGGAGAAAAATTATCTCTATTTAAGGATTTGCAGCACACACTTAATTTTTTTAAAACCCAAAAGTTGGGGCTGGAGTTAGGAAATCTAAGAAAAGAATGATTCTGGTTGTTCTGGAATGACTCTCTTTTAGTCTGCCAGCCTTTGGAAGAAGTAAGAACAATTGGGATTCATAGTAAGCTCTAAGGTCATTTTGTGCCAGCACCGTCCTAAGATCTGCAGCTGCTGAGATCTCCCATAGGGGTCATTTTTGCCATTTTACAGAGGGGAAAACTGAGGCTAAAGGAAGTACTGTAACTTGTGTAAGATCCAGAAGCTCAGAATTAGTGGAGTCTGAGCTGGGCATGGTGACTCATCCCTGTAATCCCAGCACTTTGGGAGACTGAGGCAGCCAGATCTCTTGAGGCCAGGAGTTGGAGACCAGCCTGGCCAACATGGTGAAACCCCATCTCTACTAAAAAATACAAAAATTATTCAGATGTGGTGGCGCACTCCTGTAATCCCAGCTACTCAGAAGGCTGAGGCACAGGAATCACTTGAACCTGAGAGGCAGAGGTTGCAGTGAGCCAAGATCATGACACTGCACTCCAGCCTGGGGGACAGAGCAAGACTGTCTCAAATTTTTTTTTTAATGTAGGAGAGCCTGGATTGAAACAGATGCAGTCACACCACAAAGCCTGCGTGCCTGACCAGTTTGCTCAGCCTACTGCCCCCAGGTTATGAGGCCAATGCCATAGAACCTGTTCATTCTGGTATTTTTGTAGCTCTGGCTAAGTTCAGGTGGAATGTCTCTGAATATATAACAACTGGGGACCAGAGAGGAACTTTGGGTGTTTTCACTGAAAGATTTATAGTGACTAAGCATCAGATAGGAGCATGAGACTCGCTCAGGTGCTGTTGAATCTGTGACACAAAGCTATCAGCCAACATACAGCTTTGGGCCATTTGCTTTCCTTGCAATGTCTCTCCACCCACCTGGAGTTGATGCTTAACAAGAAAGTAAAATACTATTTCCTTGGGTTTCAGAGTGAAATGCGCTCTGAGCCCGGGACAAAAGAGGCCGCTCTATAATCAGAGATAATAGATATTCTCCTTCCCAGTACTTACACAGACAAAATAATTGTAAAATCCCAGAGAGCAGATTATGAAGATAAAAGAAGGCAGCCATTCCAGAGGCCGTTTTCACTCCAGCCCAGTATTATTCAGGGTGCTGGGTCCACTGGCCAGCTGTTGACTAGCCTGTCCCCAGCGTGGGAAGACAGGTGGGTGGGATACAGGAAATGGCTGTCACGTCTCCAAGGTGGAGAGAACATAAGGATGCCAGAGAGGGTCAGGAGCCTCAGGTCTGAGAACTCTGGGGCTAAGACCCTAAAAAGCATTCATCTCAGCGACCAGAGAAAGTGGGGAGCTCAGGGAAGCTGTTCCCCGCAGAATGGCAAAAACAAGATTCCTGCTTTACCCCTTCTTTCTGCAAAATAAACCGAAATTCCAAGTGTATTGAAGGGGATGCAGTCACCATCAAATATGAATGTAAATGTGTGTGCACGCAACTTGAACCTCCTGTGACATTTCCCAGAGGGTGAAAGTAACTTTCTTTTGCATCCAATGAATGAAAGGAACCGCGTTCCTGGAGCAATTGGAGGCAGCCCTAATTACTTCCAAACATTACAGTCGGCTTCTTAGTTAACGAGCTCACTGGTCCGAAGGGGGAAGGACCGCCAGGGCCCCTTCATGCCCCTTCTCACCCTCCCTGGCCAAGCTGCAAGCGGCGTCCTTCCGGGCCACAGAACTCTCGGTTTTCTTTGTGCTGCAGCAGGAAGAATGGGCTTGACAGGCTCACACTGTGATCTTGAGTTGCCTGCCCCCGAAATAAGGTCCCAGCCTCCTCCGCCCTTAGCAAGGCTCTTACACATTAGTGAGCAGGAAGTGGAGTCCCGATGGGAGGCTGGGAATCTGAACGCCTTCCCATTTCAGCACTGGAGGGAGGAAGCCCGACTCGGCACTGCACGCAGATGGCCACCGCTCCCTCCTGAGAGCTCGCTCTGCGCCTCTCGCTCCTCTCCCCTCGCCCGCCGCCTTCTCTGCTCGGTCCCTCTCTCCCGTCTCCACCTCTCCTCCCTCTCCTGGAAAGGGAAAGTCTGCCAAGCTGGGGACCGCCAGGGGCACACCAACAAAAGCCAACCAAAGGCGGAGAACTTGAAAAGAACTTGTTTTGTTCCAGTTAAGGAACCTGCAGGAAAATCCACACCCACGTTGCCTGGTTTTGAACTGGAGAGCTGCGTGTGTCGGGGTGTGTGTGTATGTGTGTGTGTGTGTGTGTGTGTGTGTGTGTGTGTGTGTGTGTGTCAAGCAAGGGGCGGAGGAAGCACAAACTACGGTCTCTGCTTTGATAAGGAAACTACCAGCTGTGGAAAGTTGACGGGCAGAGCAGGGAAGACGGCCCAGGAACCAGCCCGTCCTAAGTTTTAAACTACATTGTTTTCTGTCCAGATATTCCAATGGAGACAGTTGGAAAACCTGTATTTCAGAGAAAAGAAGTTTTCCGTGGAAGTTCATGACCCACGCAGGTAAGCTTGAAAAGTCCTTTTCTTACGGGACGGCGTGGCTCTTGGCCGGGCATGTTATTTATCTTATGATTTGGGGACTGTAGTGGTTCACGGTCAGTTTGGAGCAGGGACAGAGGGTGGGTGTTCCCGGGGAATGGAGTTCAAATCAGTGAGGCTTTCTTTTGGATTACATATGTTGATAAATGCACTGGGTTTGCACGTGTGTGTGTGTGTAAGTAGCAATTCCCTGACCATCTCATCTGGCCATATGTGTCTCTGGCTTATATGAGTGTGTGTGTCTGTGTGTGTTTGTCTTACCTGCCGGGGCACTGGAGGGAAGCTTTATGGCACTTTGTTACACACACCAGTAAGTCCGCATAGGAAATCTTTGCTACAGAAGAGTCTGAGGAATCCCTCCTCAGAGCTTCTAAAAGTGTTTCAGGCAGGACAGTCAATGCAAAAATGACTCTGTCACAAGCGGTTGTGTTCCATTGTTTTATTCCAGGAGCTGTAATTTTAGGGTGTTAGTATTGTGGGTGGATGTGAAAGAAATGCAATTATTTTTTCCTCCACCCAAAATTGTACCCCAGAGAGCACCAGTGTTGTAAAAAAGTCCCTGCTTTCTAAGTCAGATTCGAGACAGTAGGGCCCCAGATTGGAATGCAGGGAGCCCGGAGTGGCCGGGGTCTGGGCAGCTGGTACCCACTGTTTTCCTCTCTTTGTCTGCCTCTGGACCTAAAGTTGTAGGCATCCCCAAAACAGCAATGTCATTCCCTAAAACCAGGCCTGACAACTAAGAAATCACTTTCCGTAAGTCCAAAAACATTTAAGAAGGTAGACCCGCGGAGATGGAGAAAAGATCAGACCCTACAGGGGACCAGAGTGGATTTTAGGTGCTGTTGACGCCCCAGCCGGGGCTTAGAAAGAGGACTTGGCACCATTTCCAGCTCACACATGGCTTCTAGTGCTCAAAACAAGCTGCGGTGCCCCCCCACGAGCTCTGGACAGGAGGAAGACTGGGAGTTACCCTGCCCAGTGAGAGGGCTCGGACCTGTGCAATAGCCCCTGCTCTGCAGCCCGTGATAACCCAGCGGGAATGAAGCCATGCCTGCCCTCCAGGGTAATCTGCCTCGAACAGCCACTCCTGTATAGGGGAAAAGCTTATCTCAGCAGCACAGTTACTACAGGAATAGTGGAGAGCAGCTCAGTTTCTGCGTCTCTGCAGTCAGGTGAAGATGGTAGCCTTTAACAGAAGAATATTTTATCTGATGTTTCTCAGGGTCAGAAGCCCACTCCATGGAGCACAGATTCATCTGCACAGGTCAAGGGGGGCGGGTGGGGAGATTCCAAAAATAATATTCCATCCAAGAAGAAACTCACTATCCATTTTCCGGGTGAACTGAATCGGACCAGGTTCTTAGGTGTGTAAGAGGAGGGGAAATTTAAGTATAAAATGAGTGGGCCGGGTGTGGTGACTCATGCCTGTAATCCCAGCACTTTGGGAGATGGAGGCAGGTGGATCACCTGAGGTCAGGAGTTTGAGACCAGCATAACATGGTGAAACCCCTTCTCTACCAAAAATACAAAAATTAGCCGGGCGTAGTGGTGGGCACCTGTAATCCCAGCTACTCGGGAGGCTGAGGCGGGAGAACCCAGGAGGCGGAGGTTGCAATGAGCCAAGATCACTCCATTGCACTCCAGCCTGAGCTATAGAGCAAGACTCTGTCTCCCCCCCCCCAAAAAAAAAAAGTGAAATGAACTTTGCCACAAGGGGTCAAATGCAGAAAGGGGATGCTCCATTGGATAAAAATGAGGGACTGGGTAATCTAAGGGGCTGAGTGCAGGGAACAGACCCTCCTCCATGCCTGTGCTCTGCTGGGAATTCAGTGAACTCCCAGGCACCTTGGACAAATCCTTTAACCACACATGCATGTATCTGCGCATGTGTGTTTGTGTTCTTTCCGTGTCTGTCACCCTATCAGTGAGTACTACTAAATTCTCTTTCCCAAGGCCCAGGGATGTAGGAAAGAATCCAGACCTCACATGTGGCTATTCAGTGGGCCTGATGCCTGCTAGACAGCAGTGATCAATGTCATGTTTCTTGAGAAGTTTCTGTGTCATGTTCGGGCGCTGTGTCAGCTGTGGCAGAGAAGGAAGGAAGTCGGAGGCAGGGTCCTCTTCCTTAAAGATCTTCTAGTGTAGCTGAGAAGACAGGCAGAAGAAGGAACTTATTTTTGGTTTTTTTTAGAGACTACATCTCATTCTGTCACCCTGCTGGAATGCAGTAGTGCAATCATACCTCACTGCAACCTCCACCTCCCAGCAGTTCTCCCACCTTAGCCTCCCAAGTAGCTGGGACTACAGGCTCACATCACCACACCCAGCTTTTTTTTTTTTTTTTTTTTTTTTTGGAGAGACTAGGTCTCACAGGGTTGCCCAGGCTGGTCTTGAACTCCTGAGCTCAAACGATGCTCCCATCTTGGCCTCTCAAAGTGCTGGGATTACAGGTGTGAGCCTCTGCCTGGAACCCGGCTGAGAAGAAGGAACTGAGGGATGTCACAAGAAACAAAAGAAGCTACCCTAGATGACAAGTAGCTATAGAAAGGAGAGGCAGGATTTGAACCTAACATGTCTGGCCCGGAGCTCATGCACTTCGCCTCTTTACTGTACGGAAAGGCCAGATGTCATGGGCCATGAAGGGTGAATGACAGGGTCACCAGAGGCATGGCTGGTCAGGAAGGGAGAGGCTTACCAGGAAGGAGAGGTCTGGGCAGAACCTGGAAGAGTAACTAGGATTAAAGCCATGTGGTGGGCCCTCAGGGGGATATAGATCTCAGGTGGGGGCTCTTCAATTAGGATAAAGAAGTGAGGGAGGGTCTGGCTAGAGGAAAGTCGGCGGTGGAAGAGCCCAGAGGAACGACTGGAGCCGTCTCTCCTCTCTCCTCTCAGGTAAACTCGCTCTGAGTACACTGAATTAGCCTGCAGACAGGCAGGGATACGGGGAGGCCCAGGGAGCCCGGAGATGGGGACCCAGGTTGACTTCAGCCTTAAAGACACAGGAGGAAAGGAAATGGCTTCAGGTCAGTTATTTAGCACGGTGACGGAACCAGAGCTGTGACCTGTAAGGGCTTTCTTGCGCCCAGTTCTCTTTTCACATCCTAGTGGTGACTTTTTTCTCTTGTACTGGTTGTTAATATTTCATGTATTTATGGGCTGCGTGTGTGTGTGTTACATGCATAGAACATGGAATTATCAAGGCAGGGTTTGTGGGGTATCCACGGCCTTGAGTGTTTACTCTTTTTATGTTTCAGTGTCACTGAGAGTCCTCTCTTCCAGTTACTTTGAAATATACCTCGTTGTGCTTTTTCAGTGGAATGTGTTGTCCTGTTGCCTGCAGCTTTGCTTATTTGAGGGGGGGAAGAGGAATGGGATTGGCCTCATGGTAGCATGGTTTTCGGGGCTCAGCCCCTCCCCCAAGCCAGGAAAGGAGTCAGAACCGCAGTAATGGGATGGGAAGCGCCAGATGCAATCATTTAATGAAGATGTAGTCGATGGGAATCATTCAGGGCAGAGGCTGCGTCCTGAGCTGATGGGCACAGGTGTGATTGCACCGTTGCCTGCAGGGCATTGGAAAACACAGTGCCCTTTCTCCCGCTGGGGATCCTAACTCAATACTTAGCTTGATTCCTGAGGTTCTCCAGGCTGGGCCAATATTCCACTTTGAAGGTTTGGGCAAAATAGGAATGGCTTGAAGGGAAAGATGAGGAGAGGAGATAAATTAATAACAGAGCAGGAGAAGAACTCTGAGTATCTGATTTAGATGCTCCGGGGAACTACCCAGACCTGACCAGCCACTTACCTCTTCCTCCCAGTTCCTGAAAAATGGAGGTACCAAGCCTTGCACTGCCTTTCAAGATAATTTTCTTGTCTAATTGGGCTTTTCTGTTGGCGGCAGGGGAAACCATTTATTTCCAAGAGCAGCAACTGCTTGGAAGCCAAGCTGGGAGCAGAGATCCTGTTTTCTTTTAAATTTCCAGAGACCATGGAGGGATCCCCCCTCACTTTCTCACTGGCTCCTTTTCTCAATTATTTTAACTGTGCCCTCTTTCACGAGCTGGCTTTTTTTTTTTTCTTTTTCCCTTCACTTTTGTTTGAACTGAAGGGAAAAGACAACCCCTGTAGAATCCGTATCATTAACCACCAGATTTGAATTTCTCCTTAAAAGTGATGGTGAAGAAGACTCCACTTTAAATCTTTAGCCGCCCCCCCCCCCCCCCCCCCGCCCCAGGTAAGAAGATATGGGCAGCTTTCACTTTTCTTTAAGGGACCATTAGCATTGGGAAAAAAAGTTACTGTTTGCAAGTCCTGATGACCCCAGGTTTCTTCCAGATTAGATGTGTTAATCCTGAGAACACACATTTTGTTTCTGATGTCTAGGTAAAATGCTCCAAATCCCATCTCACCTTCCCATCAACTTGTGACACACACACACACACACACACACACACACACACAAATACACACATTCTCGGATTTCATTTGCAAAATAATCTGCCTATCCTACAAAATATACTTCACTAAGAGCATGACCATATAAGGTTTTTTCCCCCAACTCTATGAATGTGGTGAGTTATATGGAGATAAGCAGTTCCCATTTTCATTTTTAAAGTCTAATTACTCCATGTAGGTTTAAAAATATATAGACAAGGCCAGGCATGGTGGCTAATGCCTGTAATCCCAGCATCTTGGGAGGCTGAGGCAGGTGATCACCTGAAGTCAGGAGTTCGAGACCAGCCTGGTGAAACCCCTCTCTACTAAAAAATACAAAAAATTAGCCAGGTGTGGTGGCTACTTAGGAGACTGAGGCAGGAGAATCACTTGAACCTGAGAGGCAGAGGCTGCAGTGAGTTTAGACGGTGCCACCACACTCCAGTCTGGGCTGGAGTCACAGCGTGACTCTGTCTTAAAAAACAATGTACATACAGAGGTTGAAGGAATTGGGGCTGGGCAGATTTCTCTCTGCCTTTCCTCTCCTGATTCTTTATACCCTCCCTGCCCTCTGAATAGATGGGAAATTGATCACCAGATCTTCAAGGAACATTGGGTTTAGAGCTATGTAAGAAGTCCCGACTCCCTGGGATGCTGCAGCCTGTGGTGATTAGAAAAGAATGTACTCATCCCTGCCATAGACACATTTCCTGTCTCATAGGGAGCATCACTGAAGGTTTTCTTGTCTGTGAAGTTTGTCTTGGCTCAGTGCCAGGTCCAAGATTGAAAAGGACCATCCAGTGACCTAGAATGACCCATCCTATCCCAGACAAGTCCAAGACTTGGCCAAATTCCAAACTCTAGGGGGTCAGAAAATCAGAAGGTGGCCTTTGCCAGCCAGTGTCTCCGAATGTGTGTGCACACGTGAGTGTGTGTGTGTATGTTTAGGTGTGTGTAAGCGCTCATCTGTCGCCTTTATGCCAGGGCTTCCAGGACCCAGTGGGTTCTGCACAGAAGCTGTTGACTAAGAAATGGTTTCTCTCAACAGAAACACAGTTGAACCTTGTGATTTTTGCTTCCCCAGGGCTTCAGTGACAAGGAGGACGTTTGGGCACAGCGGCATCGCGGTGCACACATGGTATGCATGTCCGGCATTGATCAAGTCCATCTGGGCTATGGCCATAAGCCAACACCAGTTCTATTTGGACAGAAAGCAGAGTAAGGTGAGTGACCAGACCTCTCACCAAGCCCTCAGCCAGCTTCAGAGCAGCCTGAGGCCATTGTCAGCCTCTCTCATTTAGGAATGAGAATTGGATGGGTGGGGGAGGTGCCATGTCCCTTGCCCTCGTCCATACCTTGCACAGGTACAGACTTGCCTCTCAGGGCTATAGGTGGGAGGAATGAGACTAGCTCTTCAAGAGGGAACATTCCATCAAACTTGGTCCAGGGGGCTCCAGCCTACCATCAGAGCCGCACAAGCTGCTGACTGGGCTTGGGGGTCTCTTGGGCATCTCAAGAAGCTTGTTCTTACGGCTTTCCCACCCCACCCTGGAAGATGGTCTCCCTCTGCAGTTGGAAAGCCTTGTTATTCAAAGGCTAACAGGTCAACTCACTGACACAAGTACTTCTCAAAAAGCAAGTCTCGGCCGGGTAGGCCCCTTTTGAGGAATTCCCACTGTGCTTCTGGTCCTTGGGAGACCGCCGCTAGCAGCATAAAGGCAAGCCCTTTCTGATGTTTCAACAGTGGCATGTTATCTTCCTTTTGAAAAAAAAAAGTAATCGTTCTCAATGAGTAGACACCACCTAACTGTTTAGGGTAATTGCTGTGAAATCCCTCAGGCGGTTCCAACTGCCAAATCCATTTTTTTAAAAAATGCAAAACTGGAAAAGTAAAAAAAAAAAAAAAAAAAAAAAAGGGCAAAAGCAGCCGCCCTGTTTCCCTCAGGTAGACCTGGAGCCTGGGGCCTTGGTAAACAGCCCTCTTCCAGGGAGATGTCACCACCCCCGACTCTGGGCACGCAGCTGCGCTTTCTGGTGGGTGAGAGGATGACGTCTCCTTGGTTCACACAGGGCTTATATCAACACTCTCCCCCTCTTCCTCCAGCCCTGTCTCCCCAGACTCCCCTGTCAGTCCCCCACAAGCCACGCCCATTAATTCTCCCTGGGGAAGAGCCCTGCCAAGGTGGCCCTGCAGCTTCTCTCAAGATCCTGCGGGCTTGGGGTGCGGGAATACAGATGGAGATCCCGCTGGGCGCCTGCGCTACTGGTTTCCAGCACTTCCGGAGGTAAATCCTCCCTTGTGGGAGTTCTTGGGAGAAGGTGGCACGATGCCATGCTTATTGGGCACAAGAGTCACTTGAATCGGTGCCCTCTATAGAGGTTCTTTCTCTTTTGCCATCTTTTCCGTATTTGAAGGGGTTTCTCTTTCCCTGGGGAAGAGGAGAGGGAGTGAGTTGGGGTCAAGGAGGAGGTGATGAGAGAGAGATAGTAAGAAAACAGTACAGGGGCAGGGCACAGTGGCTCACATCTGTAGTCCCAGCACCTGGGGAGGCCAAGGCAGGAGGATCACTTGAGCTCAGAAGTTCAAGACCAGCCTGGGCAACATAGTGAGACCCCTGTCTCTACTAAAAAAAAAAAAAAGAAGAAAAGAGGACAGGAAGAAATGAAACAATCCCTCTATACTTCAGTATTAAATCGAGGTCTGTCCCCTGTAGCTATCATTTTCTCCTTCGGAAAATATTTTTTCATCGACTTCTTTCTGAACCCTGTTTTGGTCATTTTCTGGGATGAATGAGTGCAGGACGGAGGACTTCTATTGTTGGGAAGAATGAGAGTATTCTCCTCAGCTATCCTGGCAATGATGGATCCTAGCACAGGAATTTGAAGCTCGATTAGATCAAAAGAAACGGGGCCAAAGTGTTTTGACTCATGCTGGATATTGACACGGTTGGTGGGTGTCAGGGTTTTGCTCTCCAGGGGCAGCCAATGCAGGTCAACACCTGCGAACACTGATTTCATCCTCTTTTGTTGGGTGACAGATGGTGAGGGTAGAGGATTGGGCAATGCTCCTGAACCCCACTGCCAGTTCCTCTTGAGGGCAGACCCCACACACACTGTACCACAGTGTGGAAAGAGAAAATGTGTATTTTGCCTGAGGATAGCACAGCATTGGCTGGTCGAGCTTCTCTCTGTGCTGGTTTTTTGCATAGGTGGTTTCTTGGGCATCTCAAGAAGCTTGTTCTTAGGGCTTTCCCACCCAACCCTGGAAGATGGTCTCATTCTGCAGTTGGAAAGGCTTGTTATTCAACAGGCTAATAGGTCACCTCACTGACACAGCAAGTACATCTCAAAAAGAAATTATTGGCCAGGTGCCATGGCTCACACCTATAACCCCAGTACTTTGGCAGGCCGAGGTGGGCAGATCACTTGAGGTCAGGAGTTCGAGACTAGCCTGGCCAACATGGGAAACCCCATCTCTACTAAAAATACAAAAAAAAAAAAAAGCCAGGTATTGTGACAGGCACCTGGAATCTCACCTACTGGGGAGGCTGAGGCAGAAGAATTGCTTGACCCGGGGAAGCAGAAGTTGCAGTGAGCTGAGATCGTACCACTGCACTCCAGCCTGGTTGACAGAGACTCCATCTCAAAAAAAAAAAAAAAATTGTAGATCACTTAGTAACACGTGCCTTTTAGGAGACAAAACCAAATGCCCATAGCATTAGGAAAGTTTCAGCTGTCCCTTTTGTAAAAGTAACCCTGGGGGACTGAAGAAAATGCCCATACTCCCAGGAAGAAGAGGGGGAGAATCTTTCCCAGGGAGCCTGGTATACCCACAGATGCCATAAAGCCCCCATGCTTTTCATAGGAACCAGTTCCCCAGCCTGCAGTGACAGGTGAGGATCGCCACCCGCCACGTGGGAGTTGGAGGCCTCTGTTTTCCAGCTCTGGGACCCTGGGTGGGCGTTTCATCATTGGTGCTTTACTTTCCCCAATTAGCAGCAAATAAAATTCCTGACCTCAATTATTGATTGGTCAAATGGCACCACGTTTGTGAAATTGCTTGAGGAAATACATGCCATCTTTTATGAACGTCATTGTTAATCTAGCGTACTGTCCCTGGCCGACACTTGCATGAAGTTTAAATTCTCTAAAAGGCCCCCAAATGAAATCAGAAATGAGGACATTCCCTTTGGGAATTACATTACAACACCTTTTTGTTTCCGGAATGTTCTTTATAGAATAGCAATGTGATTCATCTCTGATGGGCAGCACAGCCTCTGGGTGAGTGATGGCTGATGAGGCTGGGACAGAGAGCTACATAATATTTCTGGGCAGCCAGTTCTGGCTGGCATCCTGGCCACTGCTCACACTGTACTGGGACGTGCCAACCATTCCTTTCTCTGAAGAGCTTCAGCAAAGCCCAGGCCTCCCAAGTGATGTTTTCTCAACCACAGAGAGACAAGTGCGGTCTAGTGGTTTGAGTCAGTGAGGGTGGGGAGCTGTGAGGGTTCAGGTGCTTTCTTGACACTTGGTTATTTTCTTTTCGGGGGGCTGTGCAGATCATTTAAGGAAATCTCTCCTCCTTCCTCTCTGTCGTCACTCTCTCTCTCCCCCCTTCCCTCCCTCCATCAGCACTCCACGCATATACATCAAGAAACCATTGTACCGTCTAAGACAGGGCGGAGGGGGGCTGTGCTGGTTGGTTATTTGTAGCTCCTTCAGAATGAGAAGCCGCACAGGCAGCGATTACTGCTGGTAACTTACATGCTGACCCAGAGATCGCAAATGTCTGCTAGATCCCAGCAGCCTCTGAAGCACAGAGCCAAGGAATGTCTTAGAGACTTTGCAGGAAAATATTTGAAAGCTCAAAATGTTTAGAGTAAACATTAGACACTTTCCCTCGGAACTCGGAGTGGGAGCTTCTTGAATTGGCCCCCAATCCAAACGTCTTTCCTTCTTCCTAATGGTTTTTTTTTTTTTTTTTTTCTCCCGGATGCAGTTCTCCATTCTATCTAGGGTCAAAGGCAGAGTAAAAGGGGGACAAGGACATTGAAGCCTTGCTCCATGAATATCAGTGAGAAGACTGAGTCAGGTGTGTTGGGACAGACTTGCAGAGCAAAACGTTCCGGAGTCTGGGGACTTTGCAAAGAGAGACTCTCCCTGTCAGTGCCCACGTCCTCCCAGTCCACTCTCCACTGAGTCTGTTAGGTCACTGTGATATTTCCATTCTAGAAAGAATCTGGGTAGGGCACGGTGGCTCACACCCTTAACCTCAGCAATTCAGGAGGCCAAGGTGGGCAGGGGTTCGACACCAGCCTGGCTAATGTGGTGAAACCCCGTCTCTACTAAAAACACAAAAATTAGCTAGGCATGGTGGTCCATGCCTATAGTCCCAGCTGCTCAGGAGGGCAAGGCAGGAGAATTGCTGGAACCAGGTAGGCGGAGGTTGCAGTGAGCTGAGATCGGGCCACCGCGCTCCACCAGCCTGGGCAACAGAGCAAAACTCTGTTTAAAAAAAAAAAAAGAAAAATCTGGTAGCTTTCTAAAGCTTCCAGGCATCTAGTCCCCTTTAGGAAGGATGCCTTTTGTCCATATTTTTGTTTTAAGGTTGATGTGTGGCAAGAGTCTTGTTATGGCACAGGGACAAGTTTTTCATGTGATTAGTGAGGTCCCCAAAATATCTGGTTGGGCCATCAATCTAAGCAAACTACAGCCCGGCTCTAATGCAGATCCCATTCTTGCTGCAATGCCCTTTACAAATATCATCGACTTTATTATTTTCTTCTCATCTTGGTGTCTTTTTCCTTTTTGTTTAAATGAAGGTTGAGTTTGTTTTATTTATTGTTACCATAACTCTGGGATGTGGGTTTTAAGACCTCCATTTTACAAACAGGTATCTGAGGATCAGGAAAGTGAAGGGTCAAAGTCCAATAGTGATTCCCTGGAAAGTCAGGGTTCTCATTCAGGGGTTTTGTTTTTTGCTTTTTGTTTGTTTGTGTGTTTTGAGACAGTCTCACTCTCGCACTAAGGCAAGAATGAGATCACACAGTGGCGTGATCTTTGCTCTCTGCAACCTCTGCCCCCCGCCCCCCTTCCCCCTCCTGTTTCAAGTGATTTTCCTGCCTCAGCCTCCCAAGTAGCTGGGACTGGGACTGTGGGACTACAGGTGCATGCCACCATGCGCAGCTAATTTTTGTATTTTTAATAGAGACAAGGTTTTGCCATGTTGGCCAGGATGTTCTCAAACTCCTGGCCACAAGGGATCTACCCATCTCAGCCTCCCAAAGTGCTGGGATGACAGGCTTGAGCTATCAAACACGGCCTCTAATTCAGGTCATTCTGACTTCAGAGGCCAGACCCTTCACCCCGCGTTGAATTGGTCTAGGCCTTCATAAGTTACTGTTAGTAACAGTACATCACCGTTTGGGAGTGGGCTACTTTTTATTAAAACATGGGTCTCTGTAACAGAGCAGTGCAGAAAGAAAGGAAGTCATGGATTGTACGTACCATGCTTGCTAAGAGGGTAAAACTCAACCAGATGGGTGCAATTGATATGCTGTGTCAAAATGACATAAAAGGCCGTTTTCCTTCCTTCTGCGGCAAGCCGAAATCCTTCGAGGGCCTGGCAGCCAGGATTGTTTTATGAACAAGGAAACTCCCCTGAGGAAGTCGACTTGGGTCTGAATGCAAGGAAGAAAGTTGAGGTTAGGAAAGAGGCATAAGTCGAGGCAAGGTCCATGGGGTAGACAGGAGGAGGAGGAGGAAGACGGTTCACACCAGGTGAACAAAACGAGCGCCACGTCTCAGCACTTCCTCCGGCCCGCAGATTTCCGTCGTGTTAACATGAGGTCGGAAGTTGTCCTTGCCAGTACTGACAGCGACATTGAGGGCAGAGGAAGGGCAGAGCTGCAGGCATCCAGAGAGTCCTGGCTGGACAGATGAGGGCCCCTGGGCATGGAAGGAAGCCCGTACGGAGGACATCCAGGAGCGGTGGGTCCACAGCCCTGCACGGCCTTCGCCAGTGCCCCCACGCCTGCTTTCTCCCATGTATGGAGAAGACATGGCATTCCACAGGCCAGGCGTGAAGCCTCAACAGTGAACCTTGCCCAGTTCCGCCCACGTGTGTGCCGCAGAAAGGACAGATGAGCAAGTGTGCGGGGCATCCCACTGTTTCTAGTTGTTTTCACAAAGTTCCGCATACAGGCAAAGCCTGTTGCCTTAAGCACACTCACAGAAAGTTGATTGAAGAAGGAAACAAGCAGACAAGCAGACATTGGACACACGTGTGGGAAATGCAAAAACATTGTCACTACCAGAGAAGGAAGCGGAAGCAGATATCCCCAGAAAAGCCACTGCTTTGGCTGGGTGTGTGTGGCCTATAATCCCAGCACTTTGGGAGGCTGTGGCGGGAGGATCACTTGAGGTCAGGCGTTCGAGACTAGCCTGGCCAACGTGGCAAAACCCCATCTCTACTAAGAACACAGAAATTAGCTGGGCGTGGTGTGGTGGCGGGCACTTGTAGTCCCAACTACTAGGGAGTCTAAGGCGGGAGAATCGCTTGAATCCTGGAGGCAGAGGTTGCAGTGAGCTGAGATTGGGCCACCGCACTCCAGCCTGGGTGACAAAGTGAGACTCTGTCTCAAAAAAAAAAAATTAAAAATTAACCCATTGCTTTTTGCAATGTAAATGTGAACACAGACCTGTTTTCTAATTAGTCTCACCTGCTGTGACTGTTAACCAAATAGAACCAATCACCATGGACTGAAGTAAGTGGCCTTTCAACGATAATAGGAAGACTTGGGCACATGCACTTAGATGTCAGAACACAAGCAAAGCACCATGTCAAACGCTAGTTAGTGGGACCCCAGAACCCAAATGAGCAGTTTTTCCACAATCATGCACCCTGTGATTGCAGGTCTAGAGAGCTGTCCCTGTCATTTTTTTCTTCTTCTTTTTTTTTTTTTTTTTTTTTTTTTTTGGAAAGAGACAGGGTCTCACTCTGTTGCCCCGGTTGGGGTACAATGGTGCAACCATTGCTGCCCCTGTTGGCCAGCTTCGAGGCATTGCACAGCTCACTGTAGCCTCCAACTCCTGGACTCAAGCAATCCTCCTGTGTCAGCCTCCCAAATAGTTGGGACTACAGGCATGCACCACCACACCTGGCTAATTTTTTAATATTTTATAGAGAAGGGATTTTGCTGTGTTGCCCAAGCTGGAGAACCACTGTCACTTCTCCATCAACTAAACTTTCCATGACCACATGGCTAACCCTTTAAGAGGTTTAAATCTCATATGTCATTCAGAACGCTGAAAATCATTTTTTCCTCATTTAAGCACCAAATAATTATAATCACAATGTGTATTGAGAGCTGTGTGCCAGGCAGACAAGGAGGGAGAAGGGAGGAATACCCTTCCCACACTTTGCTTTGACCAGAACCAACCCCTGGGTGGCAAGTGGCATCTACCCTGTTTTGTGGCTGGGAATAATGAGGCTCAGTGAGATGAAGTCACTTTGCCTCCATCAGGACATTCTCTTAAGCACAACACAGTGCAGCCTACAGAATCCGAGGCGTATAATGTCCCCCGCTTGGTGCAGCTCTTGCGCTGCCTCTGTCCTTTGCAGAGAGTTTTGGTGATTAATGATTAGGCATGTCAGTCAGGGAGATGAGTCCCTTTGTGGAATGTCAAAACGGTAAGCAGGGGCGGGCAAGGTATGACTATCTCCTCCGTGGGGTGAGAGTCCCATCTTTGACCTGCTGCTCTTTCCCTTCCAGTCCAAAATCCATGCGGCACGCAGTCTGAGTGAGATCGCCATCGACCTGACCGAGACGGGGACGCTGAAGACTTCCAAGCTGGCCAACATGGGCAGCAAGGGGAAGATCATCAGTGGCAGCAGTGGCAGCTTGCTGTCCTCAGGTAGGCAGGGGCCAGCTGGAGGGGTGCCCCCTGAGCATGGCTGGGACCCCAGAGGGGACCCAGGAAGGCAGGGACAGCTGCAGCAGGGGACACTGCTGGGCAGGCTGCTCTAGAGCTAGATGTGGTTTCCAGGCCAAGGTTGGGATCCTGAGAAAACGTGAATCTGAGAAAACGGCTCCATAGGGTCAAACAGTGGAAGGGGGAAAAAAAGGATCGGTTGAACCATTCAGTGCAGGAAGGCCTGCTGGTCACACCTCAGTCTCTTCAGGTACCCCCCAGAGCCTTTCAGAATGCCAGTGGCAGACTGGGGAATGTCAGGTCCAAGGATGGAGAGTGGGATCCGCTCATGTGCCCACTCGTGTGTTGTGAATTTCAGGGTCTGGTGCCAGGAGATGCTGCATTCTACTCCCAGGTGATTTCTCCAGGCTTTTAAAAATGCAGAATACGCTCTATTGTGTAGGAAAGGGCAGACCGGCCATCACAGCATGTGGGTTCTCCATCAATGCCTTTTGAAATTGCAAGTCAGAGATCTGGTTCCGCCGTTCATTTCGGCCACCCTTGGCCAAGTCATTTTGTCTTTTGATGTTGGGAGGGACAGAGGAGTTCCAAGGTCTTAGATCTGGCTGACCAAAAAATGGCGGTGCCATTCACTGAAATGGCAAGAGGAGGAGTGGGTTAGAAGGAAGCAGGGAGGGACGGAGGCAGCCACGATCTGAAAAGGTTAGAAGAGTGCTCTGTGGCCGGGCGCGATGGCTTACACCTGTCATCCCAGCACTGCAGGAGGCTGAGGCTGGAGAATCCCTTGAGGCCAAGGAATTCAAGATCAGCCTGGGCAACATAGTGAGACACTGTCTGTACAAAAAAAAAAATAAATAAAATTATCCAGGTGTGGTGGCACAGCACCTGTAGTCCCAGTTACTTGGGAGGCTGAGTAGGGAGGATTGCTGAGCCCTGGAGATTGAGGCTGCAGTGAGCAGTGACTGCACCACTGCTTCTAGCCTGGGTGGCAGAGCGAGTCCCTGTCTCAAGAAACAAAACAAAAAGAAAAGTACAACATGAGGAAAACCCTGATCGCTGTAGGAGCCATGCAGCTGTCTCTGAGCCATGCAAAGAAAGCAAGAAGTCTTCCCCGATAATTTATATTACTGTATATAGTGGCTGCAAACAACAACAAATTAAAAAGGAAAAGACAGGAGAGGAAGAGGAGCTAAAAATGGTCTCCTTAGCTTCTGGCTGGCGTGATCCAATCAGAGCCAGGAAAAAAGTTTAAAGGACCAGGGAGAGGACAGACATCCTTCCTGGACTGAGAGGCGAGGTTACTGTTGGGGTCAATGGAGCATTAAGGTCAGCACCCCTCCTTGGACAGGCCATGGCCCTCAGGGGACCTTAGCCATGCATTCACACGGTCATGTGTTTCTGCAAAATCTATGAACATAATATATTTTGTATTATTTTTCTTAAATAGAACTGCTAAAGGGCGGGTGGTGGCTCAAGCCTATAATCCCAGCACTTTGGGAGGCTGAAGTGGGCGGATCACCTGAGGTCAGGAGTTCGAGACCACCCTGGCTAACATAATGAAACCCCGTCTCTACTAAAAACGCAAAAAGCAGCCGAGTGTAATGGTGCACACCTGTAATCCTGCTACTCGGGAGGCTGAGGCAGGAGAATCACTTGAACCCCAGAGGCAGAGGTTGCAAGCTGAGATCGTGCCACTGCACTCCAGCTTGGGCGACAGAGCAAGACTCTGTCTCAAAACAAAACAAAAAAGCCCACTAAAATTATATAAGCTTCAGGTCCCATAAACCTAGATCTGCCTCGGCCACATCACCTGGGGGCCACTGTCGACCCCACCCTGTTTGGGTCCTTCAAAAATGTTTCATCCAAAAAATGGGCTCAATGCTCATCATTTTTGAGGCTTGGGAGTTTGCAATGAAGACTGCAGAGAGTGTTGTCTTCTAGAATCAGAGAATGAAATTCAAAGCCAAAGACCCCTACCTCGAATTACAGCCACTCCCAGTCTCCTGCTGAATGACCCAGAGCAGATGGAGCCAACACCTTGTTTGTTTTAAACACAGCCTACTCTTGTTTTTCCCTAACCCTGTGAAAACCCAGCGTCAGATTAGAGGCTATGAGCCCACCTTCCCCTTTAGCATAGGGAATCCAGCTGGCTTCAGCTTGGATTCTTCAAGCTCCGTGCTTCTCAAATGTTGGTGTACATCAGAACTGCTTGTAGGGCTTGTCAAAACACCTCTCAAGAGTTCCTGATTCTGTAGGTCTGAGGAGAGACTGAGAATTTATACCTCTAGCAAGTTTCCAAGTGAGGCTGATGCTGCCGGTCTAGGCACTTTACTTAGAAAGACTCTCTTGTTGTGGAAGAGACAAAAGCTTGAGGTGGGTGAGTTCAGGATCCTGGCACCCAGGTATGCCCACTTTTAAGCCTATGTGCTGGTCCATCTGCATGGGCCCCTAGTATCTGGCAGACTCCGGGGGCACCAAGGCCACAGTTTACCTTAATAGCAGCTATAGATGAAGCTGTAAACAGGACCCCCAAACCTCCTGAGATGAAATTGATATCACGCACCCATCAGAAATGAAACCTGGCTGGGCGCGGTGGCTCATGCCTGTAATTTCAACACTTGGGGAGACTGAAGCGGGTGGATCGCTTGAGGCCAGAAGTTTGAGACCATCCTGGCCAACATGGTGAAACCCCATCTCTACTAAAAATACACAACTTAGCCGGGCGTGGTGGTGCACACTTGTATCCCCAGTTATTTTCAGGGCTGAGGCAGGAGAATACTTGAACTCCAGAGGCAGAGGTTGCAGTGAACTGAGATAATACCACTGCACTCCAGCCTGGGCAACAGAGCAAGACTCTGAAAAACACACACACACACACACACACACACAGAGAGAGAGAGAGAGAGAGAGAGAGAGAGAGAGAGATGAAATCCAAGCATCTTTAAGACTAGAAGCCAGCACATCTCTATGACTGCCCGAAGGCTGGACATTGCTAATCAATCTGGTGGGCTAGAAGATAAATCCTAAGAAAACCTTCCTGCTTAATCCACCCATACACCTAACATATAAGCATCGGTATGCCAAGACATTAAAGTGATTTTCAAATGCTTAATCATTCAGCGCTGGGGCCCCAGGCTAAGGTGATGAGGCGTTAGCAGGAGCAGCTGGGGCCACTTGCAGAGTGGTTCCCATTATCCATTTCAGTGCCCTCAGCCCTCTCTGCTGCTGCACAGCTGAGCAAGAAGAAACCCTAGTGAGAAAGCCCCATGACTCAACCAGAGAGCAGGTCGACTCCTCCCAGCCCTGCAAGTTTGAGCCTGCAAAACATCCTTTAATGCCAGGGTGGAGGCTCCTTGGGGTGCCCCACACCCACCTCCTGTGACTTAGGAGCGCCAAGACTATGGAGGGACATGCTGCAAACAGGAAACATTCCATCAGGGAACAAAGGGAATTTCTAGCATCCCTTAGTCTTGTTCTCCCTCCTGCAGGGATGGCTCACGGCTGCCAGTCTTTCCTTGCACCAGGAGGATAAAGGTTTCCCCTGATGAAAGCATTGGCAGCGCCTTCTGGAAGGGGTTGCTTTCACATCCCTTGCAATGGGGAAGTCTAGCCTTGGCCTGAAGATCTAGGCGGCTGGCTTACCTCCACCCCTTTCTTCCGGCCTTTCTGCCCTCTTGCCAAGAATGTGTTCTGGCAAAGAGGACAAGCCCCGCTGCTTGCAACTCCAGGACAGCACTGATTGTTAACTCTCTTCCTATTACACTGGTGGCATTTTGTTTTCTGATGTTCATTCAGAAAAGGTGATGCACGTAACCTAGTATCCAACTTACCCAATTTGGTCAACTGTTTTCTCTCTTTCACCTCCTTGGTAGATGGTATCTAATAAATGTTTCTTAAAAGCATTTTGAGAAACTAGTCACCATTTGAGAATTTTCTAACACTGGCCCAGTGCCCAACAGCCAATGGGTGTTCAATGCATAGTTACTGAAACTAAACTGTGAAGAATACTAGTAAAACTCCTGCGTGTGCTGAGCTTTAAGAATCTTCAGCTTAGCACAGTGGCTCACACCTATTTGGGAGGCAGAGGAGGAAGGATCACTTTAGGCCACGAGTTCCAGATCAGCCTGGGCAACATAGCAAGACCCCATGCGTGCCAAAAGAATCTTCTTTTTAATATAGCTGGACCTGGTAGTGCATGCTCATATTTCCTGCTACTTGGATGGTGAGGCTGGCGGATCACTTGAGCCCAGGAGTTCAAGGCTGTAGTGAGCTGTGATGGCATCACTGTACTACAGCCTGTGTGACAGAGTAAGACCCTGTCTCAAAAAAAAAAAAAAAAAGAGAGAGAGCCTTCTAATCTTCTATGTTCCTAGAGTTTATGATACCTTGGGCCTTGCTGAGAACTCTCATAGGATCTGCCACCAGTATTTTTTCCCAAATTCTATTGTAAGCCTTTGTCACACTGGTATGAGACCTTTGAAGGTTGTGTCACGTCAGTCCCCTCCTGCAGTAGTGTCCACCTTTGTCATCTTTCATTTGTTCTCCGACCGTCATCTATACCCAAATCATGGTGTATCTGAGCAGCGTCACAACCCTGTAAGATTTCCGTGGTATAAACGTTTCTGCTAGCTCCCAGCTCTGCCAGGTACTGTACACAGCATTTTTTTTTTGGACAGAATTTCACTCTTGTTGCCCAGGCTGGAGTGTAATGGCACAATCTTGGCTTATTGCAACCTCTGCCTCCAGGTTCAAGCAATTCTCCTGCCTCAGCCTCCTGAGTAGCTAGGATTACAGGCATACGCCACCACTCCCAGCTAATTTTTTGTATTTTTAGTAGAGATGGGGTGTCTCCATGTTGGTCAGGCTGGTCCTGAACTCTCAAGCTCAGGTAATCCGCCCACCTGGGCCTCCCAAAGTGCTGGGATTACAGGCATGAGCCACCGCGCCCAGCCCTATGCACAGCACTTTAAAAACTTATAGCCTGTCTCTGCAAAGAGTTTGTATACTGCTTATGATGCCAAAAAAAAAGTCATAAAATTTTTCTAAGCTATTAGTAACTTTGAAGGTAATTTGCCTATTTAGGGACACTTAATTACCTTTAAAATTACTGAAGCCTAGTACTTGATATCTGAGGCCTCTTATGCTAAAGAAGTGAAGAATGTCATTGGTATGTATGAAAGAAACCAGGCCAGGTGCAATGACTCAGGCCCATAATCCCAGCACTTTGGGAGGCCAAGGCGGGCAGGAGTTCGAGACCAGCCTGGCCAACATGGCCAAACCCCCTCTCTACCAAACATACAAAAATTAGCCCCGCATGTAATTACACGCCTCTAATCCCAGATACTTGGGAGACTGAGGCAGGAGAGTTGCTTGGGCCAGGAGGCAGAGGTTGCAGTGAGCTGAAATTGCACCACTGCACTCCAGCCTTGGAGGCAGAGTGAGAGTCTGTCTAATAAGTAAATAAATAGTAAGAAGCTGATATCCATGTCTACCAAACCTCTGAGCCACGGTTCAGCATTTCAAATGGAAAAAGTCAACATAGTTGACTGCAGATCTTGTTTCATTTTTAATTTTTAAACCCCAGATCCATCACCAGATTCTTCACAGTCCTGCTGATCACACTGCAATAACTCAGCAGCAGATGATTTCAGCATAGCTGAAGTGATTAATTAAAGCTTGAGACGGGGACCCTGAATCCCACAGCAGTGACACATAGAGCAGTGAGCTGTCCCCTGTGAAACCCTGCACACTGGATGTAAGCGGAGGCCCTTAGAGGCGGTGAACCATCTGAGTCAAAGCTATGAGCTTGTGTTGGAAGGAAAGGAATGACATTCTCACCTCCTGGTGCAGTGCTGAGTGGCATTTAGATGGGAGGAAGGTCGGGCAGCCATATCCTGAATCCATTTGCACAGGACTCAGTGTCTCTGTTTATTGACCGCTGGAGGGGGGCAGGCAGGCGTGCTGGATTCACTTCCCCATGAGATGGTGATTGCGTCCACATTTGTAGCTGCATCTCTCTGTTGCTATGGCTCCTACGTCTTCAGATAACACATTTTCAGAAGGCTCAGGGACAATTTAAGAGGACAACTATGAATTCAAGCCATCTGATTCAGACATGTTCAGAGATTTTTTTTTTTAAAAAAGAAGAACCCAAAATCCATTTTGTGGGAACTTCAATGGGTTTATTCCTCCCTTCCTGTCTCATATTGCTTGAAATTCCAGAAAAGGTTGGAGGGGAGAAAAAAGGGAATCACAACAAAAGCAGCAGTAACTGTGTATCATTGTAGGTGAAGACACACGGCCCCTTCCTAGCTTGTCTGAAAGTGGGAAGGAGCCTGAGAGTTGTTCTAAGCATTGTTTTGGGGATTTCCCATTAGAGACCAGTTCATTCGCTCATTCATTCATTCATTTTTTGAGACAGAGTATCTCTCTGTCCCCCAGGCTGGAGTGCAGTGGCACAATCTCGGCTCACTGCAACCTCTGCCTCCCGGATTCAAGCAATTCTCCTGCCTCTGCCTCCCAAGGAGCTGGGACTACAGGTGCACGCCACCACATTTGGCTAATTTTTGTATTTTTAGTAGAGATGGGGCTTCACCATGTTGGCCAGGATGATCTCAGACTCTTCAGCTCAAGTGAGCTGCCTGCCTCAGCCTCCCAAAGTGCTGGGATTACAGGCATGAGCCACCACGCCCGTCCCAGCCATCAGAGAACAGCTCAGATTTCAGTGGGAGCTGGGAGAGTTAATTTTTGTTCTCAGCCTTTTTAAAGAAAATAGCACAAACCCTTTTAGGAAATACTCAATGTTCTGCAGGGATGTGTGGCTTGTTGCCTTAACCACCCAAACAAAAAAATGGGACTACAACCTTTCTTCCATGGAACGATGAGACCACTCTTGGCTTCTTGACTGGAAGTCTAGGGCCATGAACTACCCCCTCCTACAAAACCAAGGGATATGTTGTGTTTTCAAATGGGAATTTGGCTGTGTGATTAACGAGGTGGCCATTGAGTCATCTGTTGTGTGATCAGCAAGATTCTGAAGAATCTGGTAATGGATCTTGGGTTTAGAAATTTAAAAATGAAACAAAACCTGTAGTCTTTCGTTGTACCCTGGCTCTGACACTTTCCGTTCTGGGAGAAAACAGGTTGTGCTCAAGGTGGGACCGGCATTCCCTGGGATCTGTCTGCATTCAGTCCTCGGCTGTTGACACACTCCCATTCTCTGAATGCTAGCACTTCCTCCCATTGTGAAGGAGTTTATTAATAACTAATGTAACAATGAGGGTGCCAGCTATCTGACATCTCTCCAAACAGAGGGGGCGCTGATAGGCTCTGCCAGTGTTATGATCGCAGCTGTATTCAGCTCAAAATTCAGTGTCTTGCGCTGCCATAAATCCTAGGACTTTTTCGGTTTTGTCTTCATCCTTGTCTTTTTCCTTCCTCCCTCTCCTCCCTATCTCTCTCTCTCTGACTGGCCTTTTAAAGTTCTCTATCACCAATGGCCTGTGGCCTCTCCTTGTAGGTCTAACAATGGACAGGATTCCAGGGGCCTTAATTTTGGTCATAGCTTCTGCTCTGCCGCAGGGCACAGCCAAAGTCAGATTGTGCCCGGGTTTGTTTATGCTGGACCGTGTGCCCTGGGAGAGCTGGGAAATCTCTTTCTGGGGGATGAGTGGTTCTGGATTTGTTTGAGCAGGACTGACGAGTCAAAATTGAGAAGGAGACAGAATAGTTATCCCTTTCTGCTCTTATTTTGAGGGAAATAAAAAGCAAGTCATTTATGCTGCTGTATTTATGCTCTCAGGTGTTACTAATAAAGGAATATTTGCCCACTAAAGAGAACCAGGATGGAATGACAACATGTAACCTAAATGAATGACTTTCCAATGATGAAATTTTTTTTGAGACAGGGTCTCGCTCTGTCCCCCTAAGTGCAGTGGCGCAATTCTAGTTCACAGCAGCCTCAAACGCCTGGGCTTAAGTGATCCTCCTGCCTCAGCCTCCCGAATGGGTAGGACTGTGATGAAATTTTAAATACTAAAAATGAGATATCACTCTCACGTCCCACGAGCATTTCTCTGTTCCCATTTAGGGCCAGCCCTCTGTTCCAGTGCTCCTTTGCTGAGAGCACAGAACGTGGATCACTGAAATACACAGTTAATCTGCAAACGTTGGTATTGCAATAGCCTCACAAGCTTAGAGCCAGGAGATAGGTCAGCTGACTCATTTCACAGCCTGAGAAATGGAAACTGTAGCATTTACAAACCATAGTTTCAACTGGATATTTTACTGGATGCTGATAATTTTTTAAATTGACTGTTCAGTTTTTATTCTCTCTCTCTTCTCTTTCCCTCTCTCTCTGGTAAATTACATTTGCACTGTTCATAAAGTGCCAGTGAGCCATGGACTTTAGCCAGAAAGCAAAGCTATTCCAGAGGCTCCCAGCCACCCTCAAAAGGTGCTTGCTTTTCAAAGAGCTTCAGTTTCGGTGCTCTCTGAAATGAACTATTTTATTTCTAAAATTTCTAAGCCTGATGAAAAGTTCTCCAAGCATGCATTTTTCATGTCGAAAATCACATTTAATTCTCTGCCATGGTCCCCAGAGATGACACGTTTATCCGGCGATCTGCAATGTGGTATTATTCCCCGAGGTCTCCTGAGACATCTTTTATGTCAGGAATTCATCACTGAGGATTTGTCAAGGAAATAAATATCTTTTTATCATAAAGAAGAGTTCTGACCTTTTCCTTGTATTTATTCCTGGGGTATCTGCCAGAACTTTTCCTTACAGCTTTTCTTGATCTGCTGGGGATATGCCTTCTTCATTTTTTTTTCCCCCCTAAAGGTCTAAAGAGACAGATTGTCATTTCCCTTCCCTAGTTCTTGAACAACAGATTCCTTTCTTCTCTGGAGCACTGTTTGCCTCGAAATTTCCCCTCCTTCCAGAGAGGAAAGCACCCCTTCTCTGTCTTCTGAAGTCAGTGTCTGGTCATCAGTACTCCCTCTGTGTCTAAAACAGATGAGCCATGCGTGGCTCCTGACAGTGTCCTCCGGGCAGAACGTGCACTCATGTCCGGTGCTGAGTCACCGGGGGTCTTTTGAACAATTGGAGCATTTCTGGCTTGCGGCTGGATGAGGTTGTCCTTCCATGCATCCACCGGCTGGGAGGAGAGCTGCTGTTTGTGCTGCTGGCGTTCCCTCCACATCCGCCCTTCCACACCCAGCTGTCCCCCAGCCGGCGTCTGGACTTCCCCAGCTGGAAACTGGGAAACCCACAGTGACACAGGCACAGTCTCCAGGGTCTCAAACAACGTCCATAGCATTGGGAAGTTCGCTCCACAGATTTCCAAATACCCCCAAAAAGGACTTTCCGACTTGGCGTGAGTCACTCGATCTCTCTCTGCGTGGTTGGGAACTGTCTCTTTAGGGTCATCTCTTTTTGTCCTCCTTGTTGGTCAGATTATTAGTGACCTCGTTCAGTAAAAATCCTTTGGATTAGAATTGAAACATGGTCATAAGGTCACCAGAAACAACAGATTCTATCTTCAGTCTAGTATCATTCAAGTAGATATTTTCCTTCCAATAACTGGGAGGAAAGATTTTTTGCTGGAGAGCTGACCTGACGCTCTGTTTTCCTGACAATAATTTAGAGGCAGGCTTAACCTCCTCAGAGAGGCAATAAAAAAAAATTACCCAGCCGGTCGCGGTGGCT
>NW_022436993.1:14110341-14250328 GCF_009761245.1 Sapajus apella
AAGAACCACTTGAACCCAGAAGGCGGAGGTTGCAGTGAGCTGAGATCATGCCACTGCACTCCAGCCTGGGCAACAGAGCAAGACTCCATCTCAAAAAAGAAAAAAAAAAATCCCAACTAGATGTGACCAGCTGCAGTCCAGGATAATCACCCAGTTAGCTCCCGGGTGCAGGTTCCCCCTTCTACAGCACCTCCTACCCATCTTGTTCTTTTTTGTCTCTTTGTTTAGAGACAGGGTCTCACTCTGTCACCCAAGCTGGAGTGCAGTGGCGTGATCATAGCTCACTGTATTTTCAAACTCCCAGGTTCAAGAGATCTTCCTGCCTCAGCCTTTCAGGCAGCTGGGACTACAGGCATGCGCCACCACGCCCAGCTAATTTTTTTACTTTTTTATTTTTAGAGATGAGGTCTCACTATGTTACCTAGGCTAGTCTCAAACTCCTGGCATTAAGCAGTCCTCTTGCCAGGGCCTCCCAAAGTGCTGGCATTACAGGTGCGAGCCACTGCACCTGGCCTGTTCTTGTGGCCGGCTGTCTTCTGCCTCCTGGCGGACAGCTCTAAGCGCTGGACGCGTGTCTGCTGTTCCTATCTCCCCAACAGCACCTCACACATGGAAGGGGCTCCAGAGGCATCTGTTGTTTATTGGCAGATCCGAAGAGCCCTGCCTCCATCTCCTGCTTCCTGCTCTTAGATTTTGAGGCTTGCACTGTCATGCAGAGAGCCCCAGCTGGGAAGGTGATGTGACTGCCTTCTGCACAGGTTTACTAGGGCATCCCAGCTGGGAGCAAGACCACTCTACCCATGTGGAGTTTTATGCAAAAGACAGAACCACAGAGTTAGACTCCCAGTTCAGCCTCCCTATGCCCCTGTGACCTCTGCTATGAAAATGGGGTGACGTTTCTGTGAGGATTCAGTGAAGTGCAGGAGGTAGGAAGCTCCTATTTAGGAGTTCCATAAAAATCAATTTCCTTTCCCTTCTCCTCCTGAGCTCCCTGACTTGATGCGGCCACTGTGGGTGGTATGTCTACAAGCATTCCACGTCCCCTTGGTGGTCCGCTAAATGCACTTTGTCTTTTCCATTTTGGAGCTCTCTGCATTGGGGTGCTGACTCCTAGCAAGGCTAGGAACTGTGTGTGTTGGCGGGGGGCGATTCAGACAGGGTCTTGCTTTGTCACCCAGCCTGGAGTGCAGTGGTGCAGTCACAGCTCACGGTAGCCTCAACATGCCCAGCTAGAGCAATTCTCCCACCTCAGCCTCCGGAGTAGCAGGGACCACAGGCATGCACTACCATGCCTTACTGATTTTTTTAGACTTTTGTAGAGATGAGGTCTGGCTCTGTTGCCCAAGCTGGTCTCAAACACCTGGCTTCAAGCAATCCTCCCATTTCAGCCTCCCAAAAGTGCTAGGATTATAGGTGTAAGCCACCACCCCAGCCTCGATTTAAATAGAAATAGTAACTAGTATTTATGTAACACTTAATATATTCTGACCTCTCTTCCAAGCATTATCTCTCCTAATTCTCCCAACTTTTGAAGAAGTCCTGTTTTCATTCCCATTTTATAGGGGAGGAAACTGAGGCTTTGCGAGGTTACACGACCTTCCCAAGTCCCCATGGCTGGTAAAGAGCAGCGCTGGAACGCACACCCAGCCCTGTTAACTCAAAACCACTGGCTGTGGGCTTCTGCTTTATAGGAGGCTATGATACCAGTTTGTGTTTTCCAAAGAATATTCAGAATACTCTTATGAATCTGAGTATTGCCTGAAACTTGACCAAAAATATATCTATATATTTGTGTATTATGTGTATCTTTCAAAAAACGTATTGAGATCACCACTGTTTTTCCTTAGAGTCCTATGCCAACTCATTACACCTGGACAGCCCTTTCCAGGTAGCACTGTTTTTCTAGTCAATAAAATCTGAAACCTCACTCTTCTACCTACAGTCAAGAGGTTCCATCCCTCTTCCACCTCATTAATCCCAAAGACAGCTCAGATTAAACTCTGTTCAGCATTTGAGTTTACAGATACTTGCTTCGGCATGTTGATAAGATGAAGAGGTAAGTCCTTTAGGCACTGGTTGTTAATGAGACACACCCTTCCAACCCAGGGGAGGCTGTAGCAGTCACTGAAATGAGAGCAGAGTTGGCAGAAGGCTAGAGGTTGGGACGGCAGAGAAAAACCCGGGGGAGGATTGAGCCAGGTATAAGGTTCCTGTTGTCAAAATTGCAAAAATTACTGCTAGCGGCAAGAGGGACTATCTGAGTGAGCTGTTTATTGAGTAACAGCGTCTTCAATTTGAGGAATCTTAGCGATTGGTCAATTGGTCACTTTATAGACGGGGCCATGAGGTTACTAACTCAAGGCCTTACACCATTTAATGGCAGATATGTGATGAAAATCCAGGCGTCTTTCCTATCAGTTACTGCCCTCTCCATGATAGCAGATTTGTATCCTTTAATTTTTTTTTTTTTTTTTTTTTTAGTAGAGAGGTGGTCTCACTATGTTGGCCAGGCTGGTCTCGAACTCCTGTCCTCAAGCAGTCCTCCCACCTCGGCCTCCCACCGTGCTGGGATTACAGGTATGAGCCACTGCGCCCAGCCTATATCCTTTTTTTTTTTATTTATTTTTATTTTTTTATTTTTAAGGGGCTAAACCCAACCTCAAAGAGATTTGCACATGCAATAGCAGATATGTGTTCAAATGACTGGAAGTGGATAAATCAGCATAAGTCTAAGTGTTGATTTGAAATTAGAATTTTGGGTTATGTTTTGTTTTTTTTTTTTTTTGAGACGGAGTTTCGCTCTTGTTGCCCAGGCTGGAGTGCAATGGCGCGATCTCGGCTCACCACAACCTCCACCTCCTGGGTTCAGGCAATTCTCCTGCCTCAGCCTCCTGAGTAGCTGGGATTACAGGCACGCGCCACCATGCCCAGCTAATTTCTTGTATTTTTAGTAGAGACAGGGTTTCACCATGTTGACCAGGATGGTCTCGATCTCTTGACCTCGTGATCCACCCGCCTCGGCCTCCCAAAGTGCTGGGATTACAGGTGTGAGCCACCAGAGCCAGCTTTTAGTTTTCAAGAGTACCATTTCCCTGAGCCCTGAGGTTCTACCCTGCCTCAGTTTCTTCGTGAAGTCATTCTGTCACTTGCGGGCATGAAGGCAGCTGGCAAGAGTGAACCTCTTCCTCCTGATTTCTCCCTGTCTTGCAGCTTCTTTCCTTCTTCCCTTTTAAAACCAACCCGCTGGGTCAGGGGATACCTAGTGGGCCTTTGTCGGGGAGGTGAGAAGGCAGGTCAACATTAGAGGGCAGTTTGGGCTCCTCCTCCTGATGCCCTCTGAGCTGCTTCTGTGGAATGTTCCTAGTTTGCACGTGTCCCTGGGCACTTGGCCACCTCTCCCCTTGGTGGCCACATTTGCCTAGTTGCAGGGAGCAGCCCAGAGGCTCAGGTCACACAAGCTCTGAGATGGAGCAGCCGTGAGAGCTCTGCCCTATCTGGAACCCTTGCCCCAGAACAGTAGATCGCCTTTAAAGACAAAAAAGGCAGTGGGAACCTCTTTTCATTACAATAGGACACCCTGAATACATGCAGCAGGTTCTCGGGGAGCTGCTGTTTTGAGGAATGTGGAGTGGAATAGTGTAACAATAGCCACAGAACCTCCTTGACCCCCACCTCCACCTCCATCCGTAGCTGCCCCAAAGATGCAGCAGCAAACCCGGGAACTCAGGAAGCGTCATCTGTGAACACTGTGTATTTTTAAAAAGTGGAGCTCATAGAAGTATAAAGTAGAACAGAAGGTTCTAGAAGCTGGGAAGGGTAGAGAAAGTAGGGGATAGGGAGAGATTTGTTGAAGGACACAAATTACAGTGAGGTAAGAAGAATGTGTTTGGGTGTCCTATAGCATTGTACGATGATAAGAGATAACAGTAGGGTATTAGACAGCTTCAAATAGCTAGAGGGAGGATATTATTTCCAACCCAAAGAAATGATCAATGTTTGGATGATGGGTATGCTAATTACTTTGATTACTATACATTGTGTGTACCAAAACATCACTATATACCCTATAAATACATACAATTGTTATGTGTCAGTTAAAAAAATTTTTTTTAAAGAAAATCCTGCCTAGTTCTGTATTGCTGCTTTCTAAAGGTAAACTTTGGACCTCAAGTGTTTCACAGAATTGAATAAGGAAGCTCTTTTCTGTGACTGATTCTTCATTAAGCAACAGTGAGGAGGTAGTTGCAATGATTTCTTTCTAATTCTACTAGGGGGTGTGTGTGTGTGTGTGTGTGTGTGTGTGTGCATGTGTGCGCACGCGTGCACACACACTCACGTTCAACCTGCCCTAGTTTGAGGGTTAACCTATTCCAGGCACAATGCTAAGTGCTGGAGATATGTTATCTCATTCAGCCTCTATGAATTAAGGAGGGCAGGTAACTTACCCAAGGCCACACACATCCAGTGAGTGGTTTTGATTATGAAACCCAGATCTGTTTTACCCTCTATCCACCATGCAGTTACCACCACTACAGTGGAAATCTGCATATCCAGGGCAGGCTGGCTCAGAGATTCTGCAGGGATTTCACTTGGTACCCAGGCACCATCTTTGCCCTGAAGTAACTCCAAGGCTAATGGCATGAAACAGAGCCAACCAGCCTTAATGCTGCCAGGTACAGAGAGGGGCTCTTGAGCCGTGGAGTCTGCCAAGACTTTCTTGCCTATTTTCTGTGGGCTTGGAATCTAGGCTAATTATTGTAAATGATAATAATTTGGGTAGCATTAATGAGCCGTGGAACTCAGGGCCAAATCTTGACTAATCCCATAACTAGCAACATGATCATCCGAAAAGTGTGTGCTTTACCTCCCTTGAGTTTCACATTGTTGTGATTTGTGTCATTCCTGAACAGTTAATTCTAAGATTGGACTTAATAAATCATTTCCTATTGAAAGGTTAGGCAAGGGTGAAAGGGAAAACAATGAATTTTTCACTGGAGCTAGAAATCCTTTAATCTTCTTGGACCCAAGTTTCTCTAGGCCTGTTTTTTAAAGCTAGAGTCTGACTTCCTTCCAGTATTGTTTTACATTCTTACTGATTCTTTCAATGATGAAGCAGAGAGTACCTCAGTAAATGCTCCTGAGTCTCCAAATGTGATTGGTGACTGTTATTAAGAGAACCGGATGAAAAGTCCAAATGATTTAGCCATGTAACCTAGGAGGGACGTAAACTGGAGATAATTGAGGACTGGTAAACACAGGGTGATTAGCTTACAGAGGGAGAGAACCTGAACCATTTCAAAAAGGGGAACCTGCAATAATGTCCCGTGATGTGCTGTGTGAATATGATGCTATCTGGATTTAGTAAATGAGAACCATGAGGTCCTGGATTTTTGGTAAGGATAAAGCTTTCATGTGTCCCATTGCATTGGAGACCTGCAACTGAAGTATGTCAGAATCCAGGAAAGAGCTACAAATAGCCAAGGCAGGTGGATCATGAGGTCAGTAGTTCAAGACCAGGCTGACCAACATGGTAAAACCCCGACTCTACTAAAAATACAAAAATTAGCCAGGCTTGGTGGTGGGTGCCTATAATCCCAGCTACTTGGGAGGCTGAGGTAGGAGAATCACTTGAACTCAGGAGGCGGAGATTGCTGTGAGCCAAGACCATGCCATTGCGCTGCAGCTTGGTGGTAAAGTAAGACTCCATCTCAAAGAAAAAAAGGAAAAAGCTACAAACATAAGTCAAAGATTGGAACATAGGTTCTACAGTGGAGCAACTTACAGGTGTTAGATTTTTGTTACCAAGAGGAGATAAAAATTATAGCATCCAAGTATATGACTGAGAACATTGATTAGGTTGTTCATTCAAGCTAATATTTGTTAGCTGCTTTGGAGGCATAAAAATAGTATGTTTCTGTGGTGATAGATGTATTCTCTGTTTCAAGCTCAAATTGAGTAGAGGAGGGAAAGAACAAAATCTATGTCAGAGTCAAAATGTCCTTAGACATTGAGAGTTCTTGATGATTAGGTGTGTAAGAGCCTGTATGTATGGTAATTGATGGAATACAGGTTTTCTGCTCAGAGACTTTAAATAAAAGAGAATAGTACAATTATGGGGACAATTTAAGTGAAGCAGAGATGTTTGATACCACGGCACAGTTCTTTCTAGCCTTATGATTTGCAATGCCTTTTCTACCATTGGAAGAAACAGAACTGTTGATTCTGGGAATTCTGATTAGATTATTCTCAGGTCTGTCAACTGTTTACTAAAATTGTCCAAAACTTCTGTTGTTTCCTATGGAAATACAAATTTTTCTCCCTCCTACCAAAGAAATCCTGCCAAGGTTTTATTGGGGTTACATTGATTCCGTTGTTTAATTCATGAAGAATGAACATCTCTACAACATCAGGCTTCTAATCCTTGATCACGGTATATCTCTCTCTTTATTTAGGTCTTTAATTTTTCTCAGCAGACTGTGATACTCTTCACGGTAGCGATCTCGCTCATCTTTAATTAGATTAATCTCCCTAGGTATTTGAAGTTCTTTGATGCAGGTGTCAGTGGCATGGTGGGAGCCCCTGAAATGCACACCCACTAACACCTGTCCATTTCTGACACTTCTGTTCACCATGGGCATGCAAAGTAAAGTTATAATCAGCTTTTCCGTTTGTAGAGAGTCAGTGTTCCTTTTCTAACCCATCAAGGTAGAAAAGCATAATAGCTTCACTGCAGGAAACTTATTTCAGAATCCAAACACTGGCAGCCCAGAAATTACTCCTTCAGTCTAACCTAAATTCCTCCTGTTGGCATTTCAGCTTATTTTCCTTCTGTTTGAAGATTGCCTTCCACAAAGGTTTCCTATCTGGCACTCTGCTATTGAAATCATCACGTTTTACCCAGGAAAAGCATGTTAAAATATGCATAACTTTTATTAGGAGGGAATTTGCTCATGATACAAAACATGAGGTTAAAAAATACAATAACATTCTAATTTTATTTTTTAAATATATGTGCTTAGGGAGAAATGCCAAAAGAAAATGTGTAACAGTGGTTATTTCTGGGTGATTAGTTAATGGACTATTTTTATATTTGTCTGCATTCTCAAAGCTTTTATGATCGACATGCATTATCTTTGCACTAAGCAAAAATAATAAGCATTTTTAAGTGAACAAAATAACGTTTTAAATATGTATTAGGGCTGGGCACGGTGGCTCATGCCTGGAATCCCAGCACTTTGGGAAGCTGAGGCGGGTGGATCACTTGAAGTCAGGAATTCAAGACCAGCCTGGCCAATGTGGCGAAACCCCGTCTCTACTAAAAATACAAAAATTAGCCGGGTGTAGTGGCGGGTGGCTGTAACTCCAGCTACTCGGGAGGCTGAAGCACGAGAATTGCTTGAATCTGGGAGGCAGAGGTTGCAGTGAGCCGAGATCGTGCCACTGTACTCCAGGCTGGGCAACAGAGTGAGACTGTCTCAAAATAAATAATAAGTAAATAACTAAATACGTATTAAAATTGCTGGCGTGCACTTTTCTTTCCCCCTTTCTTGTATAAAGCCTATTAGAATTTCCTAGTAAAATTAAAACCAGTATGTGACATATCTTAAGATAATCAAGAAAAATAAACTTCTTTTTCAGGAAGACACCAAACTGTCTGTCTTCCTGCCAGTTCTTCTGACTAGCTATAAATTCCATGCAGTGCTGGAATGTGCTTCTCACAGTTAGAGTGCTGAGCACCTGTTTTATTTCACACTCCCTTGATTCCTGGGCTAAATCCCATCTCCGCAGCCTGGGCTCCAGTTAAATTCATTAGTGGTCCAGATGTGTGTCCCCTGTCAGCTGGCCAAGTAACCCCACTGTTTATTGACAGGTTCTCAGGAATCAGATAGCTCACAGTCGGCCAAGAAGGACATGCTGGCTGCCTTGAAGTCCAGGCAGGAAGCTCTGGAGGAAACCCTGCGTCAGAGGCTGGAGGAACTGAAGAAGCTGTGTCTCCGAGAAGCCGTAAGCCTTTCCTAGCTCGTCCTGTTGAAATTGGTGTTGTCTGTGATGTCATTGATCTTTCTGATGTCATTTGATTATTTTGACAGAAGGCAAGGGTGGTGATAGAAGGAGAGCCTATCTGGCTGGTAAACACTCTCCTGCAACACAAATGTTGGAAATGTCCAAACCTCTCTAACGTGCTTTGTCAGAGAAAGAATTAGAGCAGAATCACGTTAGCACAAATCCATTGCAAATCTTAGAAAAGCAATTGGCCTGGCTGGGGAATGCGCTATATGATACTGTTAGTATTAGTGAATTTTTATAAAGAATATGCTTAAAGGGTTGGAAAACATAGGGCTTTTGGTGTCTGCCTTTAGTAATTTGGAAAGCCTTGTTTTGTTTTCAGTAAAAGAAAAGGTCCCTAAACCCATCAAAGAATTAGCTGATGAAGCACTATGAGGACCAGTTAAAGTTGGTGCTGGTGAAATCTCAGATAGGACCCCACGGGAGTCCATGTGACAAGTCCTAATGATGATCTTTCATCCTTGCTTGGTAGTTCATAAAGCATCTCCTCACGTGATGCCTCATTGATGATAATGGCTAGCCGCCGTCTTCTCAAGGCTTTGTGCCCGAGTTTATTGTTGTGGTGGCTTTTGTTCATCTTTAGGGTATTTCAGATTAGTCTTTGGACATCTTAGTGAGATGCACTGGTGGTCAACAAGGAAACCAGGATCTCACTTCATATATAATCACCTTTAGACCCTGTGATCTGGTGTTTCTTTAACTTTTTCATTAAAAAGAAATGAAATCTTAGCCTAATGACATTTTTAAATGTTACGTAGCCTGGGTGCAGTTGCTCACACCTGTAGTACTAGCACTTCGGGAGGCTGAGGCAGGAGGATCACTGGAGGCCAGGAGTTAGAGACTAGCCTGGGTAACATAGTGAGACCCTATCTCTACAAAAAACTTTTTAAAAAGATAGCCCTAAGTGGTGGTGTGTGTCTGTACTCCCAGCTGGTGGGGAGACTGAGGCAGGAGGATTGCTTGAACGTGGAAGGTTGAGGCTGCAGTGAACCATGATCACGCCATTGCACTCCAGCTTGGGTGACAGGGGAAGACCCTGTCTCACCAAAAAAAAAAAAAAAAAAAAAATGCAAGTAATGCTTTCTCAAGCCTGTGTATGTGCTAGTCTCACAGAAGTTGCTGCAGGCTGCTGTCTACATTTGTTTAAATACCCATTTCCACCTTCTTCTGTTTATTGCATGACTCTGTTAGAAGTGTTTGAAGACTTCATGTTTTAATGCAGTATACGTGACTGTGTGTGTGTGCGCACACGTGTGCATTGTATACCTGGGCACAATGGGGTGGGAGCTCTCTAGGGAGAGAGCGACTGTGCACCACCTAACATTACAAAGAGCTCTGCTGGTAAACAGTTCAGAATGCGAAGTCAAAGAGGTTCCCAAACTAAGTCAAAGAGACGTATGCCCCTCCCCCAAATACTGAAGCCCTGCAGCAGGAAGAATGAAACAAGGGGCCGGGGAGTGAGATCACATTACATTTCAACTTGGCTTAATTACAGTCTGGCTTGATTTAAACCCAGGCCTGCTTGGAGCAAACCACATTAGCACAAAACCATTGCAAATCTTAGGAAAGCAATTGGCCTGGCTGGGGAATGTGCTATGTGATACTGTTAATATTAGCAACATTTTTATAAAGAATAGGCTTGAAGGACGGGAAAAGATACAGATTTTGGTGCCTGCCTTTAATAATTTGTGCAGCCTTGTTTTGTTTTTAATGAAAAGTCCCTAAACCCAGTAGGCAATCGACATTTGAAAAACGCAAGGCGCATGTCAGGGCAAGATGAGCATGCGTTATCAGAAAAATCTCAGCGTCTCTCTGAAAGACAAAAGCAAAAGAAGGAAAACAAAGCTGCCACTTCTTATAATGTTAACTAACACCAGACAACGTAACTTGAGTGGAGGCAATAACCCACCAAGGAGTCCGTTGCAGGCAGATTTCTCCTCCGTTCATCCCCTATTGTCTCTCTCACCTTAGCCTCTTGACTCCCATGTCCTCAAGGGCTGGGGAAAGTCTTCTTGCTAAATCTGTGCTGTTTTGTATCTCTGCCCTCAGCTCAGAGTATCAAGAAGTGCTGTTTGATCCCTGGGAAGGGGGGCAACTAGGATGAGAGAGAGGGAGAACATTTGGCAGGATACAGGGAGGCACCACGCCGAGGTCCCACTGCAGAGCGTTAAATTACGTCTTCACCATGCAGCTCCAGTTACACATGAAATCAGATTAAATATCTGGAGAATCAAGACTTCGACTCAAATACCTTCAAGTGCATGGTGAAAAAAATCAGTGGCCTCATTGAAACTAGATTTTAAAACCAAAAGCAGTTTAGAGTTCTAAATCTATGGCAGTTTTAACAACTTTTCCCTCCTTTTTGGAAGTTTCTAGGTTAAAGAAAAAATAAAATCCTGACAATATAAAACCCCCAATAGTTGTGTTATTTATAGATGCACTTTTAGGGAAGCAGATTTAAAAAAAAAAAGTTGCGGAATAAACACTTAACTACCTTGGAGACATTTGAACCACATTTTTTTTTTAAAGAAAAAAAACAGGGAAGTAAATTGCAGGGAGTTTGATACTCAGATAGTTGGCTATTGTGCTCTGAAATGCTTACATTGAGGAATATAAAGTCCATGGGGTCATTGCCCAGCGATCTGAACACAGCAGGGCAGAAGCAGGCGAGTGAGGGTTTAAGTGTGCTGATGCTCATGTCACATGCACACACACGCACACATGCACGCACACGCACACACATGCACACATGTACACACGCATGCACTCGGCACACAGTAGGTAGAGAAGAAGGGCCAGAATCACACTCTCACGGTTTGGATTTTCCCACCTGCTGGGCACTCAGGGCTGGGCTGCCCTGCATGAAAGCTTTCTGTGTGACTGACGGATGTGCCTGAAAAGAGCCTTCTCAACTTCCTGGTCAGAGCAGCTCCTGAGTCTTTGTGTAGCATCCTCGCTGATTTGGGCTAGAAAGTCAGAGCTGGTCTTTGCCTGGCAGTGCCCACTTTGCCATTGGAGACACACACAGTGGGTCCCCCAGCTTTTTCTGGTCCCTGGAAGTGACTTCTTGCAGTTGATGACTGGCTTCCGCAGTGCAGGGCAGCCGCTGACTCTGATTTGATCATTGTTCAGCCCTGATACAACTCAATCACAGACAGCCTGATTCTAGTCCTCAGTCACCCCCTTCCACCAGGATCACTGTGACCATGGAAGCCTGTCAACTAAATTCACTGTCTTTGTACCTACAGTAATTAGATTTCTAAGGCCCTAAATACATACACAACAGATGTTGTTTAGTAGCCTTGTCATTAACATGGATTATATGTTTTATGTTCAGTTTCTACTAAACTGTTTTGTTTAATAGACAGAGTCTCGCTCTGTTGCCCAGGCTGGAGTACAGTGGCACGATCTCGGCTCACTGCAAGCTCTGTCTTCCGGGTTCAAGCAATTCTCCTGCCTCAGCCTCTCAAGTAGCTGGGATTACAGGCGCCCACCACCATGCCCAGCTAATTTTTGTATTTTTAGTAGAGATGGAGTTTCATCATTTGGCCAGGCTGGCCTCGAACTCCTGACCTCAAGAGATCCGTCCACCTCAGCCTCCCAAAGTACTGAGATAACAGACATGAGCCACTGTGCCTGGCCATTCTACTAAAACTTTTAAATTAAGCAGTTTAATGTCTTTTAAGCACAGCCTTTTCCTGTAGCATCTGGCCAGAGTAGATTACTACCCTTACTCAGTTTCTAAATTATGTATAAATGCGCTTTTCTGGGATTTGCCATATAGATACCACTCCTCTTGCGAAAATTCATTTGAAGAAAACTTTAAACTTAGATATTTGAGTGGGACTATTTGATGCAGTTTCAAGAGCATGGGATTTGAAGTTAGGAAGACCCGAGAACTCATGTTGACATTTGCTCCTAACTGGCTGGGTGACCTTGCCTGGTACAGAGGGGGCAGGCAGGAAATACTTGTTCAGTTAACGAATGAATGAAATTCAAGTGTTATCATGAAAGCCAAAATGGTAATTGTGTTGACTTAACAGAAATGTACTTTGGAAAAAACTTTGAAAGTGCATCTATTCTATGTAAGAGACATTGTTAGAGAAATGGAAGTTCATTTCTGGAACTCTTATTGAGGTGTAGTGCTTAAAGTGAATGTTTCAGCATAGGGGTTGAATCTGTGCATCAAAGCGCATGCGCACATTTGTGTGTGTGCGTGTCTGTGTGCATGTGTGTATGTGTGTTCGTTCTAGGAAGCAGACACGCCCCACTGTGATTTATGCTCACTCTGAATGTCATTTCACATATGCAGGAGCTCACCGGCAAGCTGCCAGTTGAATATCCCCTGGATCCAGGGGAGGAACCACCCATTGTCCGGAGAAGAATAGGAACAGCATTCAAGCTGGATGAACAGAAAATCCTGCCCAAAGGAGAGGTGCGTCCTTCCTTTCTGTTGTTGGATTCGCTCACGTTATCCTACTTTTTCCCATTTGTTAGGCCTTCCAGGTTTTTTGTAACAATTTTTTCCTTTCTGCCCAATGCCAATATTTTTGCTGAGAACTCTTGAGTGAGCTGGCTAGTGGGTATGTGGCTCCCCTTGGGAGGATTCGTTTGCTTGCATTTGCAGGCATTCGGGTGTCTGTTGAAGTTGCTTGTCTGACACTGTGCGCCTAGCACAAGCAGCCATGTTGAGCTTGGGAGAACATTTCAGTAGCATTCCTGTGAATGTTTCTGGCGTCGGCATTGAATCTGTGCATCAAAGTGCATGCATGCATTTGTGTGTGCATATGTGCGTGTGTGCGTGTGTGTTCTAAGAAACAGACATGCCCCACTCTGATTTATGCTCACTCCAAATGCCATTTCACATAGGCATTTGTCCACATTTGGCTTTGTAATGGCCTCCCAGCCCTCAGTTACTCAGAGCCAAGCTTTATGTCTGATCTGTGGAAGCCAAGCCGCCAAGAGAAGGAAACTGAGGCCATAGCATCAGGTGCAAGGGTACACTGGCTGGGGAGAGACCGGTCAGGTGCACCGTCCCGTGGTGGTAGCTTCACCTAGCTACTCAAATCCCCAGGAGAACGTGTGCAGGATGCTTGGGCGCTCCTGGCCTCGCTTGTCTGTGTTTGGAGAAGCCACTTTCTTCCTTCGGATTGAGCACTGATGAAGCTGGGGCTGGAGAGTTCAGATGTGGGGGGAAAAAAAAACAGTGAAGACTTGAATCTCTGGCTAGTTAATGAGAATCCAGCCTCAGGCCAAATGAAAGTAGAGGCCCTGGGGCTTGCCCAGGAAATGCTTTCCCACATTTATTCTGAACCAAGTTACTAATTAACATGTTCTTGAACAGAGGCCTTAAAAGGTCCGGACTTAGAGCCTGGGGGAAAAGGAATACTGTATATTTTGTCTTTTAGGAAATCGATTGGGAAAAACCAACCCCTGGGGTAGGTAGGATTTGGGTAAGGGTGAATTCAGAGAGGGACCGAAGAGCTTGCAGCTCATCTGAGTGTTAGATGAATCTCCTAAGATCTGCAGTGGAAGTTCTCTGGGACACAGGTACATACACCAATGTGTTTCAATCAAAACTAAAGCTCATGTGACTTACGCCTTTTGCTGCAAAATCCCAGCATTTTGGAAGGCCAAGGCGGGCAGATCACTTGAGGTCAGGAGTTCGCAAGCAGCCTGGCCAACATGGTGAAACCCATCTCTACCAAAAAATACAAACATTAGCCAGGCATGGTGGTGCGTGCCTGTAATCACAGATACTAAGGAGGCTGAGTCGAGAATCGCTTGAACCCGGGAGTTGGAGGTGGCAGTGAGCTGAGATCTTGTCATTATACTCCAGCCTGGGCAACAGACTGAGACCCTGTCTCCAAAAAAAAAAAAACCCTAAAGCTCAATTAGACAGTTCCTGGTCTATAAAATGGAGCTCATGGCCCTTACTTCTTTGGATGTCCCTAGGATTGAATGAGCCGGTACTTGTAACTCGTGATGCTCAGCAAACAATTGCTTGAGGGGAAAGGGAGATGGAATCTCAAAGGAAGGGAGATACACTCAAGGCAGGGACTGCAGGGGACGGAGGATGCGACTGAGGTCAGGTATTTCCAAATCCTGCCGGTCATTAGAGACTCCCTCAAGAGGAACTTCAGCTCCTCCTGTTGCTGGGCGGATACCTGGCCCTTAAGCTTTAAAGAGGGACCCCACTTTTAGGGAGTTCCCCCCAACACTGTTCCTCCTTGGTCTTCCCAGAGTCCCACCGCCCCTTTCACACACCTCAGTACCTTGTGACCTTAGCTCCGTGAGAACGCCTGAGGCATGTACTTCCTTACTGTCACCACACAGGATCTTTCCTAAGTTTGTACGAGGAAGCAGCCCGGGAGCAGCTGGCGTTCTGCAGAGTACCCCGAGAAGCATGACATCCTCACCTGCGGATTGCACCACTGCACTCCAGCCTGGGCGGTGGACTGAGACCCTGTCTCAAAAAAAGCAAAAGAAAAAGAAAAATCTAAACTAAAGCTCCGTTAGGCAGTTCCTGGTCTGTAAAATGGAGCTTTTACTTCTTTGGGCGTCCCTAGAACTGACACCCAAAGGAGGAAAGCAGAGCTGCGCACTGCACTGCGGCTCCTGGAAATGCGCTTGCTTCCCGTTCGTACACTAGGCAGCCGTTTGCACGGACAGGGCATGCAGCCTTGGACTTGTCTTAGTTTAAATAGTGAGAATTTGTCCTGGGCCCCCCACAAAACTCTGAATCAGAGTCTGGCGCCAGGGCTATTGTGACAGCTCAGGAACAGCTGCCCCGGGGAGCCCATGCTCACAGAACAGTCTTTGTCCCTTGGTGACTTGCCTATTTCAAGACCGCAGGCAGGAGTCCATGTCGATGTTCTTTTCCCTCTGAGAGAACAAATGCAGCCAGCACTGGCAGGATTTGGCAGGAGTTTATTATCTCCAAAATAGTTCCCTTGAACCTTCACCATTTTCTCTCACTCCTGGTTCCCGCTCCCTTTAGACTTAAAGTGCTCAAAAGTCAATGAGATCAGGCTAAGAACTTCTCCCTGATGGCGGCCCCCAGCTTGGTGCATTATGCACAGAGGCAAGGATGTTTTACTGAGCCACTAAATAGGAAGATCTGTTGATTCCAGCCAACAGTTGATCTCCTCCTATTGGACTAGATCAGTTCCCATCCAATTGCAGCATGTCTGTGAATTTCCTGGGGCAAGTTGTGTGCTCTCTTCCTGGCCTTGAGAGGCTGCTGATGCATTTGTCCTGGGTTTACTGGCTGTGGAGTTAGCCAGACATCCTACATCTCCTGCAGGCTCCCAAGTATGCCCACCCTGCAGGACCTGTCAGTAAGACAGCTCACTGCTCAAAATCTCAAACAAGAAGATGCTAGGTCTGATCCAGAGGGGTTTTACTAGGGAAGGGAGGAAATAGAAAAATGAACAATCTGACAATTTGGGGGGATTCTGCATTCACCCCCAAATCCTCACACACGTACGAGCTGCCTTTCCCATCCCTCAGCAGCTGGTGAACACGCATCTGCAGAGGAGAGGCTTGATCAGCAGAGAGGACAGCAGCAAACAGGCTATCTAGGTGTCATCCGTTAGGTCCATCAGGCATTTCTGACAGCCACAGCTTCATTCTTCCAGGTCCCCAAACTCTGTTTAAGGAGAATCTCATCCATCTGCACTTCTTGGCCAAAGGAAGGGATGGAGGTGGGAGGGAGCTACACTACAAAAAGAGGAAGAACATCCAATGAGCTGGAGGTATGGGGGTGGACTGCCTCCACCTCCACCCACTGTCCATCCCTGCCCCTTGAAGTGCCCAGGCGTAGCCCAGCAGGCATCCATGAACAGGCAGATGTGGGACAGACAGCCAGAGCTTGCAGAAGAGCTCCCGAGACTGGGTGCAGTGGCTCACACCTGTAATCCCAGCACTTTGGGAGGCCAAGGCGGGTGGATCACCTAAGGTCAGGAGTTCAAGAGCAGCCTGGCCAACATGGTGAAACCCCGTCTGTACTAGAAATGTAAAAGTTAGCCAGATGTGGTGGTGTGCACCTGTAATCCCACCTACCCATCTACTTGGGAGGCTGAGGCAGGAGAATTGCTTGAACCTGGGAGGCAGAGGTTCCAGTGAGCTGAGATTGCAGCACTGTACTCCAGCCTGGGCAACAGAGTGAGATCCGTCTCAAAACAAAACAAAACAAAACAAAACAAAAACGAGCTTCTGAAAGACACACGGATGAGTGGGGATACGCGTCTTTCCCCACATCCCCACAATATGTGAAACTACAGGGAAAGACACACTATGTGGGTCAGAGCCCCGAGGGTTAGATGCATGTGAGGGGCACACAATGTCTGAGTCAGAGGCCCATGCGTTAGGTGCATGTGTGTTAGCTCCTTGGTAGCAAGCCCACAGAGAAGAATGGCATAAAGAAACTGTAAGAATCATGCTGCATCCTACATCCAAAACAGAAAGGAAGTGGCAATTTCGAAGCCTCTGTGGGCTCTGAGTTTCCACAGAGGCTTTGGTTTGTCTTGATGGACTTTTCTGGAGATATTGAAACAAAGCCAGGCGGTCCCTAAACCTGCAGCATGGGAACTCTGTTCTCAGTGATGCTGACGGCGTTCAGACCATCACTTGTCTCCGAAAAGTAACAGGAGCAAGGGTTGTGGCAGTGGGTGCACCTGGGGACTCCAGTGGGTGAAGATTTTAGGATTGGGGCCATTCTTAAGAGTGTCTCCCAAGGAAGTGGGCTTGCCTTGGGGCTGGGGTTAGAAGAGGGGTTAGATGAATGTCTCCTTGCTTAGCATCCCCAATGATGCAAACTGGTGCTTTCCCTCCCACAGGAAGCTGAGCTGGAACGCCTGGAGCGAGAGTTTGCCATTCAGTCCCAGATCACAGAGGCTGCCCGCCGCCTAGCCAGTGATCCCAACGTCAGCAAAAAACTGAAAAAACAAAGAAAAACCTCGTATCTGAATGCACTGAAGAAACTGCAGGAGATTGAAAATGCAATCAACGAGAATCGCATCAAGTCTGGGAAGAAACCTACCCAGAGGGCTTCACTGATTATAGACGGTCAGTGCCAACCCGGCTGCCCCCACCCCACTCCCATGCCCAGGCCTCGGGAATCAGACACCAGGTTCCGCGGGTGGTCCCTGCATGACCTGAGCAGCTACCTAACTATGGTGCCTTCATTTGCCCATTCGTAAAATGAAGCGAATAAGGCCTGATCCCATCCCACATGAGAGAAGCCATGTGGACCCAGACACAGGTGAAGGGATTGTGTGAGTCAGGCTGTTGGTATCCGTATTGTCTTCCTCCCTGGGAGAACCTGCAGCCAGGAGCTAGCATTCTTCTCAGCCCTCACTGTGAACGGAGTTGAGTTGACTGGGCTGGCCCAGGCTCCGACACTCTCAGGGACCTGACCGCCCCTACTCAAGTCTGGAAAGACAGTGGGGCTGGGGTACACAGCAACAGTGACCCCTCTCTTTGAGCAGCCCCTGCCAACCTGATCGCCCATATGCCTCCAGGGGCCTCCTATCCCAAGAGCTGAGGCTCAGGGACACTGGCCTCTCCGATTGTCTGGAACCCTGACTGAGGCTTGGGGAGATTCGCCCCTCCGATGGTCTGAAACCTGAGCTAAGGCTCAGGGACACTGGCCCCTCCAATGGTCTGGAACCCTGACTGAGGCTTGGGGAGACTGGCCTCTCCGATTGTCTGGAACCCTGAGCTGAGGCTTGGGGAGACTGGCCCCTCCGATGGTCTGGAACCCTGACTGAGGCTCGGGGACACTGGCCCCTTCGATGGTCTGGAACCCTGACTGAGGCTCAGGGACACTGGCCCCTCCGATGGTCTGGAACCCTGACTGAGGCTCGGGGACACTGGCCCCTCCAATGGTCTGGAACCCTGACTGAGGCTTGGGGAGACTGGCCCCTCCGATGGTCTGGAACCCTGAGCTCCAGTCAGGGGTTAGGAATTTGGGTGATTACCTTTGGTTAACTCTAGAAGCAAATCTCACAAAGTCTACCCACAAAGCATCAGGTCCCCTAAAATGTTAGAATCCTTCTAAGTCAGTGACTTCCTGAAACTATACAGTAAGCATTCTTTCCTCCATGTGTACGCATGTTTAACGTACTTTTGCTCTAAAAAGACAAAAAGTAGAACAGTGTTTCCATGGGATTAGGGGACAGGGGAATGCGGAGTTGCTGCATGATGGATACAGAGTTTCAGTCTGGAAAAATGAAAATATTATTCAAGCAGTTGATGGATGATGGTGATGGTTGTACAACAGTATGAATGTGCTTCAAGCCACTGAACTGTACAGGTACAAATAGTGAAGCTGGGATGTTGGCATGCGCCTGTAGTCCCAGCTACTCAGGAGGCTGAGGCGGAAGGATCACTTGAGCCAGAGGTTTGAGACTGTAGCACACTATGATTCTGCCTGTGAGTAACCATTGCATTCCAGCTCAGGCAGTGTAGCAAGAGTGCATCTCTGAAAAAAAAAAAAAATGTTAACATCGTAAATGTAATGTTAATATATTTCACTACAATTGCAGAGATAGATAAATATAGATAGATACAGATTTGCAACCTAAACTCAGTATCCTAGGGTAGCAGTGATGTGCTGGAGATTCCACCATGCCAAAGTCAGAGCTATTCTCATAGTCCATCATGCAATATAAATAAAGTGAATTCTTAGTTAAAAAGAGAGAAATTTTTTTTAATCTTTTGGCACTAGGAAATTTGGAATAACCGACTTTCCCCATCTTACCCTGTTGTCCTTGGCCAAGACCACACAACTTTCCCCCCACCTCCTAGTGGAGCTCCCTCAGCCGGGTGGAATGCAGTGGCACGATCTCAGCTCACTGCAACCTCTGCCCGCTGGGTTCAAGCAATTATCTTGCCTCAGCCTCCCAAGTAGCTGGGACTATAGGCACGTGCCACCATGCCCGGCTGATTTTTTGTATTATTAGTAGAGACGGGGTTTCACTTTGTTAGCCAGGATGGTCTCGATCTCCTGACCTCATGATCTGCCCGCCGTGGCCTCCCAAAGTGCTGGAGTTACAGGCATGAGCCACCACGTTCAGCCCTAGCTCTCTCTTTCTGACACCCCATTTGAGACCTTCTGCCCCCCTCCAACGCAACTGGGGGTTTCCAACAGAAACATTTTCTTATAGAAACATCCAAGGGCCTACCTGAGCTAGAGGAGTAATTAAGGTTCTTGCTCATTCCTTAGCATATTATTTTAAGAGAGAAAACACTAAAGTTGGAATCTGAAGACTTGAGACCTTGGTTCACGTTGCCAGGGAGCAAAACCGCCTTCCCTTACTACCCCTCAGTTTCCCCAGCAGTGAAGCAGGCAGGATTATTTTACTGTCTCCCTCTTGGGCGTGTTCTCTTGGTTCACTGAATGACATCTATAAAAATAAGCTTTGGAGAGATGGAGCCTGTATTTAGCATGCTTGTTTTCTCTGCTAACGACTGACAAAGTTTATTGAGAAGCCATTTATTGCCATAGGAGCAAAGCAAAGTCCCTACCCTAGTTTCGCATTTGTAGACTAAAAGCAGTTCGCTTCCTTTGGTTTTGCTGGTACATGCCCTGGGTTTATGCAGGGACAATGATGTGGTTTAATCAGGCTGGGGCATTGTAGCATTCTGTGAAACCAGGGCACAACACACAAAGGCTAGGGCACATGGCAGCGTCGGGGTGCGGAGGGTGAGCTAATGACCCGCCACAGGGACTTTCGAAAGAAACACCCAACAGCATTTTTATTATATCTCGTAGGTTCTTTCTGGTTAAAAAGAGAAAGGTCTGGGTGGTGGTAGACATGCTGTTTTTATAGACAGGGCTTGGTTGGAGGAATGTGCTGAACTCAGACGCTGTTGCTTTTTGTCTTCTCAGATGGAAACATTGCCAGTGAAGACAGCTCCCTCTCAGATGCCCTTGTTCTTGAGGATGGTAGGTTGATGCATTTCCTCCCCACAAACTTGGAACCCCCAAGTGCCTTGGAAGGGGGCACAAGGTCTCAAATGGGGCATCAGAAAGAGAAAGCCTGGCTGAGGGAGCTCCACTAGGAGGTGGAGGGAGGTGCTAAGTAAACGGAGATGAATTTAGATAGTCTGGGGATTGCCCTGTGTAAAGACACTAGCCAGGCCAAAAGGCAGCTGGGCTCCCAGCAAGCTCTCTCAGTTCCCAGTATCCACCTGTTTGGTTGGGAGTGGGTAGGTGCTGCATTAACCCATGTGTATTGGAATGTTAGAATTTCCTGTGGCCCAGATGTAAGTTCATCAGTGAGTGATGCTTTACTTTTTTAGAAGCCAAAACTTTTTTTTTTTTGAGACAGGGTTTCACACTGTCACCCAGGCTGGCGTGCAGTGGCGTGATCTTGGCTCACTGCAACCTCTGCCTCCTGGGCTCAGGTGATTCTTCCACCTCAGCCTCCTGAGTAGCTGGGAATACAGCATGCCACCACACCCTGCTAATTTTTGTATTTTTTTGTAGAATCGGGGTTTTGCCATGTTTGCTGATGGGCTCAAGTGACCCACCCAGCTCGACCTCCCAAAGTGCTGGGGGGGATTACAGGCATGAGCCACCACACTCGGCCCAAAACCACATTTTTAGACAGAGAATCTCAATACTAGGCGTAGCTTCCTTTTAAGTATTCATGGTATCTGGAGGAAAAGGGTAGAAATTGATTTAGATCACAAATCAAAGACTGAAACCCACTAGGAGGGTCTAAGGATCATGGGAAGAAATGGAATAAACCCTCTGTCGCTTCCCAGGACAAGAGTGAAAGTAAGAGGGGAGACATCCTGGCAGACGCACAGTCAGGCTGGAAAACTGTCTTCTTACTTCCCATTGAACTCTTAAATCTGGAAGTTAGCAGGATATTTTCTTGGGAAATTCTTAGAAAAACAGAACCGATCCCTCCCCGAAACCCCACCACCACCCTATGTAGGGGAAGTAAGAATTCCAAACCCAGAACCATCTGAGAATACTCCTGTGGCTGTTGAACCATCACACTGGGAGGCAAGTGCGTTAATTATGTGGAAATACATTAAGTGGCAGTTAATTTTTTTGCCCTGTAGGGAAACCTCAGGCAGACAGTGATAAGTGGCTGTTCAGATGGAAAACAGAAAAGGTCCACACTAGTCATAGTAATCATGATAATTGCAATAATAATAATGATTACTCTTGATGTGGGGAAAGTCTGGCGGGTTATTTACCCAGTCACCTTGGCTGTGCTGTTAGAAATCACATTGGAATATTTTTGTCTGTTTCATTACATAGGCGGGGCAGGGGGCTATGGGGCTACAAGGAAACGGGGGGGCTTGAGCATCAGAGATCCCAGCCCTACGGCTGGCCTGAGTACCCCAGTCTCTCCTGGAAAGGGAACAAGAAAGACTGAGAGAGATTCCTTGGTAATAGAGTGGTGCCCTGAGCAAGAGGTGATGTCAGTAGGTAATTTTGAGGTATCATTCAAGGTTCCAGCTTCTCCCCGTGTTCCAGATCCAGACCCTGGACTTCCTCACAGGTGTCATCACATCATTTTACACCCCATGGTCCCATTGCAGGCTCTTTTTTCTGGGGATCCTTCCTTTACTGATTTGAGGGCAAAGGAGGAGTAGGTGCAAAGTGGGTGAACACGGCTGGGGGACTGAGAATGAGGCTGTGAGAGGAATCACTGAAAATGGATGTAGGGGCAAGTGAAAGGTAGTTGGTTGTTTTTAAGGTCTGCTTCTGTCCACCACTGCCCTCCAGCTCCCATCTCTGCCTTCCCCATGAAGTCCAAATCATTCTCTCCTTTCTCTTCTCAATGCTGACCTCCAGCCTAGAGTCCTCGTTTATCCCCCTCCGGTCTTTCTCCCTTCCTTTCTAGTTTTAGAATGCTGCCTGGTGAATACTTGTAAAACAGGACTTTTCACCCTGATGCATCTGTGCTTAAGACATTGCAGAGTTATCCTGTGGCTTTTCAGACTCTCAGCTCCTTAGCTCAGAATTCGAAGCCCCCATCAGCCGGGCTCTTGATGCTCACAGTGCACACAGAAGGCGGCTGTGCTGACCAGAGTGCCTCCCTCAATCTCCCGCTCCTCCTCCCCAGCCCCTGCCCGGCCGGATGTGCCTGTAACCTGGTATCCTGCCCTCGGGGCCTCCACACTTGGTTCAAGCCCTTGGTTCCTCCTCCTCTTTGCCTGGCCACTGCTCAAGCCCCTTCAAGACCAGCCTCTCCCACAGGACCTTCTAGTCTCACTGAATTTGCTTTTTCTGAAAGTCCTCTAGCACACTGACTGTGAGAGCATTCCTTTCCTGGAGGCAGGGACTCATTTATTCATACTTAATCTTTGTAGCTAATCTTCTTAAGGCAGTTTCAAAATTATACAGGAACAGATTAAAAGAGAATATACACAGCTCTGGGGAAAAAAGCACAGAGTAGACACCCCTGTCCCACCCGGCAGGGATTTACAATGGACAGATAGACCTTCATTCATTTTTTTTCACTCCAACCAATGTTTATCAAGCGCTTACTGCGTGTTGGCTGTCATTTACAGCACTGAGGATCTAGCAGCAGATGAAACAGACAAAACTCTCCTGGAACTCAGACCCTCCCAAAGTGAATTAGATGCTTAGTGTTTGTTGAAAGACAACTTACTCTGGAGCAGTAACTACATTTTGCTGTTTGGTGTGAAGCAGTCATTTGTCGGTGCTATTTAATGACGTTCAGACTTCTCTCCATTCATGTCAAATCAAAAGTGAGGCATCTCATTTCCCATGCGGTCCCGCCTGCAGTGGGGGTTTGGTTTGCCTGGTTTGGTTTGACTCGTCTTGACTTGTCTTGGCGACTGGGGAAGAGTCCCAGGGTTTCTCATTACAGGAGTGAAGGAAAGGTGTGGGTTTGGCTGTGTGGCTCCAAGGTGGGGGTGAGGGGCTGGACGAGGTGGGGGGGGGGGCTCTGTCGCAGCCTGTGGAAAGGATGACCGGGGCTCAGTTCCTCTCTTCCTGTCTTTGTGCAGAAGACTCTCAGGTTACCAGCACAATATCCCCCCTACATTCTCCTCACAAGGGACTCCCTCCTCGGCCACCCTCGCACAACAGGCCCCCTCCTCCCCAGTCCCTGGAGGGACTCCGGCAGATGCACTATCACCGCAACGACTATGACAAGTCCCCCATCAAGCCCAAGATGTGGAGTGAGTCCTCTTTAGATGAGCCCTATGAGAAGGTCAAGAAACGCTCCTCTCACAGCCATTCCAGGTGAGCTGGGTCGTGAATGAGGTCAGAGGAGGCCTCTGTCCATGCTTTGGAAGAATCAAAGGGCTGTCCCAAGTAGCATCCATGATGACAAAATCCCCGTCAACCTAGTTCCTCCCTCCGGAGTTTGCCTTTCACGGGGCTGTGCTCACAGCACCCTCTGCTGATGACCCTGTTGAGGTACAGATTTGTGATTTAAAGGGAAATCTGGCGTTTGGCCCACAATCAACGTGATGGCAGATGGCTTGAATGTTGTTAAATTCCAGAGGAATTAATTAGGAGATCTCAGGCAGCACTACTGCAAAATGTCAAGTTGAAGTCCACTGGTAGCAACTGCAGAGTGGTTCAGAACTCCACCCCCTCACCCAGCAGAATTCTCCAGCCAAGCAGCTATAATCCAAGCTCATTACCAGGCCGACCTTGGAGGGAGGGTTTTTTTTTGAAGGCATTTGGGGTCTGCTTCTCTGCTTTTCTCATTTCCTTTAGTCACCCTACTGAGCTCCAAGGGGGTACCACAACAGGTCAATATTTGTTTCTTGGAAAACAAAAATTGTAAGGGCAGGACAGTCACACTGCCTGATAAAAAGAAGGCTGACCAGGGTCTTCGTCTCATATTGCCTAGGGGTTGGGGGGGTTCAGGGACCAGGATTCCTACCCACTGCTGGGGAAAGGCTGAGAACACGGTAGAGGTCTGACCGAGCGAGGTGGGAGTCATTGGCGAGCTTTCCCCATACTGGGATCAATGTCCTGAACTAGCCAGCACCCATCCCCTGCCACCCCCCCCCCCCCAAGGTGCTGTCTGTCTGGCAGTGACCACATGGCCTCCTTGGCTTTGCAGCAGCCACAAGCGCTTCCCCAGCACAGGAAGCTGTGCGGAAGCAGGCGGAGGAAGCAACTCCTTGCAGAACAGCCCCATCCGTGGCCTCCCGCACTGGAACTCACAGTCCAGCATGCCGTCCACGCCAGACCTGCGGGTCCGGAGTCCCCACTACGTCCATTCCACAAGGTGAGTCCGCCCGGCCTTCGGGCCACCTCCCTGCTCAAACCAGACCTTCCTTTTTAAAATTGGGCATTGCCAGCCCCCAGCTGGCCCAAATAATGGATAAGCTGCAGTCAAACCTGAACCCAGGAGGATAAATGAAGCAGAATAAAAAACCTGGCTGGCAGCAGTCAACGCCATTAGCCAAGAGACCCGTGCAGAGGGCACTTGGAGTCAGCCAGAGAATCGCCAGGCTCCTGGAGACAGGGAGCATGGAAAGTTTCCTAATCAAAGCAGAGGTAGCAGAGGCTAGCTGGGTTAGCATGGGAAGAGCTGGGACAGGGTGATCGCTAATCAGTAGTCCTCTTATATCTTTCTACGGAGGCCTAAATTTATACTGGACTTCCTTTAGTGCCTCAAAGTGTAAATTCATAAAGAGCAAAAGAGCCAGGCAAAAATGAGCCTTCAGTGAGTCACAACTTCTTTTTCTAAAAAGAAGCAAACCAGATCGCCACGGGCCATGTGATGGGGGCTTTCAGCTCCCTTCTGAGTAGCAGTCAGAAGTGGGGCTTACCTCTTCCTGTGCTTGGCCAGTGGGGCCACTGAATTTCACATGCAGTCCCAGCATCGGGCAACGTCATCTGCCGTGTGATACTGTCTCGCTCTTCCCTGAGTCCTCAGTGGACTCAAATGAGCAGAATGAATTATAGATAAAGTAATGGTGTGGTGAGTATCTGCATCATTCATTTTTTAATTATTTCATTTGCCACCAACCTTCTATTTCCCAGTTTTCACAGGAAAAGGGAGTCTATTTATATGGATTTTGTGACAGGATTCGGTTAAACTGTAGGACTGTTCTTTGATCTGATCTGTAAATATGGACATTTCATCTGGTTTGTGTTTTGCCTTTTTTTTAAATAGAGACTCCCAGGCTGGAGTGCAGTGGTTTGATCAAAGATTACTGCAGCCTCCAGCGATCCTCGCTTCTCAGCCTCCTGACTGGCTAGAACCACTGGTGTACAATACTACACCCAGCTAATTTTCCAAGTTTTTTTTTTAAAGAGACGAGGTCTCACTATGTTGCCTAGGGTGGTCTCAAATTCCCAGACTCAAGCAATTCTTCAGCCTCCTGAAGCCCTGGGATCGCAGGCCTGAGCCACCGCGCCCAGCCCTGTCTGGTTTAACATGATACTGGAGTCATAATAGAATAATTTCCACTTAAAAAAAAAAAAAAAAAAAAAAGCCTCAGAAATGGAAATACTTCTTTGAGTCCTAGCTTCGGTCCCATTTCCCACTGGGAATCAAGGTAGAGATCCCAGGTTCGCCTCCCGCAAAGGACAGTTCCATTCACCTGGAAACAGCAGGCAGTTTCCGGATCCCCGGGACAACCCTGCTGAGGGAGACTTTGGCTTGCTGGGCTGGGGTCTGAGCCCGCGTGGAGGCCCCCATTGCCCTCCTCGGGACCCCCTCCTCCCCCGGCCCACCCCCTACTTCCCACCCCCAGACCAACCTGGGACGTCTTCTGGCAGGTCGGTGGACATCAGCCCCACGCGACTGCACAGCCTCGCACTGCACTTTAGGCACCGGAGCTCCAGCCTGGAGTCCCAGGGCAAGCTCCTGGGCTCGGAGAACGACACCGGGAGCCCCGACTTCTACACCCCGCGGACTCGTAGCAGCAACGGCTCGGACCCCATGGACGACTGCTCGTCGTGCACCAGCCACTCGAGCTCGGAGCACTACTACCCAGCGCAGATGAACGCCAACTACTCCACGCTGGCCGAGGACTCGCCGTCCAAGGCGCGCCAGCGGCAGCGGCAGCGACAGCGGGCGGCGGGCGCGCTGGGCTCGGCCAGTTCGGGCAGCATGCCCAACCTGGCTGCACGTGGGGGCGCGGGGGGCGCAGGGGGCGCGGGGGGCGGCGTGTACCTGCACAGCCAGAGCCAGCCCAGCTCTCAGTACCGCATCAAGGAGTACCCGCTGTACATCGAGGGCGGTGCCACGCCCGTGGTGGTGCGCAGCCTGGAGAGCGACCAGGAGGGCCACTACAGCGTCAAGGCCCAGTTCAAGACCTCCAACTCCTACACGGCGGGCGGCCTGTTCAAGGAGAGCTGGCGCGGCGGCGGAAGCGGCGGCGACGAGGGCGACACGGGCCGCCTGACGCCATCGCGATCGCAGATCCTGCGGACTCCGTCGCTGGGCCGCGAGGGCTCCCACGACAAGGGCGCAGGCCGCGCCGCAGTGTCGGATGAGCTGCGCCAGTGGTACCAGCGTTCCACCGCCTCACACAAGGAGCACAGCCGCCTGTCACACACCAGCTCCACCTCCTCGGACAGCGGCTCGCAGTACAGCACCTCCTCCCAGAGCACCTTCGTGGCGCACAGCAGGGTCACCAGGATGCCCCAGATGTGCAAGGCCACGTCAGGTGAGAAGGGGAGGCCGGGCGCTGGCGGGAAGGCCTGGGTGGGATCTGCTCCTGGTGTTCAGGGCTATTGCCGGAAGGTACCCTTACAGCTGAGTGCAGTGAGGAACCAGTCAGTCATTCACTCCCGGAACCCTGCTGTCAGCTGCCGGAGACTTGAGGCCTGTGCTGACTCCCCTCCCTAATTGCACCCTAACCGGGCACCTGACCCTCCCGGGGGCACTAGGCCAGCTCTCCCACTTCAGCTTCCTTAGTCAAAGTCTAAACCATCTCTTCCATCCAAGAAAGATAAGTAACGTCTCCAGCTTTATCCAACCAAAGGTGCGCCTTTACCCTAGTGAGGAGAGGATCCCAGTAAGTGAGAGCCCATAGCTGTAGCTTGCAAAGGAAGCGGGGTTGGGGATGCGCTTGGGTCAATCCTAGAGATTGGGCCAGTGTCTCCCCAAGTAGGGGCAGACTGGCTGATAAACAGAGGGCCGGGAGTGCATCTGACAGAATTTCTCACTGCTCCTGGCTTCCCATTTCAATGATGATATGGCATAGCCACACACTAATTTTAGTTAAGTGTCTTCAATATCCTTGATATTATGCCTGAAAATTTCCATAATCTAAGGTTAAGGTTTACCTTATATTCTTGTACTCCACAGCATTGTGCAGTATTGAATCAAGTTTAAAAAAAAAAAAAAAGGTAGAAACCAACCATTCCCTTATGAAGTTATTTAATAACAGTGTCAGTGATGACCAGCACTGAGCAGTTGCCTCGCGCTCTGGTCTCAGCACTCATAAAAGGGAGAATGAGAACAGAAATGGTTAACACTGAGAATAAAATGAGAGTCAGAAGCCAATGGGAGGAGCTCTGAGTCAGGAATTTGACAAAGATCAGGGGAAACAGAGTGACCTGAAAGGTAATGGGGGGTTCATCTTGGGGGAACTGTAGGACATTCTTGGTGCCTGGAGACAGCAGGGAAAGAGGCAGAAGCTGACTGCCCAAGTGAGCCAGGCTCCTGCCTTCTGTTCCCATATCCCTGTTGTTCGCCAAATGACAAGCTCCAGAGATCAGGCAGTCGTGGGAGTTCCATGGACTTCAAGGTCCTGGAACCTTCTTTATATTCCTCCTTCATCTGTAAAACAGCACAGTGAAATTTGCCATTGACTCCCCAGGAACATCTTGAGCACGATCATCTGTGACCCTATCAGATAAAGAACCAGCAATTTCTAAGAGTGTTTATGTTCTATCAAAATTGCAGCACTTGTGTAGTAGATTTGCTTTATGTAAGGAGATTAGGTAGATCTTTTGGAACATACTTTAGACTAAAATTTTTAAAAAGCTGTATCTGAAGTTTACTGATGGAAAAGATTCCATCCCCAAGAAAGCAAAGGATGCGTTTAAGTAGGATTGACGTCCTACTAAATCTGCCTGCATCAGTAAATGCCTAGCAGTCAGGTTTGGATGCGCTATTAAAAGTCCTGCTTTTTTCCAAACGCACTACAGTAGCAATGATAGTAATGAAACGGCAGAGAGCGCAGGCTCTAAGAACCTTTCTGGGTGCACTGTCTTCACAATGGAGAGAAACAGGCCCTTCCTGTATGAGCTCTGCTCAGGTGTTGTCTCACTCAAAGGACATAGGGGCATCAGGTTCTTTGCTGCTGCAGAAGCGGTCACCATCCCTATGGCCACTCCGTGATGGCAAAGTGGGGACCTAGGATCCCAGGTCAGCTTGGCTCAGAAGGAAGGTGCATGGTAGTGGGGAGAAAATGCAATTGGTGGGATGCAGAGGTTGTGGGGTCGGGGGGCGGCATGCAGATGGTTCCCCACTGTGACCTTGCCATAGGGAGGCTGAGACCCTGCCATGGGGTCCTTTCCAGCATTCCTGGACAGGGTGACCTCTGGCCACTGGGTTGGTGTCGGCCAGCAAGTCACAAGCCCCTTCACCTGTGTCTGATCCCTGTCTTCTCTTTGCCTTTGTTGCACCACCTGCATCCAGCTGCCTTACCTCAAAGCCAGAGAAGCTCAACACCCTCAAGTGAAATTGGAGCCACCCCCCCAAGTAGCCCCCACCACATCCTAACCTGGCAGACTGGGTGAGTTCTCCTTCCAGGCCTTTGGCCTGGTTCTTATTCCATGTTCTTCACTGTGTCAGCTCCAAAGAGTATCACAGACGTTCAGATCCTAGTGATATAAGGGTAAGACAGTAAACTGACAATGAGGGTTCATCACTGGGAAGTGTCTTCAAGAGAAGCCCCATGATCTGCTGTCACCTCTGCCTACTCCTTTCCCTGGCTGTGCCTGTACAGAGGTGAACTGTCTGTGTTCTCTTAAAGTAGGCGGTGGTCCTTGAGATGTGGGGAGATGGAAGCAGGAAGGGGGACTGTGCTGCTCGGGTCACATTTCCAGGTAGCATTTGATTTCGGTTCAGATTATACCCAGGCCAACTCAAAATGCCTGGCAAGAATGTCAGGAGGAGAGAGCGAGCTAATTAACTGAGAGGCAGGTGACATCTGCTGTCTTAGGGTGTCTCAGGGTGCAAGAAAAAAGGCTCTGTCCTGGCCAAGTGCTGACAAAGGAGATCAGGTGCCCTGAAGCCTTTCAGTGGAGGCTACAGGCAGCAAAATAAATGAAACCAAAAGGCAGCTTCTTTGATAGCTTTATATGTTTGCATAGAGCATTATAATATTGTGGCCAGTGAGATTGTTCTGACCGACTGGAGGGTCTGGCAGACACAGGTAACCTGCCTGGCCCTTCAGCAGCTGCCTCTTCTGTTGCCCGAGATATGGTCTCTAAGTAGATGTTAGGTTCTGTCAACATCTATTGGTTAGAGGAGTAACAAGTCCCCTTCCTCAGTTTGTCGGAGCATCGGGGGATGTCTAGAAAAATCTGACAACTGTGAGTTGAATCATGAGAAAAGCACAATTCCAGAATGGACTCCACTGCCTGCCCTTCAGGCTCTCATACTTGGAGTCTCCCTCTGTTGCCCAGGCTGGAGTGCAGTGGTACAATCTCGGCTCACTGCAACCTCCGCAGTTCGTGATTCTCCTGCCTCAGCCTCCCAAGTAGCTGGGATTACAAGCATGCACCACCATGCCTGGCTAACTTTTAGTAGAGAAGGGGTTTCACCATGTTGGCAAGGCTGGTCTCGAATTTCTGACCTCAGGTGATCTGCCCACCTCAGATTCCCAAATTGCTGGGATTACAGGTTCCTGGCCGACATTTTTGTTCCTACAAGTTTGTCTGTAGCAATTTTACACCAGGTTTTCTGGCACATTCATTTTTGGCAAGAAAGAAAGGGTCCTAACAAACATTTATCGAGTGCTTGCTATGTACTCAAAGGCTGGGAGCAGCTTCTAACACATATGAGCTTATATAATCCTCACCACACCCTAGCAAGGGAAATACCCAGATGTTTTAGTTTCATAGCTAAGACTCAGGGAAAATAAGTGCCTGGCCTACCGTCGGACAGCTGGAGGGAGCTGGAATTCTAGCCCTGCCCTCTGTGACCTCAAACCCTGTCTTTATCCACTACACCAGTGGTTCTTAAGTGTGGTCCCAAAGCAGCAGCACGAGTGAGCCTCACCTGGGATCTTGTCAGAAATGCAAATTCTCGGGCTCTCCTGTACCTAAAAATCCAAAATTCTGGGGGTGGATCCCAGCAGTCTACCGTCTAATAAGCCCTCCAGGTAATGCTGCCACACGCTCAAGTTTGACAGTCACTGAACGATCCCATGCTGCCTCTGATTCTTTTTCAAATAAGGGAAACGGGAGCCACCAGCTTGGTGCTGTGCCCACTCCTACTTCTCCGTCCGTTGGGCACTGGCTGCCCCTCTGTCCTTACTATAGATCATTAACGTTCACTCAGATACCACCCACACCCCAGCTCTCACCTGTGTGGCCAGGCCGCCTCTATAAGGTTTAGGGTCTAAGAGTCTCAGTAAGATTAATTCATTAAAGTAAGACACATCTTTCGTATATGTAATACATACCTCCACTGACTAAACCACCTCCTTTAAATATGAAACTTCAGATCGCAAGATCCCTCTCTAGAGCTTCCAAGTTTTCTGAATCATGCCCAGTGTCACCAGATCCAAATATATGATTGTATTATTTCACTGGCAGCAAGCTCTGAAATGTACAAGCACTCCTCAGGGTCCTGTGCACTTAAGATGGTCTTGAAACTTGCCTATTTCAGCATCTACAACTAGTGAGGACTCAAGACAAATTTGAAACAAAAGAGCTATTTTGGTTCTTGACATAAACTGTAAACTGTTTGCTATGATGTGATAAGAAATGAGGCCATGAGTAAAAAGTACCAAAGAGGGCCCAGCCCTCCTACCAAACTAGGTCTTGACTCAGTTATGGGGACTGAAAGCTCTGCATGGCTTGTCACTAACTCGTGTGTCTAATCAGGGGCCTTTCCGATGTATTAATAAGCTACTAATCGTGTCTGTGTCAGTTCCTCTCTGTAACATGACCTCTCTTCTCTTCCTCCTTCTGCTTTCCTTTGTTCAGAGAAGCAACAGAAAACTCACCCATTCTGGATGGGTCTGAGTCTCCACCTCACCAAAGTACTGATGAATAGAGGTACCGTAAGGGGAATTTGCTTCCTTCTGCCCATGAGTCTGTGTTCCCACAGGTGCTGCCTACATGTTGCTTTTCTTTATCTCACCATTTCCACAACGAGGCATCTGAATGCTGTATTTATGCCATATTTCTAGATACATGGGGATCTCTATGTTTAGATGAAGGTTCTTGCATCCTATGTTAGATATTGTAAACACTACTTGGCAGAAAAGACCCCCAAAGTATGTTTTGTTTTGAGATAGAGTCTTGTTCTATCTCCCAGGCTGGGGTGCAGTGGCGCAATCTTGGCTTACTGCAACCTCTGCCTCCCAGGTTCAAGCGATTCTCCTGCCTCCCTAGTACCTACAGACACACGCCCAGCTAATTTTTGTATCTTTAGTAGAGACGAGGTTTTGCCGTATTGGCCAGGCCAGTCTCAAACTCCTGTCCTTAAGTGATCCGCATGCCTGGCCCCAAAGTATGTTTCAGGGTCACCATGTTCTACCTACATTCTTCAATCCAAAGCCAGCATTTTGATCTCTACCACCATCACCTGGGAGCTCATTAGAAAGCTCGACCCTGGGCACCACCCTGGCCTACTGAACCTGATGTGCATTTAACAAGATTCCTGAGTAAATCAATGCACGTTGAAATCTGCAAAGCACAGGGGCAGAAAACCTGTGTACCACCTGGTCTGGTTCCTAGCCCTGGGGCCCTTACTACAGTCTGACTGGGACACTAGGCATTGAAATCCAATTGCCTATCAGGAGATATATGAGGGGCATGAGAAACTGCCACACTTATGTATTAAGCGCTCTAAGACTTAGACACAAAGGCCTCTGGTGGGAGGAGAGAGGCTTAGACAGGTGGAGATGGGGAGAGATCATTCCAAGTGCAGAGACGAGGGTGAAGGGTGGTGAACAGTAGAGTCCCTTTTTACTGTAGAAAAAAAAATTGACTTGAAAAGTAGGTTAGGACAGTATGAACAAATTAGGCACTGGAAGGAAGGTGGACTTCCAACCCCATCAACCACATGCCAGAAAAAAAGAAGAGGATGATGTCATGAGTCAACATTTTTGAAGCAGGGAGAATGGCCTTTTTCTCCCCCAGGATGGGGGAGCTGATCATCTGTTCAAGGTGATGGAGGTAGGGATGATAGCCAGAATGTGAGAATTAACCAGGGTTGAAAGAGCTGCTGTGGGAATGTAGGCAAGTCTGCTTGAAATACCTCCACACATACAGAGTGCATGCTCATGCAGACATGTGCACGTGCATGGACACAGACTGAGCGGCAGCCCCTTCCCAGACCAGGTAAGACAGACAGATGGGTCTACAGGGCCTTGTCACCCATCCTCTGGCCTGTGACCAACTGTGGGACTATTCAACAACCCAAGTATGTGTCACCAGTTGGTTTTGTAAGTGAAACCATGTTTCTCAAATATGACTAAGCTATGAAGAGAAAGGACTGCTGAAATATACATTTACAGTAATAATTCAGTTTGAAATTCCTCATTCCTAGCAGCCTTACTTCCCCTATGCCAAGCAGTTATAAATCACAAACTCCAGTGAGATGTGGGTGAATTTGCCGTCTGTCTGGTATCAGGGGGCCCTTGCTTAGCGAGTACCCTTTGCAGGCCACACACCTCTGAGCATAGCCCTGGGAAAGGGCATTCTTGCAGTGAAAAGTCCCCATAGGCACAGGATATTGCAGATTCTGAAGTCACCACTTCTGTGACCCAGAGTGCCCAGGTCAAAGCCAGTCTTGTTGGTCATAGCTGAGAGGGCATGCCTAGATCCTCATCCTGCCCTGGCTCAGGTTCCAGTGAATGACTGACTTCGGTTTACTACAGCAACTATTTAGTGTTCCCATTTGTGTTATTCGTGAAGAATAAATGCTTCCTAAATGGTCTCTTGTTAATTTTGCTTTCACAGCACACGGCATTCCTTAACTATTACCATAAAATTGAATTTGTACTGAGAGACAAAGGCTTAGCTCAGCAGCCACAACAAGGTTTCTTCCCCAAACCTAAGAGACCAACACAGGAAGCAACATTTATAGCTTTAAAAATACCTTGCCTGGGCGTGGTGGCTCGCGTCTGTAATCCCAACTGCACGGGAGGCTGAGGCAGTACAATTGCTTAAACCTGAGAGGCGGAGTTTGCAATAAGCCGAGATCTCACCACTGCACTCCAGCATGGGTGACAAAGAGCAAAACTAAAAAAACAAACAAAAAAAAACCTTACATACTTCAATAACAATGGGGAAGCACTAAGAAAACGTCGCAAGTTTGGAAAAATAAAACTTCTTCTCCGGCTTCATTTTCGGTTTTTTCTTTTATTCCTTTAGTATATAAATTTTAATTTGGAAAAAAAAATATACATGTCGGACTACTCACAGCCTTTTCCGGACTGTTGCAAGTTCCACCCTTCTCAGAGGCAGGAGCAGGCCAGTGGTTTCCATACTGCGGCCTCTCTGGGAGCCGCCTGGGAACCAAACCGCCATTCCAGCATCTCCCATCCCATCATCCAGATCTCAATGCTTTCTCGTACTTGGATTCTGTGACCCAGAAGCCTCCATGATGAAATGCAGGAGAGCAGCATGGGCCAGCCAAGAGCTAGGCTCTTCATGTACCAAATCAACCACCACAAGAACCCTTACCCTCATCTGCCTTATCCAGACGTCGCTGCTTTGAACTCAGTGGTCTTTCCTTGAGCCTTTATGATCAATACATAGTGGACTTTTAGTCCCCCTGAAGCAGGTTATATTGTCACAAAAGTACTTGGTATTTGTGATACAATTATTACTCAACTTTTTCTTTAGGATCCAACATACAAGAGAGTCAACTACATTTTATAATATTAGCTTGAGAGTATTTTTCAAAGTATGCCCTGTGGGTGTTAATAGGTGGTACTGTTCCAGAAGTTCTGAGTCAAACAGCATAATAATGCAGGACTTCTCAGAACCTTTAATATATGTCTCACATACATTTCAGGCCTCTGAAAGGCAGAGTCCTCAAACTTATCCATGGAACCTTTTTTTCCCTCAGAGCATCTCACAGGACTGCTTTGAGAAACACTGGCTAAAGTGGTTCCTTAGACCTCACGAAGCCTCCTAGGGAATTTTTGTCCCAAACAGACGCAGATCGTGCTTGTGTTAGAAACAAGAATTACATCAACAGTTCAAGAAACTACTTAAATGTGCCAGTATTCATTAGCTTCATATGAAAACAAACTCAATTCAACAAGCATAAGCAAACAAGAGCACATACCGGCTGATGTCACTGGAGCCCAGGCTGGCTGGGTCTCATTCCATCTCTAGCTCTGCTTCTTCCACCTGTTAACTTCGTTCTGAGGAGGAAATGACATCCTTGTGGTTTCAAAGCTGCTCAGGCATGTGGCCATCTTTGAACCAGGAACTATGATCAGGGGACTCTCATTGGCCCGGCCCTGTTGGCTTCCTCGTCCCCTGATCCCCGTGGGAGCGAGGATGGAACCGTGGTAGAGAGCACCACCAAGATCACATGGAGTTAGGGAGGGATTGTCCCCCTGGAGGGCCCAGCCACTTCTCCCCTTAGAAGTTTTCCAGTTATTCAGGCACAGTTGCAGAAGTAGCTGAGTCAGGGTGGACAGTGTGCAGGACAGGTGTCCCAGGATCATCCACTTACCACCTACATGGCCAGTGTCATCATCTAAGGCCTTTTGTTACTTTGCTTGTGAAGCTGGTTTATTTCTGGTGCTCCAAGCACAGGACTCTCATTAAAATCCGCCGGCATGTGCACAGATGCCTTGGCATTTTCAGCTTTCATGCTTTTTTTAAGGCCAGGTGAGAAACATTCACAACATCCAGTTGTTCCTGGAGAAGTTAGCAAATGAAACAGAAAATGATATGACTGATGATTCTCAATCGTGAAGCTGTGTTTGGTATTGAAATGCTCCTAAAACTCACCCACCGTGAACTACGCTGGGTTCACGTAGGGTCACTTCCTGTCACCCATCCCTGACCACTCCCCTAGCACTACCCATGGGGAGATCAGTTGCCAGAGAGGAATTCAAAGGGCTCATTCAGGATCACTGGAGAGACACTTTTTCCTAATCATGATCCCTAGTAATGACTATTGACATCCACGTATCTATGATTGTTTAAGATTGACTTCTACCCAACCTAGATGGTGATACCTACCTAAAATATGTTCTTTTATTTTCTTCTTTAGACTTTTCTACATATTTCAAATGAACACAGTTTTATAATCACAAAACAATACATTTTACTTAGAATAAAGCAAAGTCAGCATTGATTTCTTTAAAACTTTTAAAACACAATTCAAAATACCACCGCAGTTTCACTATAGTGAAACTTCACATTTCAAATGGTCTTCTGGGACAGAATATAAATTTCCTAGTGACACCTGTTTTGCCCTGGGGTCTCACAGAGCTGTGGTGTGGAAAAAGACACCTGAGGAAAACAGCGCAGGGGTTCTGGCTTTGGCTGCATCTGAGAATCACCTGGTGGGGAGCTTTGACAGCCCGAGTGTTCACACACCCCAGACCGTAATAGGCCTGCGTCTCCCCGCAGAGGGACCCAGGCATGTGTATTTCTGAGAGTTCCCCGGTGCTCCCCAGATGCAGCCACACTCATGAACCACTGCACTGAGTGTTACTTTCCATCTTCCTCCTTTACAGGAGGCCCCTTTGTGTGTATTTGGAGGGTCTTTGGGGGCCCTCTGTACACACCGCACTGTGGAGGGTCTCAGGCCTCACTGCTCTGTACAGGAACGACACGTGATTAGCACAGAGCCCTGTCAAGCTGAACGCGTCCTCCTCCACTAACTGTCTCATCTCCTTTCTTGGGCCTCCTGCAGGAGCTACAATGATAGCTGTTTCCTGGATTCCTCCCTCTATCCAGAACTAGCTGACGTCCAGTGGTACGGGCAGGAAAAAGCCAAGCCCGGAACCCTCGTGTGAGCCAGCCCGGCCTAATCTGACCGCCTCAACGCCATTCTGAGATCACCTCACTGCCTCTCATTTGCCTTACCCAGACGCACCGTCACCCTGCACCAGCTTCGGCCCTCAGCACTTTTTTTCTCCTGTCTCCACATTCCCTCCCCTTTGAAAACCTGACTGAGGAGACATTCTGGAAGGTTCCGGTCCCACTGTGTGTCCCCTGGCTCTCTTACCCATAGAGAGCCAGACACCAATCCTCAATGGCACCTTGGTGGCTTCCCCCTGCCATGACAGCCCCTAGGCCAGGAATCGTCAAGGGGGCCAGCTGGCATCCAATTCCTGCAGACAAGTCGTGCTGGGAGAGAACCGGAAAGGGGACTTGAGTTACAGGGTGACCCAGAAAGATGACTCAGCTGTGTCCAGCCTGCCACCCACAGGTCAACAAAGCACTTCACCAAGAGGAGGCCTTGTGGCATATTGAGTTTACACCTGAAATATTCCTTGATGAGACAGCTTGTGGGGAGTGGCTGTGTGGGAGGGAGGATAGGAAAGCAAGCTCTCGACACCAGAGATGCATCGGAGGACCACGATCAGTTCTGTGCTGCCAAAGATTAACAAAAACACAAAAAATTAAGAGGGACCAAGAGGAAGACATTCTTTCTGCAAGGAAATTGCTTTTAAATTCTGAACTGCTACCACACACAAGTGAAGGTCAGCCCTGTGTACACTGGTGCCCTCTCCAGCCTTCTCCCTTCATGGTCCACTTCTCTCTCCGTAGAAAGCCTGAGACACTAACCCAATGCAACGGTGAAGACGAGGGAGTCTGGGCTGGCATTGCTGACTCACAGTCGCCATCCATCTGGACATGAAGAGAGACCCGCGGGAGCCGTGGAGGGTACTGTTAGCCCCAGTCCAAGCAGGGGGTTCAGCCAAACCCAAGACTCAGAGCTGCTTTCCTTTCAGGATCTGTAGTAAACGTAAGGTGATAATGGCCAAAAGTGGTTCTCTCTCATTAAAACAACCAGTAAAAGCATATCCTGTTTTTTTTGCACAAGGTGTTTCATTTTCTTTTTTTATGGGAAACCAAGGGAAAAGCACATTGCGATCCATTCAGTGTTTAACTGTCGTGGCTCATTCTCTGTTTGTTAGCAGTTGTGTGACAAAAGAGCTCAGATCCGACTTCTCCTGTGTGTCACTTACTCCAAGAACCCAACGATGCCCTTAGGTAGAAAGATTTGACTCATGTGTCTACTAGCCAACAGGCAGAGCAGGGGTGAAAAAAAAAATTGCAGCTCCCAAAGGGCCCATGTGTCTACATCATCAGTTACTGTCATGCACCACAGTTGTGTGCAGGCACCAAAAGAGAAGGAAAGAGGAAGAAAAGGTAACGTGTGGGAGCTGCACGTTTACATGTGTTTTGAGCTGTGCTTCAAACACAACTGGAAAGCCATCAATCTTCAAAGGCCTCAAAACTACTTTTATAATAACTAACAAGTGCACAACCTTAGTTGGGTTATTCAAGATGGCACAAAAAGGTTTCCGCAGAGGTGGTATGCTGTGCTTTTAGCGCAAGTGGTGGGGGGTGGGGGGTGGTATTTTTTCTCTAATGACTTCCTATTGGAAAGGCATTTGACAGCCAGGGACAGGAGCCAGGGTGGGGTAGTTTTGTGGGAAAGCAGAACTGAAATTAGCTTTAACATCAAAGTAACAGAAAAATCTTCGTTTTTCATGTATGTGGAATCCAAGAATAACCATAGGCTCTACCAGACCAGGAGGGTAAGGAAGGACATTAAAACAAAATAAATACTCACGGTGTTCCTCTGCTGCAGCATGGAGACCACTGAGAGTTGGGCTGGGGCACTCACACCTGGCTGGGGCCTGCCCAGGACAAGGCGGGCCGTGGCCTCCTCCACCAAGTCTCTGTAGACGATTCAGGGCCTGCTTTTCCCAGCTCCATGCATGGCTGGACTGGTGATTGCAGCTTACAGAAGGGATCAATATTCCCAGGACACTTTAGGTGTCCACCTGCGGGATAAACAGAAATCGGTTATATTATTAAATGATTCTAGGGATTCATGGGGGGATATTTTTGCTGCTTTTATTTTCATGGTCAGAGCGACAAAGAGCAGGGATTTTTCTCCCTTTCGCATTCAGAAACGTTATACATTGGGCCATTTTTCGTTCTCTCAAAGAAGATTCATGAATAATCAGACTGAACTGTGTGCAAGAGGAAAAGTCAAAAGGGTAACAGAAAGTGATGAGGTTACATGTTACAGGTTCCACACCATGCATAGTAGTGTGAAATCTAGTCTGGAAAAAACTGAATCAAGATTCTAACCCAGTTGAGAAGCAAGGAATGAGAGGCAAAAAGTCTAAAAACTTGGGTTATGTTTTCAATTTGGGGGACAGAGAAAAACGGAGTGGGAGCAGGAATTACAGTTCCAGCAAACATCAGGATAGTCTGGTAGTCAAGACAGATATTAAGTAAAACAGGTTTTACTGTTTCGCTGAGTTCAGTTAATACAAAATGTACATAAAGCGTTAGTCCTTTGAGGCTGACATGATTAATGATCAGTGTGGTGGGAAACGATATAGTTACTGTACACAAGCACTTGCAAACTCTTTATATATCCCTATTTCTTTAAAACAAAATAAGGTGAAATGCGAAGTCCCTGGTCTGATATAAAGCCCCTACTGGATTCTTCGGATGCATATAAGAAATTGCCTATTTCAGCCAGAAGACTGGTGGAAACACATACATCAGACTATGTTGTGAGCCAGGTTGATTTTTTATTTTATTATATGCAGGTGAGTGTTGAATCTGTTAAAATTCCAATTTGTTTTCATTCAGTATTAGTTTAGTTCTAAATATAGCAAACCCCATCCAGGTGCTATCAGACGACCAGTTACTGCTTAGTTAACTAGGTGTAAAGTTTTACATATACATTCATGTCAATAGTTTATTACGAGTTGTGTAAAATGGACTCTAGTTTAATAATGGGGGGAAAAAAGATTAGGTTGCTCCTGAAACTGACTGTAGAGCATGTAAAATGATTTTACTGGATTCTGTTCAACTGTAATCAATGAAAAAGATGTACGTTGTAGACAAAGTTGCAGAATTAAAAAAGAAATCTGCTTTTAATTTATTCTTTTTGTATTAAGAATTTGTATAGTACCTTTACATTTTGCAAAACAGTGTTGTCAACACTTATTAAAGCATTTTCAAAATGAAAAGATCCCAGCTGCCTCCTGGAGATTTTGTTCCTTTGTCAGAGATAAATGCCTGCGTGTGCTCCAGGAATCTGGAATTCAGGTGCTTTTGTCCTCAGTGGGGCTCCTTTATTAAGGTCAGTCTATGGATGGTATTTTTATGGGCTTGCTAGATGATACAGAGCAGCTTTATTTGATCAGCAGAGGCGAAATCCCTCTTATTCTAGTTTCCTTTTGTTAACTGTAGAAGACAATATTGTGTAAATCATGTATTCCTCCTACTACAAAAAATGACTTGAGATTAGAGGTCAGTCCTTAGCAGGATACTATCTCTGTTCTCTGCAAACAGCTGCCCATGTGTAATATGTGTCAGCTTGAGTACCATCCCTGCAGGACAGTCCACAGCAGAAGGAACACTGAAGGAAGCTAGGCTTTAAGGGTCATCCTTAGTCTCTCCATGCTGTCCCTTGGTTCCACGTAAGATGCAGAGGGTCACTCACACAGGCTGCTCATCCTCTCTGTGACTATCATTGATCCTCTATACTCACACTGCAGCTCAAACCCTGTCACTCAGTCTAAATCACGCCACCACAGCAAGTACCTACTGGGACTGCAAGTACAAAGAGCCCCTGACTTATGGATGAAATGGTGACTGGCTGACCTGAGTAGAGACTGCTGCAATTTAATCCCTGGCCCCCTTACTTAACAAGCATCTCTCACTAGCAAAACTGGAAGTCTGGCCTCCAGCAGCATCCCTGGATGAAAAGCTCCTGGTTGGGAAGCCTAGCAGAAGCCTTGGCCACTAGAGCCAGGTGATGCTGCCAAAAACAAAGATAATCCACTGAGAATCACATCTGGAAGTCGGCCCATCAAGAGTGTTCTCTACTTCCTACATCCTAAAAACTGCCCATGGGAGACCCTGAAGCCTCCATTCCTTGGGGAAGCAACCAGCCCATCTCAAAATAATCTACACTTAAAGGAACCTTATGTAAGTCTCTTACATGTAAATATGTCACAGCTCAGCAAATTAACCTATTATCTTCTCATGAAGCTCTATCATGAAAGCAACTGGATAGGAAGATCCTCTTCCCATTTCTTTCCCACCCCTTCCTAATTCTCACCTCTTCATCTATCAATCTGTTTATCGGTCTCCCCTTTCATTGTGCCAAAAAGATAATTCCAAACAGTTGATATTAGAGAACACAAAGTAAAGACCCCACTCCTAGTAGAAGGTATTGCAAACAGCCAACTGTTTATTTTCCCAGAATACCAGTTCAAAAAAGTTCTATGTAAAACCCTTTAAAAAGATGAGTGTGAAGTCAACACTGATGAGAGCCACCAGGCAAGCAATGGATCTCCAACAAAGTCACTTCATTGCACATTTGGTGCAGAGGTCCAGTTCTTAAAAGCTTACTCTCACAGATGAGACAGACAGGCACACAACCACAAATATGGGGAAAGGAGGTCACCAGCATTAAACAGGAACAAGAGATTAAAATTATTCCTGAGGATAAGCGATCAATGAGTGCGTAGACAGGGCGTCTCTCAATGGGACCTAAGCTGAGTGGTCAGAGATGGCAGGGAAAAAGTAGAAGTGCTGCAGAGTTCTCTCCAGCAAAGTCACTATCTACTCAGGCAACAGCTGAAGAACCTGCACTGCATTCAGAAGAATAAAGCAGTGTGGACAGTAACTGCAAGAGCCCATAAAATTATAATGGCACCAAGACTGGCTTTCTAATCAGAAACCCACTTCTACCTTCATAATTTTTATCCCCACAAGCTGTTTTTTCCTTCATTAATCCATTTTCTCTCAAACGCACTGCAACTATGCTTTCATCCCCTCCACTATACTAAGCCCGCTCTTGTCAGGGCCAACAATGGCTCCCCTCAATGCCAAATCCAATGGTTAACTCTGTTTTCATCTAGTATCACTTGCCAGCAACACTTGCTGGAGTGTGAAGAAGTGGGACACTTCATTGAAACACTTTCTTCACTGGGACGTCAGGATGCCACGTTGTCCTGGTTTTCCACCTGTTACCGTCATCCAGGGCTCTCCTTTTCAATCTCCTTGGTAATTTTTCTTCCCTGACTTCTTGGCATTGCAGTGTCCCCAGGCTCAGTCCTTAGACTCCTCCTCTTTATTACTGACAATTACTCTTTAAAGCTCCTATCTAGTCTCGTGGCTTTAAATGCCATCTTTATGTTGACGACATCTTTATTTATCCCTACACCCTAGACCTCCTCTCTCAAAGTTGTACATCCTACTGCCTGCACAACATCCCCACATGGATGTCTAACGTGCTAACACATCCTGAACTAAACTCCTGACTGTTCTCTCCAAAACTGCCTCACGAATGACCATCCTCAGCTCAGTTATAGGCAACTCCAGGCCTTCCAGTGCTCAGGCCAAACATTTTAGAATCATCCAAGATTTTTCATCGGCTTTATTTTTCATCAGCTTTCTTTTCCTCGCACCTCACATCTACACAAAACAGATGCAAATTCTCTACCCTTGTTAAGACTTAGATTACACTGAGAGTGGAGGGGGGCAACAGAAAGTAACTTAGGTAACATAATAGATTAGGAAAAGCAGGACAGTGGAAGATTTAGCCTACGACAGAAGGAGGAACAGCTTTTTCTCCAAAGCAAGTAAGACAAGATGCTGGTGGGTTTGGAAGTAGAACTAGACCTTAGGATTGCCTCCATATTCAAGCTGTATGAGAAGGGTAGGTGACGCCACCCTCCAAGTGAGATGGGAAGGAGGCAGCAGGGTAGGATCAGGACAGAGCAGAGGCGTCAGGAGAGCTATGGCAGGGAGGGTCTGGCTGACAGTGGATGCTTAGACTGTGAATTTCCTCCAGCAGCAGTTACTACAGTGTCACAGCCTGGGAGAAGGGAGATTGGAATGAATCTGGCTTGTGTTTTGTCATCGGGTATGCAGGGCAACAAAAGCATGCGAGGGTAGACGGGACTGGAGGGTGACTGAAATGATGGTAATGGGATCCAGACTGACTAAAGAGAAAACGGAAGCTGAAAAGGTGCTGATTAAGTAGGAAAAACAGAGGAGTGAAGGGACAGAGGTCTTAGGAACTGCAGGGTGGGAATCAAGGAGGGAGCAAGGAGAGGTCTTCATGACCAGGGTGTAGGTGAAACATTTGTTTCCCCTAATCCTGCAGCTCTCCCCATGGGGGTGAATCACATCATCTAGGGAGAGATCCCTATGTTGTGATAAGGAAAGCTAGTGAAAAATCCACCTGAGCTTGGGATTGTGTAGACGCGTACCTGGATCTCATGGCTCTTTTCCAGAAGCTGAAAACCTGGTTGCCTGTTGTATCTCGGACCAAGACCACAGCAATTATTCTAAGAGAGATGACTGAAAAACGACTGTCAACCAGTGAGTGAAGAGGTGGGAGGCAAAAATGGGCAGTTATCACAGAGACAACGGCAGTAGGCAGCCACCACGCTTAGGGCTGGGAATCACAGGCATGGCCCGGATCATTAAAATGTGGAAGCTTTTCCAGGAGCTGGGAGTGAAACCCGTCAGGAGTGAACACCACTACCCCAGTACTGGCACCTCAGAAATGTGAGGATCCCACAGAGCTGGGATTCAAAACTCTGAAGAGGGGGCACCGGCCGACAGTGCTGCGATCTTTGAGTGGCAAGATGAAGCTGGTTCTACGCGTGTGGAAAAGCACACCCTGGAACCTACGATTCCTTCTGGAGTGAAGAGCCACTGCTCAGCTTCTCGAGAACCACGACTGTGCCATTGTTGTTAGGAACAGGAAGTGAGAAAGGGGCAGCTCCCTTTTTCCTGCCTCCACGTTCCAATCTCTTACACGTCTGTTCCTGGTGGATCCTAACAAAAAGCTACCCAGCAAAGGACAGATGTGGTTTGCAGAGTCTCATGACAAAGTAGAGTATGGAAGGTGTGTGTTGAGCTGAGACAACAGCCTCACAACCACCTCTCCTGACCAGAAACTGGGCCCTTATCCTGAGTCCTGGCTACAGGTTCCTAATCAAAGGATGAACTAACAGGCTCTCAAATCTCAAAGAGACCTATAAAATCTATTTCTATCATATTTAAGACAAACTAATCTTCAGCTTTTTAATTTTTAAAAAATTTTATAAAGGTCAAAAACACAAGCACTTTCTGGCCCATGTTAGTGTAACTTGAGTTGCTATCTCAGAAGGAACTGAGTAATAACAAGTCAAAGCAGATCAAGCTGCTTTTCTCAAAATGATGAAATCACAATCATGTATTTTCTCAACCATTTCCTTATAATAAATCTCTCTCCCTCCCCCGCCAACAACCTTCTCTTTCTCCCTCTCAATCTCCCATCTCTTCAGTTTTCTGTAAAATATTAATAGAGCACTTGAAGTTTTACATAAAATGATTCCAGGACGCCATTTAAAAAACCCAAGCTTTATCTTCTGCTTGGCAGCATTTAGCACATCTTCATCATCAAGATCGCAGGATGGACACCAAGCACCTATGCATCATGTTCACAGGGAAAAGAAAATATCTATGTCAGTTAAGTCTCTCTGTCTCTTAGAAAACCAACAGTTTTCCAGGAAATCCCACTCACCCAACAGACTTCTGTCTGTATCTTCTTGGCAGGATCATGTGACATGACCAACCCTCACTACAAAAGGTCCTGGTAGGGCAAGTTGTTTTAACTGTGCACATTACAGTTCCAAACATATTAGGGCTCTGTTAGCAGAGAGAGAGAGAATGAAATTTGGGTAAGTAACTAGCAATATCTACACCACACATATATGGCACATAAACTTGCACACCAAAAGCAGCAAAACAAAAATAGCCATGTCTCGAATGAAAGCAATCCAATACAACATTTAACAAAAACGTGCAAAAATTCACATAATTTCCTCTTCTCACAGATCTTACTCTCTTAAGCATGTCATTTAAACAAGAGGAAGAATTGTTATTTAAGCTTGACACATTATTTGATTTTTATAAATTCTATCGGGCAAAGATAGTTGACAAAGGTTACATCAATATTTAAGTTAGTCATAAGATTATTTCCCCATTGCATAAAAAGTAATCTAGCACAAAGGGAAGCCACTGAGTGGAAGGTGTATTAGCAATACAGATATGTAGCCAGAATACAGAAAGTACTATAAATCAGTAAGAAAAAGGCAATTCTGTAGAGAACAAATGGACAAAAATAGATACTGAACAGGAACTTCACAAAAGATAATATCCAAATGATATTTAACATCCAAATGATATTTAACATATTTCCATTAAACATATGAAAAAGGTACTCAACTGTACTAATCATCAGGGAAATGCAAATTAAAGCCACAATGTGATACCATTATGACTACCAGAAGGGCTAAAATGAAAATGACAGAGGATATATCAAGGGCGGCAAGGAGGTAGAGTAACTGAACTCTCACATCTTGCTGTGGGAGTGTCAACCAGTACAAGCCCTTTGGAAAACTCTTTGACAATAACTTTACTAGCCAAGTTTATACATACCTTATATCCCAGAAATTTCACACCTTGGTATACATTCTTATGAATATAAATACAGAAATTTATATTCACCAAGAAACATATACAAAACATCTCATGCAAAAAACAGAAACAACTCACATGTCCATAATCAGCAGAATAAACTGTGAGAGACAGCATCAAGACTGAAAAACCACAACTACACACAATGAGAATGAATAAATATCAGAACCCCTAAGCTGAGTCGGAGAAGTCAAGCACATACTGTCTGATTCCATTTATAGACAGGCGAATTTTAAACACACGCAAACGGGGTTCTTTTTGGAATGATGAAAGTGTTCTAAGACTGTGGTGATGGTTGTATAACTCTGCATATACTGAAAACCTTTGTACACTTTAAATGGGTGCAACAAATGGTATGTGAATTACACATCAATAAAGATATTTTTTAAGATTATGATGTTAGAAATTAGGACCATGGCTATGACTAGGAGAGAACATGAAGAGATTTCCGGGGCGTTGATAAGTTACCGTTTCTGATCTGGGCGCTAGTTACTTGTACTTTGTGAAATGTTTACTTTGTGAAAAACCTATTATGATGTGGTACTCTAGTGATTTTCTGTGTATATATTATACTGCCAATAAGAAAATTTACATTAAAAGAAATTTAATTTAGCACCGAGTCTTAGGAAATAACTTTCAAAAGGTCAAACCACTTTCTTCTCAAAAAGACACTTGGTGCATAACACTAGACTCCTTGCATCTATTTTTGCCTCAAACCTGTCTTATACTTAATTATTTTTGAGACAGGATCTTACTCTGTCACCCAGGCCTGAATGCAGCGGTGTGATCACTGCTTACTGTAGCCTCAACCTCCTGGGCTCACATGATCCTTCCATCTCAACCCAAGTAGCTGGGACCATATGTGCGTGCCACCATGCCCAGTTAATTTTTGTATTTTTTGTAGAGATGAGGCCCCACCATGTTGCCCAGGCTGGTCTCAAACTCCTGAGTGCTGGCATTATAGGCATGAGCCACCACAACTAGCCAAACCTATCTTGTACGTTAACTGACCTCCCATTTATTTTGCAATACCTCATTTAATCTTACTTTATCCAACAATGTGCAGCCAGCCCAAGGTGCTCACCTACATACTGCCAATTTTCTTAGAGATGACTTAAAAGCTGCTTCTCTTGATTCTTCTATAGATGTCTCCTCATTTTTAACTTCAGAATTACATATTAATTACATATCACTACGAAGTATTTAGCATTGTGAAGTATTTGAGGTTCTATAATCTGCTAAATTTCACACTAACCTTGAGAGCCAAGTGTTATTTCCATGTTAAAAAAAATCAAGAAAGAGCTACAGTCCTTTTGCCCTAGATTCATCTAACAGGTCATTTCCTTCTTTAACTCTACTGATAATTGCTTTAATCAGTGGTTTTCCAAACAACTCCATTAAAAAGCAGACAAAGGACATGAACAGACACTTCGCAAAAGAAGACATATATGCAGCCAACAAACATATGAAAAAAAAATCTCAGCATCACTGATCGTTAGAGAAAAGCATAACAAAACCACAGTGAGATACCATCTCATACCAGTCAGAATGGCTATTATCAAAAAGTTAAAAAATAATAGATGCTGGCAAGGTTGTGGAGAAAAAGAAACACTTTTATACTACTGGTGGGAGTGTAAATTAGTTCAACCATTATGGAAGATAGTGTGGCAATTCTTCAAAGACCGAGAGACAGAAATACCATTCAATCCAACAATCCCATTCCTGGGCATATAACCAAAGGAATATAAACCATTCTATTATAAAGACACATGCACATGTATGTTCACTGTAGCACAATTCACAATAGCAAAGACATGGAATCAATCTAAATGACCATCAAAGACAGACTAAAGAAAATGTGGTACATACACACCACGGAATACTACACAGCCATAAAAAGGAATGAGATCAAGTCCTTTGCAGGGACATGAATGGAGCTGGAGGCCATTATCCTTCGCAAACAGAGAAACAGAAAAGCAAATACCACGTGTTCTCACTTTTAAGTGGGAACTAACAATGAGAACACATGGACACATAGGCGTAACAACACACACTGGGGCCTATTGGAGGGTGGTGGGTGGGGGTGGGGAGAGAAGTTCAGGAAGCATAGTTAGTGGGACGCTGGGCTTAATATTTGGGTGATGGGACGATCTGTGCAGCAAGCCACCATGGCACGTGCTTACATATGTAACAAACCCACACATCCTGTACATGTACCCCTGAATTACCATAAAAGTTTGAAATTTTAGAAATAAAAAAATCAGTGATTTTCAAACTGACCACCATGCATTAACGAGCTGTCAACCAATTTTGACGATAACCACCAACCTATTTTTAAAAGAAACAACAGAGTAGAAAACGTAAGAATGCCTTGCACATGGTATGGCCAGTGCTTTTGTTTCAGGTATACATGCCTGTGTACATGTACTACTGGGTCTCCATGTACTTGTTTGCTTTGAGTTGTGGTCCAAAAGTTTCAAATTCTACAGCTTTTACGCTCCTACTTCCCAGGATGGCCAAACTTAGAAAGGCAGGCTCACACTACAACACTCATTGGTCCTTACATCTCCTGAGTCTGAAAGGAAAAGCAGTTGGCAACAAAGGCAATTTAGTTTTGGCAAGATGTAAAACTGGGAGTTCAGAAAGGCCAGGACAGCAGATTTTGGGAGTGACTCTTCACTGTCCCAGCCTGAAGCTCAGTGAATGAGTCTGAGATCACCGAAAGGCAGCTCAAAAATTCTCAGCTGCTCTCGTTGATAAAATCACGTGTTACGCTTGAACACTGTGAGAAAAAGTTGAGGAAGCTGGTGCTTAAAGAGAGGGTAGAAGAGACTAAACAGAAGGAAGTGGACTAGTGAGAATAACCAGCAGAGGCACATGAGGAGTCATTTAAGCAAGTTGTATAAAGTTTACAATGGGGGAAAATAATTCATCAATGCTTTTATGATAAATTGTTTTGGCCAACAACAAAATACATTTTAAACAGAGACAGGGTTTCACCATATTGGCCAGGCTGGTCTCAAACTCCTGACCTCGTGATTCACCTGTCTCAGCCTCCCAAAGTGCTGGGATTACAGGCGTGAGCCACCACACCCGGCCCAAAATACATTTTTTAAATGAGCATGTTTCCAGCCAAGCACAGTGGCTCACGCCTGTAATCCCAGCACTTTGGGAGCCCGAGGCAGGTGGATCATGAGGTCAAGAGATCAAGACCATCTTGGCCAACATGGTGAAACCCCTGTCTCGACTAAAAATACAAAAGTTAGCTGGACATGGTGGCATGTGCCTGTAATCCCAGCTACTCAGGAGGCTGCGGCAAGAGAATCACTTGAACGCAGGAGGTGGAGGTTGCAGTGAGCTGAGATCGCACCACTACACTCCAGCCTAGCGACAGAGATTCCATCTCAAAAAAAATACATTAAATAAAGAGCATTTTTCCAAAATTCTGAATGGGGTCAGAAACAGCTGTGTGGCTGGCCACGCTGCACTCCTTAGCTATTCCACACCACCAGAGATTATTTTTAAATTTCAAATCATTGTAAGGTTACTGTTAACCATTAAAGGACTAGGGTGTGGTTATAGTTCAGCCAATAGAACTGCAGAGTCAGTGATGAAAACCACTTGCCATGACAGTGTTCCCATAGCAACCCTCTGGGGACTGGCGCTGGCGCTAGTGCTCTGGACAGCTGGAAGCTCTTGCATCAATATGCCGTGAGAAAGTGCTTTTCAGCTCAAGGTTCCCAATCTGACACCATACCATAGATTGCTATGGGATAAAGTTATTCTTTAGGGGCTTCATGGGAGTGTACTGGGGGAGGGAGGAGGCACAATCCATATGCAAATATGCAGACAAAGGAAAGGCACAGCTCAGTTTAGTGTTCCCTTTCATTCAAACTGCCCCACTTAGTTCTACCATCCTTCTGTGTTAAGAAGCATTAACCTGGCGGGGCAGGGTAGCTGGGGGTGGGTGGTGGCATTGCAAGGGCAGGCACATGTGGCTGAAAAGGAGCCAATGATATGAATCCCCAAATTCGAATCTATCAAAGATTTGGAAACACTAGTGTTTTCCAATCTGCTTTCTTTCTGAATATATTATTACTTTCTTTCCAACAAAAAGATATTTGTACTTCTAAGTTACTTACTGAGATAAAACCCTGGAGTACTCTAAAGTGCAAGAGTAGGTTAGGAAATTACCAGAAGGCAGAGCTTAGCATTAAAAAGTCATACTGCCCTTCTGTCAGTTTGCTGAGAATGATGGTTTCCAGGTTCATCAAACACTGCATGTTCTCACTCATAGGCGGGTGTTGAACAATGAGAACACGTGGACACAGGGAGGGGAGCACTACACATTGGGGTCAGTTGGGGGGAAATAGGGGAGGGACGGTGCGGGGTGGGGAGCTGGGGAGAGATAGCAAGGGGAGAAATGCCAGATGTAGGTGATGGGGAGGAAGGCAGCAAATCACACTGCCACGTGTGTACCTATGCAACATTTTTGCATGTTCTTCACACGTACCCCAAAACCTAAAATGCAATAAAATAAATGGGGAAAATAAATAAATAAAAAGTCATACTGCCATCAAGCCTGTTTCCTAGTCATCTGAGTTTTCACTGAGTCCTCTGAGCCCACAGCAGATCACTAAGTTCTATTCTCAGTGACAGCTGCCTGCCTAGCTCTGGTCTTTTAGGACCGCTGCCTTCTTCCTACGAGATTCGGACTGTCCTCTGTCTCTCTCTCTACGTGTCAATTATCTTTGGCCTCAGCTTTACTTTCCTAATTGTCCCCTAAAGACGGAAATCACAGCCACAACTTCCAGATTGCTGCAGGCTCCATGTTGCAACACTGACAAATACTGCTCTGTCTTTGCAGCTGGCGATGACACGCCTAGGAAATGCACTATTTACTGCTGAGGGGAACTCACTGTTTTGTTAAATTTGAATTCTGAGACAACTCTTATGGATAGGAGTCTGGGGAGGAAGAAAGGGAGACATATGTTTATCTAAGGACTGTGACTGATTTTAAAAGGTATGTCTTTATGATTTTATAAACAACTACAAAGAGAAATATGTAGTATCTGCTGAACCAAATTTTCACGATTTGAAAATTGGGGAAAGGCATTTTTCTATATATCCTCATGTTATTTGCAGTCATCTGAAGATCTTTAATTTCAGGGAAATGGAAATTTCTCTGAGTTTCCCTCCATGGAAGCCCAAAATGGTCAGTCACAGCCCAGCCCTGTGTAACAGATCCCTTTTTTTCCCCAAACCATCTAACCACACTGACCAATTTTAGGAGGTACTGGTGTCACATGACAGTTTCTTCTTTATGTGAAATATTAACAGCAAAACAGAAGACAACAAGAAATTAATGGACTATCCTACTGTGACCTGATGGTGAATACAAAAAAAGTAACTTGGGGAGTATTCATTCAACAATATTTATAAATAGGTCCTATATAAGACCACAAGACAAAACTAGATTGCTGTCCTATCTTGTGAAAGTCTGTCTCTCACTTGTGCTGGTTAAGTTCCACTAAGCTCTAATTTAATCACAAAAAAACATTTCCAAATGGGGGAGTGGGAGGTAGGGAATCCCAATTCAATTCCAGACAGTGGACCTCAGCCACCACCATGCATGTAACCAGCAGAAACGATCCTGTCTAGGCACAGCAGAAGACCACAAGTGGCCAAAACTGGCTTTTGAACCCTCCCAAGAGGGGCCAGAACAGGCCACTGTGAATCTACGCCCACCTACTTGGCGACACGCAGCTCCCATCACATCCTCGGCCCTTCTAGACGCAGAACTGGCTGAAAGCAGGAGCAGCCACAGGGCTCAGATACAGTAGATACTTGATGAAATTTCCATGATTACTGCTGTTGCAGCTGACACTATGATATTACTGTTACTGTTATGTGAGTACACAGCGCCCCTAAACACAGGCTCCTCACAGGGACTTTGGCTCCCCTCTAGAGACAACAATGACACAACAACTAATATTGATGAGCTCTTATTATCTGCCAGTGTGCTAAGCATTCCACTTGAGCACAACAGTGATGCTGTGAAGCATGGACTATTATTATTAACTACATTTGAGACGAGGAAGCTGAGGCTTAGAAGGATCCAGCTGCTTGCCAAAGTCATACAGTGAACAGGTACTGAGCTGAGACCTGAAGCTGGACGTTCTGCCTTCGGAGCCCCCACTCTTACCGCCATCCAGCGCTGCCACTCCACCTGCTCCGGCAGCATCTGCTCACCCATGCCGCCACCGCCACATGAACAGAGGCCTCTCAGGTTCTAAAGCACAGTGACAGGTCACAATGATCCGAATATGACACTGTGCAACATGAGAAGGAGCCCTTACTGTGGAAAACCAACGCCGGGACAGACTCTCAGATGGGGAAATCGGTACCAGCACCTTCCTCCTCTGTTGACAGGTGTGGCTGGGAACACAGTCTGCCTGGGTCTACTGACCTCATCACAATTTCCCCACTCTCCCAGGCGTCACAAACCACTGTCCCACCTTAACCTTGATGCACTGGGGTTACTTGGTTCTGAACTTAGTTTGGTATGATACGCCATCTTTGTTTCTTCACACTTCTATTTCCTGTTAATTGTATCTGTCCTGAGAGATAACAAATAATAAAATTTACAGTTCTTAGAAGATAAAAGCGAGCTTGGAAATGCAAGAAAATAACATTCGAGTTATACCAATAATAATATTTACATTCAAATTCTATTGCAAGACAGCAAAAGTTCAGCAACATTTAAAGACTGTACAGTTTCATTCAATGGTCCCATGTTTTTGAAATATATAAAAATATTTTATATAAATACTACATAAAAGACAATATGCAAATTATAGTATTTTACTGAAATAATTAAGTCCATCCTCAAATGTTTCTTTTTAATCATCTAACCACAACTTTCAGGTCAACTGAAAAAACAGTCATTTTAAACCCCCTTCTGTTGTCTACGGATTTAAATTGTGAGAAAAAGTCTTTAAAACTTAATTTTGGACTAATTAAAATGAAGGCAAGAAAGAAAAATCAGCTTGTAGTCAGATACATTACGAAGACCAACACAGTTCCGAAAACCAATCAAGGGTGACATCAGGTAGAACTCAGAGACTGGAAACTCCAGTTTTCTTCTTTCCTCATTCCTGTTGGTAATTCCAAAAGTCCACAGCCTGCTTCTGTAAGTTTCTTACTGTTATTTACACACCATACACATCTCACAGTGCATTGTACTCCACACATTTGGATGGATCAGTAGGAAAATGTTTCTGGCAAATAGTCATTAACCTCTTCAATCCCTAAGAAAATAAAGAAAACAAAGGTTGGTTATGACACGGTTAAATTATTCTTAACTGCCTTCCTCTGAACTTGCATTAGTTTGTCAGTGTTCCCAGTAAAATGCAGCAGACCCAAGCAATTTCACTCAAATGTATGCCTAATGTTTTCTTCCTGTACACTTGCAGATTCGCACAAGAATGTTCACCACAGAATTGTTCACAATAACAAAACCAAAAAATTGGAAACAACAGAAATTTCCATCCATAGGAGGACATATGAAAAAACTTTGGTGTGCTCACAAATGAGATGTCTTACAGCAGTAAGAATGAATTAACTCTACCTACATGTAACAATTGGGCCTGTCTCAACCAGGTTCCAATAGAGAATTAAACTCACTGCCCAGCCTAAGGCATTCATTTACATAATGAGGTAACTTCTCCCCTATGCATCTAAAATTTAGGAAACTATTTACATATCAGTTGGGAGGACTGAGAACATACACTGAAATTATTTTCTGTGTTCTGTGGTCAAGATGAGGAGCTCTGTTTGGGAAAGGTCGATATATATGATGCTTAGAAGCAATGCTGAATGTAAAAAGCAAGTGGCATGAAGTGTTACTACCTTCAGTGTGATATCCTTTTCATAAAATTCAAAAACAAGTAAAAATGTATTGCTTAGAAATACACACATAACACGGTAGAATTCTTCAAAAACAAAGGAAACGACAAATGCAAGCTAACGGTTACTTTTGGAATATGGAAGAAAAATACAGTTTCAATGGTTTTCAGAATGTTCTAGTTCTTGAACTGGGAATAAGGCTTTTAGACACTCATTTTATTACTTCCTAACTTGTGCCTTATATGTTCTCTTTTGTATGTACTAAACATTACACAATAAAAACACTTCAATATGTCAGTAAGAACTGAGTACCACATTCCAAGTGTGACCTGGCCATTCTTGCAGAATTCACTAGAAGCAATGACTGCATTGCCTTTGTTCTGTATCTTTGCAACTGTAACTATGACCCTTGGCTGTTTTTAGACAACTACAATACACACACCTAATTCCCACTGATCTCACAAAATTCAAGTGCCTTCTATCTCCTCAGCTGTCTGGCCAGTTCTCCAGTGTAAAACTTTATAGTGATTTTTTAAACTAATGACAACAACTATCACTATTCAATTTCATCCTGTCTCTTTCAACTCATCCTTCAGTTTGTGATCTTTTAAAATCCTTGGGTGACATTTAGCTTGAGTTATTCTTCTTAGCTTTCTCATCTACCACTCAGTAAACATGTCCACTCAGTAAACACGTCCGCTAAGTCATTATTCAAATATTCAATATTCTTCACAAACAGGCCAGGGCAAGTACAGAGACCTGAGACAGCCATGATCAAGCTCTCTCCAAAACAATCCTGGGAAGAAGTCTATAACCAGCAATGAATCTTATTAACTGTGTAATCCCTTAATGCACACATTTCTTTGTTTACAAAGGAAGACTTTGCCAAAGGTGTTACTGAAATCTACGTAACTTAACACCGTTAAGCTCAGTAAAATCACCAAAACAAACACCACCACAAACATCCCTGCAAAATCTCATTGGTCCCATAGTAAGCAGGCAACACACTTATCACAGTCGGTATCCATGGGTTATGTGTCCATAGAGTAAACCAACCCTGGCTAGAAAATATTTGGAAAAAAAGCAGCAACAACAACAACAAAAAAAAACACAATAAAAAATACAAGTAAATATCACATAACTATTTAAATAGCATTATATTGTGTTAGATATTGTAAGTAACCTAGAGATGATTTAAAGTATACAGGAGGACGTGTGTAGATTATATGAAAATACGACGTCATTTTCTACCAGGGACTTGAGCATCCAGATTTCAGTATCTGCCTGGTCCTGGAACCAACCCCTGGGGATACAAAGGGACAACTGACGTACTTCTATGAATGGAGCCATAATCTAACAGATTCCACATCAGAGAAACAGGACTGTGAAGTATTTAAAGTACTTTGTGGATTCAAGGATTGTCCATATTATGTGATTTAGAAATTAGGGGTGTGGAGGGAGGTTATCTTTCAACTAATTTGCAAGAAGAAAGGCTTTTGCGCACGATTCACTTTGCTTATTTTGTTGTTGTTGTTCCCTGTGTAATAAGGCATTTCCTTTGGGATAAAGGCCATTCCTTCACATAGTGCAGCCTCTGCTGTGAATTCTAATCATGTGCATGCAGAATTGTGATCGGTAGCCATGGAAATACAGGTGATATCACTAATTTGGCATCTGAAGGTTCCTGAAGGAATAGGTTAGAAGAAGGGCAAAGCCAGGCAAGAGAACACCCTGATGAAATACAAATAGCTTCACTCAGTAGCAGAGCATGGCAAGAACTGTTATGAGCAAGTACAAGGCAAACTGATGGTTTGCCTTGGAGGTGGTTTTCCCCACATTAGAAGAATTGGAATCTTAGGTGTGCGTTCCTTACAGAAGACGAGTGGGTGATGCCTATTTATACTCACTAAGCAGATTCTGTGATTTAAAAATACATACTAGTGTTCTGCCTGAAATCTTAGCTGCCAAAGGTTGTGAAACTCAATCGTTTGAGTCATAAGTAGTTACCACAAAGTACTATGATAAATTTTTGTAAACAGGTCTGAGAGTACATGGCACAGATGTTTGAGGGTATGTCATCTCAGGACAGCATATGGTTATTTTCCAGATGTAAACAAATCTTTTCAATTGGACCCCTCAGGATTTCAGTTCAAATTGCTTAAGGATGCTTAAGCCAGTAAAACAAAAAGCTGCTTAGCTTAGCTTATGGCAAATGGCTTAAAAACTGGTGGTATTTTTAATTGGTTTATTTTTATAAAGCAATACCTTTCTCTAATAAACGTTTATTCAGTGCCTACTATATACACTGTTCTATGCTCTGGAAATAAAGTAGGGAACAAGCCAGAAAAAAATCCCACCCTCCTGAAATTATATTGTAATAAGGGAAGACAGACAAGAAACAAGATAAAGTCATACAAAACAAAAAATATGTTCAACGATGCTAAGTGCTTTGGAGAAAATAAAGCAGGGAAGTGGGGTGTGTGGACATGTGGGGCAACCTGAAGGACTTTGGCTTGGACTCTGTATACTAGGAAGCCACTGCAGAGCTCTGAACAAGACAGCAATACGATCTGATCGTGTCTGAACTCGATCAGTCTGGGGACTGCTGCTAAGAAACTGGAGAGGAGCAAGAAGAGCAGCTCAGGGACCAGAGGGAAGACACTGGAATAATCCAGATGAGAGATGGTGGCTGGACCCAGTGGCAGCAGGGAAGGTGGTGAGAAGGGATCGGGCTTCTACATTCTTTGAATATAGAACCATCAAGCTTTGACATGGACAGGATACGGGCTGTGACAGGAAGAAAAAAGTCAAGGATAATTCAGGGTTTTGTGTGTATGTTGAGAAAAAAAAAATCATACAATTCTTATATCAAATAGTAGCAGTCCCCTACCTCACTCTTTCCAAATCCTAATTCCAGCTCTCCAGAGGCAACCCTTTTCAAACCTTTTAAGTAGTTCCTCTGGCATTTATTGCCGTATTTCTAAATACTATACTGGCAGTGCTTGGTTTTGTGTCTCAGATACTAATAATATCTCCTGACTTCCTACTATGAAGCAGAGGATCTTTTCACTCTTACACTGCCCACTGGCGTCACATATACACACACACGCTGAAAAAGCACTTTCTCCCCCATACTCCCCAAACCACAATTCTTAGTGAAATCAATACTCAAGGTTTACCTTAGAAAGGCTACACAAATATCGTTCAAAACAAAGCTACATAACATATTATGGTAATGACTTTCCCTTTCATAATTTTTTTTTTTTTTCTTTTCTAATCCGTTCTCCAACATGAGATGACTCTTGCATGCCCAAACATCACTCGGGACATGATCAGACACACCAGGGAATATAACCCCTTCCATTTCTTCCTGGAATCCTTCATCCATCTACTCTAACCTGGACCCACTTGTACTGCTACGATCCTGGAGCATGGCAACCCCGTACCCCCAACCTGGGAATTCCTCTCACCTCGCTCTGTGGTGGATCTCAGCTCTTGGATCTTTTTGCTTGGGTGGAGGACATCCTCCGGTAGAGTCAAGACTGCCCATGATCCAATCCCAATTCTACTACTGACCAGCTGTGTGACCTTGAGAACTCACTTCTCTATGCCTGTTTCCCCGCTTACAAAACAGGGAAATGTTAGTGTCCATCTCATACTGCTGCTGTAAAGTACTGAAGGGAAGCAGAGAGTAAGCACTATACAAGTGTCAGCTATGACGATAATGACTACAGAGAATGTGTGCATGTGAGATGTCATCAACCTATATTTACCCTTCACCTGATGGGTCAGGCAGAAAAAGAATTCTGAGTTGGGCATTTTTTCCCTAGCTATTGCAAAGGTACATGCTCTACTGTCTTCTAGCTTCTAGTACTATTAGTGAGAAGTATGATAGTATTTTAATTCCTACACCTTTGTAAGTGATCTTTTCTATGAAGCATTTGAAATCTTTAGCCTTGGCCTTCCAACCCTGCATTCTTTTGTGCCCTGACGTGAACTCTTCCTATTCATTTGCTCTGTGTTAAGTGAATTCTTCTTTTCATTCTATAAACTCATGTCCTTCAGGTCTGGGAAGTTTTCTTGCATTAATTCTTTATTTTCTATCTTCCCCTGTCTACTGGAATAGCTACAAAAAAATTGACTCACATTTTATCTTTTCTGCTTTTCAAATTTCTTCAACTTTACCTTCTAACTCGCTAATGTAATTGTTAAATTTCTGCTATGTTTAACTTTTAAGAGTTCATTTTGATTCTCAAACGTAGCCTAACGTTCTTATTTCATGGCTGCAACCTTATCTAAGATTTTCTGTAGTTGAGACAGGGCCTCACTTTGTCACCCAGGCTAGAGTACAGTGGCACAATCCTAGCTCAATGTAGCCTCAAACTCCTAAGCTCAAGCAATCCTTCTACCTCGGCCTCCCAAGTAGCTAAGACTACAGACATGCACCATCATGCCCAGCTTTTTTATTTTTTGTAGAGAAGGGATCTATTTTGCCTAGCCTGGTCTAAAACTCCTAGTGTCAAGTACTCCTTCCACCTCAACCTCCCCAAGTTGTGAGATTACAGGCATGAGCCACCACACCTGGCCTCTAAGGATATTATCATTCTCATTGAAGTTTTTTCTATTCTTTATCATTCTGTTTCTCTGAAGGTCTTTTTTGCTCTGTTTTGGTCTCAGTCTTCATGTTGGAGATTTTCTCCAAATGTCTGATGAATCTTAGGTGAGCATTCATGCTGATGAGTAAGGCACTACATAGCTGAATAGAAAACCTCCCTGAATGGGTGGGGCTTGTCCACAGGACTGCATTTTCGGACAGGACAGCAAGATGGTTTTTTCACTGAAGGAACACTAAGTGTTAATAACTTAGATCCTTTCTCTTGGGTCAGTTTCACAGAGCAGAATTCTCCAACTTCTTACCTGGTAAGTAAAACCGTGGCTGCCAGCATCAGAGGAATCTATGAACTAAAGGTGCCATTTGTCAATATCACAGACTTTCACTTAATTTTCCTGTTTTCAGTGTGGCATCCCACCCTTCCTGAGTAGCACACATCTGTCCAAAAGCAAACCTATTTTCTGCTACAGTGGGAGGACGGCAGGGACCCCAACTGGGCAGGGAACCTCTGGACAACTTATCCTAATTCTCAGCCACTCCCTATTTTCAGCCTCCTCCCATGGCCTGGCCTTTGAGAAGTACCTACTATCCCCCATGACCACAGCTTTTCTAGTTCCTTAATGACTGCCTCCCACACAGTATTTAGCTATGTTGATTTTTCGAACATCAATATGTTTACAGGAAAATGTTCTGCATTTAAAAGTCTACTTGGTGAGGCCAGGTGCAGTGGCTCATGCCTGTAATCCCAGCACTCTGGGAGGCTGAGGTGGGCGGATCACTTGACGTCAGGAGTTCAATATCAGCCTGGCCAACATGGCAAAACCCTGTCCCTACAAAGATACAAAACAAATTAGCCAGACATGGTGGCACACACCCTGCTACTCAGGAGGCTGAGGCACAGTAAGTGTTTGAACCTGGGAGGTGGAAGTTGCAGTGAGCCAAGATCGTGCCACTGCACTCCAGCCTGGGCGACAGAATGAGACCTGTCTCAAATAAATAAATAAATAAATCTTAACCATTTTTATGTCATAGGTGACCTGTACACATAAAAATGGTTAAGATGGTAAATTTTATGTTATGTATGTCACAATTTTTAAGTCTAAATGGAAGTAATATAGAATGTTCCAGATATACAAATATCAGCTACAGACATACTTTGGTGTATCATAGCATGTGATAGACGGATAATGAGAGTTGTTTATACCCAGAGAAATCAATGAACCATTAAAACAACCAACGTGCATCCACTAAAAAGATCAGTAATTTATGACTGCAGGAAACAAAAACTTTTTAAAACAAACCAAACTACAATCACAGTTCTTTGCCTAGATTTGACTTTTTTCTTTTAAGATGGAGTTTTGCTCTTGTTGTCCAGGCTGGAGTACAATAGCACGATCTAGGCTCATTGCAACCTCTGCCTCCCAGATTCAAGCGATTCTCCTGCCTCAGCCTCCCCAGTAGCTGGGACTACAGGCATGTACCACCATGCCCAGCTAATTTTGTATTTTTAGTAGAGACCAGGTTTCTTCATGTTGATCAGGCTGGTCTCGAACACCCAACCTCAGGTGATCCACCCACCTCGGCCTCCCAAAGTGCTGGGATTATAGGCGTGAGCCACCACGCCTGGCCTAGATTTGCCTTTTTACTATATCATCAGAACTTGAGGAAAATATTTTGTTTATAAATAATCTTTATATTGGCATATAAAGGCACTTTATTAAATCAATTGTTTTTGTATTTTTTGCTAGTCTACACTATGAAACAAAGCCTTAAAGAGGAAAGCACAGATCCAATTAGTGGTGCATCCTAAAAATGTGAATGAGTAAGATGAGTGACATTTTCCACCCAGCTATTTAAAATTCTGTCACAAACTGCAAAAGTTCTAATACAGTAATGAATTAACATGCAATACTTCAGTTAAAAATTAATCCTAACTTCATACTCTAGGAGTGCTCTTTTGACCTGAAATGTGATGCTCAAAAAATGTGTACTTAATAAGTACATTTCTACCATTTCAACTAAGATCTGTAGTCATGTATTAAAATGCCAATACTTCAAATACTGCCCACAGGAACTCTTTTCACACAAGTATATTGTTAAAATTAAATTCATCCAAACAAGTCATTCTACACTTTTAAATCAGTGATCTGGGTTCAGCCACCAGGGATGATGGCAGATGAAGGCAACTGCACGCTGGTTCTAATGAGAAGCCCCACAGTAAGTAATAAACATACAAAAACTTCAGTATCTGAAGGACTTAGCAAAAAACGAAAGAAAACAGCTTGGGACTAACTCAAACTGCCCGCATAATATATGGTAAGAAACAGTCTGCTGCTCTTTTCACTTATCTGTATTTTCGTTTTCTATAGGATAACAAGTTTCCATTGCAAAGGTTCATTTCACAGAAAGTAACACCAAATTACAAACAACAATTCAAAAATTAAGTAAAAACATACTCCAAATGACTAATTTAAGGGAAGATTTCATTTATGTGGGTACCAGGCTTTCACAATGGAGACTGGTCTGGCTTTTTCCAACCATGTGGTTGAGAAACCTACGATTTAACACCCTGAAGTAAAATGCCTCTTTCCCATCAACTAAGCTGCCAGCTAGAAAGCAGCATGGCCCAGTTTAAATCAGCATTCCCCCAAATCCGTTTCCAAAACACACTAATGTTCCATATTAAAAGTATTACTATGTAAAACATACATACTAGCAATATTTTTTTCTAAAAAGGTACTCTTTTAATATGCCAGGAAGAGTAAATGGGTAGACAGCTGCCATCATGCAACAACTTGCCACTTGCCTTTAAGAAATACCTTCTCCATGCACAAGTTTCAACAGCCAAATTGACCAAGCAGAAGAAAGGATATCAGAGGTCGAAGATCAACTCAATGAAATAAAACGAGAAAGCATGATTAGAGAAAAAAGGCAAAAGGGAATGAACAAAGTCTCCAAGAAATGTTGGGACTATGTGAAAAGACCTAATCTACGTTTGATAGGTGTACCTGAATGCAATGGAGAGAATGAATCCAAGCTGGAAAATACTCTTCAGGATATTATCCAGGAAAACTTCCCCAACCTAGCAAGGCAGGCCAATATTCAAGTCCAGGAAATACAAAGAACACCACAAAGATACTCTTCACGAAGAGCAACCCCAAGGTACATAACCTTCAGATTCACCAGGGTTGAAATGAAGGAGAAAATGCTAAGGGCAGCCAGAGAGAAAGGTCGGGTTACCCACAAAGGGAAGCCCATCAGACTCACAGCAGATCTCTCAGCAGAAACCCTACAAGCCAGAAGAGAGTGGGGCCAATACTCAACATCCTTAAAGAAAAGAACGTTCAACCCAGAATCACATATCCAGCCAAACTAAGCTTCATAAGTGAAGGAAAAATAAAATCCTTTGCCAACAAGCAAGTACTCAGAGATTTCATCACCACCAGGCCTGCTTTACAAGAGCTCCTGAAAGAGGCTCTACACATAGAAAGGAACAATCAGTATCGGCCACTCCAAAAACATGCCAAATGGCAAAGAGCATCAACACAATGAAGAACCTGCATCAACTAATGGGCAAAAGAGCCAGCTAGCACCAAAATGGTAGTATCAAATTCACACATAATAATATTAACCCTAAATGTAAATGGACTAAATGCCCCAATCAAAAGACACAGACTGGCAAATTGGATAAAAAACCAAAACCCAACGGTGTGCTGTATCCAGGAAACCCATCTCATATGCAAGGATACGCAAAGGCTCAAAATAAAGGGAGGGAGGAAGATTTACAAAGCAAATGGAGAGCAAAAAAAAGCAGGAGTTGCAATACTCATCTCTGATAAAATAGACTTTAAAGCAACAAAGATCAAAAGAGACAAAGAAGGACATTACATAATGGTAAAAGGATCAATGCAACAAGAGCTAATGATCCTAAATATATATGCACCCAATACAGGAACACCCAGATACATAAGGCAAGTTCTTAATGACTTACAAAGAGACTTAGACTCCCACACAATTATAGTGGGTGACTTTAACACCCCATTGTCAATATTAGACAGATCAACCAGACAGAAAGTTAACAAGGATATCCAGGACTTGAACTCAGACCTGGACCAAGCTAACCTAACAGACATTTACAGAACTCTCCACCCCAAATCCACAGAATATACATTCTTCTCAGCACCACATCACACCTACTCCAAAACTGACCACATAATCGGGAGTAAATCACTCCTCAGCAAATGCAAAAGAACGGAAATCATAACAAACAGTCTCTCAGACCACAGTGCAATCAAGTTAGAACTCAGAATTCAAAAACTAACTCAGAACTGCACAGCTTCATGGAAACTAAACAACTTGCTCTTGAATGTTGACTGGATAAACAATGAAATGAGGGCAGAAATAAAGATGTTCTTTGAAACCAACGAGAATGAAGACACAACTTACCAGAATCTCTGGGACACATTTAAAGCCGTCTCTAGAGGAAAATATATAGCAGTAAGTGCCCACATGAGAAGCAAGGAGAGATCAAAAATTGACACCCTATCGTCAAAATTCAAAGAGCTGGAGGAGAAGATCAAAAAAACTCAAAACCTAGCAGAAGACAAGAAACAGCTAAGATCAGAGCAGAACTGAAGGAGATAGACACACAAAAAACCCTTCAAAAAATCAATAAATCCAGGAGCTGGTTTTTTGAAAAGATCAACAAAATAGACCACTAGCCAGAATAAAAGAGAATAACCAAATTGATGCAATAAAAAACGATAAAGGGGATATCACCACAGATTCCACAGAAATTCAAACCATCATCAGAGATTATTACAAACAACTCTATGCACATAAGCTAGTAAATCTGGAAGAAATGGATACATTCCTGGACACTTGCCTCCTCCCAAGCCTAAACCAGGAAGAAGCCGAAACCCTGAACAGACCCATAGCAAGGTCTGAAGTTGAGGCAGCAATTAAGAGCCTACCACCCAAAAAAAGCCCAGGTCCAGACGGGTTCACAGCCGAATTCTACCAGGCATACAAAAAGGAGCTGGTACCATTCCTTCTGAAACTATTCCAAACAATACAAAAACAGGGAATCCTTCCCAAATCATTTTATGAGACCAATATCATCCTGATTCCAAAACCCGGCAGAGATGCAACAAGAAAAGAAAACTTTAGGCCAATATCCATGATGAACATAGATGCAAAAATCTTCAATAAAATACTGGCAAGCCGACTGCAACAGCACATCAAAAAGCTAATCCACCATGATCAAGTAGGCTTCACCCCAGGGATGCAAGGCTGGTTCAACATACGCAAGTCTATAAACATAATACACCACATAAACAGAACCAAAGACAAAAACCACGTGATTATCTCAATTGATGCAGAGAAGGCCTTTGACAAAATTCAACAGCCCTTTATGCTAAAAACACTCAATAAGCTAGGTATTGATGGAACGTATCTCAAAATAATAAAAGCTATTTATGACAAACCAACAGCCAATATCATACTGAATGGGCAAAAACTGGAAGCATTCCCCTTGAAATGTGGCACTAGACAAGGATACCCTCTCTCACCACTCCTATTCAATATAGTACTAGAAGTTCTAGCCAGAGCAATCAGACAAGAAAAAGAAATAAAGGGTACTCAAATAGGAAAGGAGGAAGTCAAATTGTCTCTATTTGCAGACGACATGATTGTATATCTAGAAGACCCCATTGTCTCAGCCCCAAATCTCCTGAAACTGATAAGCAACTTCAGCAAAGTCTCAGGATACAAAATCAATGTGCAAAAATCGCATGCATTCCTATACACCAATAACAGACTTAAAGAGGGCCAAATCAAGAACAAACTTCCATTCACAATTGCCACAAAGAGAATAAAATACCTAGGAATACAACTAACTAGGAATGTAAAGGACCTCTTCAAGGAGAACTATAAGCCACCGCTCAACGAAATAAGAGAGGATACAAACAGATGGAGAAACATTCCATGTTCATGATTAGGAAGAATCAATATCGTGAAAATGGCCATACTGCCCAAAGTAATTTACAGATTCAATGCTATCCCCATCAAACTACCAATGACCTTCTCCACAGAACTGGAAAAAACCACCTTAAACTTCATATGGAACCAAAAGAGAGCCTGCATAGCCAAGTCAATTCTAAGCAAAATGAACAAAGCGGGAGGCATCACACTACCAGACTTCAAACTATACTACAAGGCTACAGTAATCAAAACAGCATGGTACTGGTACCAAAACAGAGATATAGAGCAATGGAACAGAACAGAGGTTGTTGGAGGCAACACAACATATCTACAACCATCTGATCTTTGACAAACCAGACAAAAACAAGCAATGGGGAACGGATTCCCTGTTTAATAAATGGTGTTGGGAAAGCTGGCTAGCCATTTGCAGAAAGCAGAAACTGGACCCCTTCCTGACACCTTACACTCAAATTAACTCCAGATGGATTAAAGACTTAAACATAAGACCTAACACCATAAAAACCCCAGAAGAAAATCTAGGCAAAACCATTCAGGACATAGGTGTAGGCAAGGACTTCATGACCAAAACACCAAAAGCATTGACAACAAAAGCCAAAATAGACAAATGGGACCTAATCAAACTCCACAGCTACTGCACAGCAAAAGAAACAGTCATTAGAGTGAATCGGCAACCAACGGAATGGGAAAAAATTTTTGCAGTTTACTCATCTGACAAAGGGCTGATATCCAGAATTTACAAAAAACTAAAACAGATTTACAAGAAAAAAACAAACAAGCCCATTCAAAAGTGGGCAAAGGATATGAACAGATACTTTACAAAAGAAGACATACATGAGGCCAACAAACATATGAAAAAATGCTCATCATCACTGGTCATCAGAGAAATGCAACTCAAAACAACATTAGATACCATCTCACGCCAGTTAGAATGGCGATCATTAAAAAACCTGGAGACAACAGATGCTGGAGAGGATGTGGAGAAATAGGAACACTTTTACACTGTTGGTGGGAGTGTAAATTAGTTCAACCATTGTGGAAGACAGTGTGGCCATTCCTCAAGGACCTAGAAATAGAAATTCCATTTGACCCAGCAATCCCGTTACTGGGTATATATCCCAAGGATTATAAATCGTTCTACTATAAGGACACATGCACACGAATGTTCATTGCAGCACTGTTTACAATAGCAAAGACCTGGAAACAACCCAAATGCCCGTTGATGACAGACTGGACAGGGAAAATGTGGCACATATACACCATGGAATATTATGCAGCCATAAAAAACGATGAGTTCGTGTCCTTTGTAGGGACATGGATGAACCTGGAAGCCATATTCTCAGCAAACTGACACAAGAGCAGAAGATCAAACACTGCATGTTCTCACTCATAGGTGGGTGTTGAACAATGAGAACACATGGACACAGGGAGGGGAGCACTACACACTGGGGTCTGTTGGGGGGAATAGGGGAGGGACAGCGGAGGGAGGGGAGTTGGGGAGAGATAGCATGGGGAGAAGTGCTAGATGTGGGTGATGGGGAGGAAGGCAGCAGATCACACTGCCACGTGTGTGCCTATGCAACAATCTTGCATGTTCTTCACATGTACCCCAAAACCTAAAACACAATAAAATAAAAATAAATTAAAAAAAAGAAATGGCTTCTCATAGGCAAGAATGCCAGGCTGTGGCATGAAGCCACTTGACCCACAAGTACATGACATACATTATAGCACTGGGACATGGGAGCATTCACCAGCAGCTATGACACTGTGTGTGCAACATACGGATCAAGCTGTGATCACTACTGCAGTAATGAATGTTTGTTTTATCAGTTTTGGTAACACGTGAACACATCACAAATTCACAAATGTTCCAAGGCCAAATAAATTTGGAAAATGCTAGTATAGATTATGCCAAAACCTGAAATATGGATTGAAATAACTGACATAAAATATTGGAATGATGTCTTTACTAGAAAATTTATAAACTTAAGCTTACTGAAAACAACTTGCCAGAGATTAATATTATAGGACATTTACCTTTGTAAATAGCAAAAGCTTAAAAGAAATTATTTAGAAGATTACTATTCCTTAATCTTCTAGCCTCCAAAGGAATCCGTAACGCCGTGCACAGATCAATCCATCCACACGTATCAAGGAGGACACCAGCAGTCAAACTGGATACTGTGATGGTGGTAGTTTTGAGGATGTTACAAAGGAGTAGGCAGGACTTAGGACCAACAAGACAGCAGGGCATCCTAGCACTGGCAATCCTCAGAAGCTGTGGCTATCCGAGTTCTCCAGGCAAGGGAAGAGAGCGGCCACTGGAACCCAGGGAGGGTGGCTGTATGGAGACAGCCCCCGAGAGAAGCGGTGGCCTCGGGCGGAGGGGTGCAGTCGCCCTAGGGACCTCTGTAGGAAGGAAGTCAGGAAAATAAATACCCTAAACTCATTCTTCTCCAACCTACAAAATGTCTTCCAGTCCTCTCAGCCTCTGCTCCAGTCAGAAGTCACAGGGCCAGGGTGCCTATGAGTGTTGTTGATAAAAGTCATGTCTGGAGGGAACACAGTGAGGAGGGGTGAGGGTGTTCTGGCAGGGCAATAGCTCTCTGACGTGCATTTCACCTCATCTTTTTCTTCTGTCTACCTTCCTTCCCTTCTTTTTGACAAAGAGTGCCCAAGATGTGAACTTCTTCAAGAGCTATCTGGGAATTATTGAATTATGAAGTCTCTAAATAATGAGTTTCCTATAATCTATATAAAAGAAGCTTCACCCAAAGTCTGGACCAGTGGTTACATCTCTATTTGGAAGAATGAATGAACAAAGGCCTTAAAGCTTCTACCACCAATTTCCATCTAGCCCTGGACTTGAAACAAGCTAATAAGCTATAGAACTTTTCTTTGATCTGCCTGGAGAGAACCCTCCCTGTGGAGAACCCTCCCTGTGGTATATTTAAATTTTGTGAGAAATATAACACTTCAAACAACTTTCATTGTTTAAATTCGACAGAGGTTTGCATAAAACCAAAAGATGAAATCTATGTTCCAGTGAAACAGCCCCTTGAATCATTTTATAAATTTCATGAAACCTATTTTTCACCAGTATTTCTAAATAAAAAAACAATTATCCCACACATTACAAGTTTCCATTTACATGATGTCCAAGAACAGGCAAAACTAACCCATAATGGTACATGTTAGAATAATGGTTACTTCTGATAGGAGGACGACTCAGGCTGGGAACAGGCACGAAGGAACCTGCTGGAAATGTTCTAACTCTAGGTCTTGTTTTATAGTTTGATATACAAGACATGTAATCAAGAATCACTGGGCTACATAATTAAGGTTCGTATACTCCAAGCACTACCGTGTTTGTTGAGGCATTTTAGACTGCAATTTAAAAAGAAATATTAAGTGATTTTCACATTTTCACATTTACCAGCAAATATCTTAATGTAAAAAAGGTTTGGGTTTATACATTTACTCGGGCGCAGCAAACTGTGGTTCTCAGGCCACTTGCCTGTTTTCTACATTGTTTTACTGGATCACAGCTACTGGCTGCTTTCGTGCTATAGCTGCATGGGTGAGGAGCTGCAGACAGCAAGAAATACAACGCCAAAGATATTTACTATCTGATCCTTTAAGAAAAATTCTGCCAACTCGACTTAAACTTCATATAATAAATTGTCCTTTTTTTTTTTTTTTAGGAGAATTCAAATCAACCTCATCCAGATACTAAAGTAACAACAGGAAGATTTTTTTAGACAGCTTAGTAAATTACTCGGTGAATTGCAACCAAGAATTTCACAAATCTCTAACATAGGGTGGCTGCATTCTTCTGTTTGAGTTACATTATGAGTTTAAGACACAGATCATAAACTGGCATTCTGTTTAGCCTTACACAATGTTAATTTTTTTTAAATTTTATTCCAACCTTTTAAAAATAGGAGAGTATGTTTTTTTTCAAAAACCAAGATTTAACTTCTCACTAAAAAAAATAAATGGAAGATCCACCAACACTGGAAACATATTCCTACAAGCTAACAATGAGCTCAACTGACTTCGTCAACAGAGACGCCAAGCATCACTGACGCTCTGTATCACTTCCGCATCATTCATTTCTCTTACAGCACAGTTCAGAGGAAAATGAAATGCTGCTGCTAGTTGCACCTATATAAAGAGTAGGAAATGGAAGACAGAAGGCCAGAGGTTTCTTTAACACTCAGCTCACTTGTTATCTTAGTGACTCTTGGGCACATGAGTTGAAACATGAGATTTAAGCAATGGCCTCTAGAGAAAACGGCAAAAAATGAGAGAAATCTGGCCAGAAGGGCCAAAAAGGCAATGGTTTATGCCTGCAGACATCAAGAGGTGGCTATCTTCCTCTATCTCCCCCACTTGGGACAATTCTGCCTATTAAAAAGCTTCTTAATATTTTTTGCAACTACTTGTGAGTCTGTAATTATTTCAAAATAAAAGGTTTTCTGAAAAAGCTTTGTCTTACACTGACTAAAAAACTGTCCAATTGTATAAAACAAGTTTAATCCTCTTCCATCAGAAAGTTCTGCTATTATCTATAGCAGGAATTCCCCAACCCCTGGGCCGCAGATCGGTCCTGTTCCATGGCCTGTTAGGACATGGCCACACAGCAGGAAGTGAGTAGTGGGTGAGTGGACTACCACCTGAGCTCCATCTCCTGTCATATCCATGGAGGCATTAGATCCTCACAGGAGTGCAAACCTGACTGTGAACAGCACATGTGAGGGATCTACGTTGTGTGCTTCTTATGAGAATGTAAAGCCTGATGATCTGGGGTGGAATAGTTTCATTCTGAAAGCAACCCCAACCTCCCCAATCCATGGAAAAATTGTCTTCCATGAAACCAGTCCCTGGTGCCAAAAATGTCGAGGACCGCTGATTACAACTCTTACCCAGATTCTCACCAAGAGTCTCCTTTCTCGAGGACTAGAAAAAGAACCATTATTATCACCTCTCTTGCTCTATCACATATTCATTCAATTAGCAAATATTTATTGAGCATCCACCATTAGTCAAATACTGTTCTAGATTCTAGGGGTACAACACTTAACTATGCTTTTGCCCTATAGAACCTGCACTAATTTATTAGGTTTCATAATGCAGCATAAGCCATCAAAGCCTTCTGGCCTTATGGCCATATCATACTACCAATTTTATTACACTAAATTTAGTCCACTAAATTTTTTTTTTTTTTAAACTTTTGACACGGTCTTGCTCTGCCACCCAGGCTGAAGTGGAGTGGTGCAATCACAACTCACTGCAACCTTGAACTCCCAGGCTGAAGAGATCCTCCAGCCTCAACCTCTCAAGTAGCTGGGACTACAGGTACACACGACCACAGCTAGTTTTTATTTTTTGTAGAAATGGGATCTTGCTATGTTGCCCAGGCTGGTCATAAACTCCTGGCCCCAGGCAATCCTCCTGTCTCAGCCTCTCAAAGTTTTGGGATTACAGATGTGAGCCACCATGCCCGGCCCCTCATTTTCTTCTATATCCACTGCCTAAATTGTAAGCTTAAGCAAATGGGTTATGGATCCAATTTTCTTATGGTGATCCTTCCTTCCTACATAAGGTATGTTTAGACTCTGTCCTTCTCTCTAGTCTGTCAAGAACTTCTACAACAGCAGTTTCTTTTTCACCTTAGCATACACTCTATCCATTCTAGTTTCTTATTGTCTGCAAACCTGATAAGTCCATCCTTCTGTATAGTCATCCAAGTCAATCATTAAAAGTTGAATGGATAGCACTGAGGTCCCTAAGACCCCAGACATACATCTCTTGCATGACTTTAAGAGACATGAGTCCATTGTTTAATGTCCCATGGGTTCCCCCTCTCTCAATGAGCTATGAGTTCAACCCGAGTTGCCCTATCCACAAGAGTATCATTGGGTCTACATCAAACCTTCCCAAATTTCAGATTCAGTTCGCTCCCCATTTTTCTCTAATCACGTTGTGGGGAAAAGAATTTTTTTTTTTAATGGGAAGAGAACAGTTAAAAAGGAAGAACAACGGACTAAGGACAGGTCATTACATAGCTTCCAAAATAAACCAGAATTCTTGAATAAATGCTAGGTATACATAAGAAAAAAAAAATCACTCTTTGGGGATGTGAAAATCACATCACTGTTTATTAGAAATGTTATTTTTCAGACAATTGATTTAATCATATGAACTTTTATACATGATAGCTTTGGCCACAGTATAGATGAAAACAGTTAACAAATTTAATCCTTGGAATGTTTTCTATTGTTAAAACCAAGTAACTTTTTTTTTTTTTTTTTTTTTTCAGCTAAAAGCTTCTGCCTTTAATACACTCACTGGTGGTTATTAAAAAATGGAAATGTGTTTGAATGTCTAGAAGTATATTTGAACTCTGTATACAGTTCACATGAGGGAGTCCAATTGAAATCGTATTTTAAAATGCTAATATATGTGACTAAGGCATAAAGCATGACACAAATTAACATTCAGCACTTGGAAGTAAAATAAAAACAAAAAGATAACTCATGAATATGGTAATGACTGTTCTCTGGCACAAAATCTGAAAGTGCTTTTACGCATTTTAAGTAAACTTCCACAGTATCATCTTCAAGTTTTAGAACAATCATGTAGCAAGTCATTTTACAGACACAATCTGGGATTTATGACAATTTGGCAAACAGTCTATTATAGTTGATTTTCTTCTCAATAAGGAGAAAAGTTTAGCCCAAGCACAGTAACAAGTTTATGTGAGGCATGTATAACCTGGAGAAAACAAATCATCAACACTTGGAGAAGTACTGTTATATGCTACTTAAAAATGATTATACGCATTAAAGCCAAGTCTTTATTCTCCATACCTTTTTAACCCGGTAGATGTTAGACCACCTTGAAAGTAACAAAGCAGGGCTTATTGTAAAATACTCTTAAGTTTGTTATTCTTCACTACACTCCCAAACTTCTCTGATGAGCTCAACTTTTACTTGCTAACAGATATGTCTTCTAAGGGGAAAAAAAAAAAAAAAAAAAAAGCAAAAAGCAATCATTTTATATCAGTGCTAAGGTAATACTAGAGCACAACACTCACCCTGTCTTCCATCAGATATGAAAGTTGAAAGGTTTTTACTTTATTCAGTGAAGGTGACTTCAATGCCAGTGCTCATAAAGAGGGGACTTCCATCCTATCACACTATGTTCTATTTGCTTTAATTCTGTGCCTACTTTCCAGACTTACAGAGTTTCGGGAATTAGAGAATACTCACCTCCAGGGCAATTCCTGGCCCTCCAAACTGCTTACCTGAATATATTTCCGCTGAGTTTCATCATTTAAAACATGTGCAACATGCTTGGAAAAAATCTTTTCTCTTCCAGTTCTGGCATGAATACCAACCATAGTGACCCCGATGGGCCAAGGCGCATTTCCAATGGCCATCTGAAGATAAGCATCATTTGCCTAAAAGGAGCGTGTAAGAAGAAATCAGAAAGGCAAAAAGTTGTATTGACCCAAATTCTTATTTCAAGTATTTCACAGTCCTTTACGATTTAATTTTCATCCACCTCCTGGGTACATTGAAAATACCATTACTGTTATGCAAACAAAAGAGATTAAAATATAGGGTAACAGACTGCCCTGTCCAGGACCACAAATGTCCATGGAAATACAGAAGCCAAAGCTAGGTTGTGAGTTAAAAAAAAAAAAAGAGGTAAATGTTCCTTTGCAGGCTTTGTGTGCTGGAAATTAATAACGTTTCAGATGTCGAATTAGCAAGTAGGCACTTCAATGCACTGATGAAAATTCTAGTTTCGGTCTCCTACAGGCCCAGTCTTCTCCACAGGGGGTCATGTAGAAGAGAGGGGCTAACGAGTTTTTCTTGGTCCAATCCGAAACAATATCCACTCCCTACACAGCACTGTGGCTCTCTGAAGGCAGTGGGGGCTCAGTATGTCGGGACGACCACACAGGGTCCATAACAGATGTGTAAACAGAAAGGAAACACTGGCCCTCTAGTCAAATAGCTGAAGGATGAGATCGCTCCACTTTGCCCCCCATCCAACCTCCCACCTGCCAAGAACCTTTAAAGAGCCACAAAAAGTGAAGACAGAAACCAAGGAAGACAAATGGCTCTTTTTCCTAACCAAACCTAGCTAGCTGTATGGAAAACCAAAAAAAAATAATGACAGAAAGCAAATAAATTCTAAAAGACCTCAAGGGCTAAGAGAAGCTTATAAAGCCAGGCCTCAAACAGATTTTAATTTAAAAAATCAGATACCTATGAGATTGATAGGTAGAGTTAATTTTTTTTTAAATCAGATACTACAAATAGGGTAGCTAGAAGATCATTTTCTACCCCAAAGATAAATCTGAACTTGTTCTGCTCAACGGATTTTAGAAAGCTTAATTTTATAAGGGCATAGGTACATTTTTATCACTAATTTTCATGCATATAAATTTTAACATTAGATCTTAACTGATAAAAATTCCAATATTTAGTTTCCCCCAAATTCCAAAGAAACTGTCTAAACAGGTTATTAAAGTGTCTTGGTTCTTTCTGTAGTTTATACAAAATAAGCTTACACTTGTACTTAGTTCTGATATGTGATCACGAGAAAAAGCAGTAAGAGGAAAGGCATCCATTCTGGCAGGCAGGTGATGTGAATTTTCTTCCTGCAGTGATGGTGACCTTATCTATCCATGCCAATGCAATCATCCTTAGTAAGAATCATGCAACTGATAGAATCTAAGAAGCAAAATTATAATTGTAAGGCAAAAAATATTTTCTTTGAGAAAACTGGCTGGCTCTTAAAAGCAGTAAAAATCACTGCAGGAGCCTCATTAGCCTAACGCTCTAATCAAGTAAATCATCCAGTCACTCAGGAATGGCAGCAGCGCCTTGTTCCATGACTGTACAGATACAGCACTGAAGCAGTGTTATTCCCAGTTCCCTACTGCTCTGGCACTGGCACTGTACTTGCTGCACTGAAATGCTCTACTCCCAGTGTCTTGGGAGGCACAGCCACAAGAAGCCTCCCTCAAACTCTGTCCTTTCTTCATCTCCGCTCCTGGTGCACTGGGCCCTTCTCTTCCTGTTCCCCTGTACCAACTGACAGTCCTCCACTCATCCCTTTCTAAACTCTACCTGCAGGGAGCCCTGATACCAGCGCGCTTTCCCTCACCACCGCCTCCCAGAGCCCATTCAGGAGTAAAGACATCAGGGGGAGGAAGGAAAGGCTTCCCCTGCACAAGGTCTGCTACTGTCGCAGCTGAAATGGGAGAAATGAGTCCTAGAAGCCTTACTTGAATTGTTACCCCATAGAAACAATCACGAAGAGTGGTTAAATCCCACTGTACCATAATATAGGTACAACTGTTCAGCTATATTACAGATTAAAAGGGCTTTTAGAACCATCCTGGGAAACTAATCTACAATGTTGTTTCTATGGGAAAATTTGTTCCAAGCCATAACCAGCCATTTACAAAACTTTGAAATTCAATCCCATTGGTCAAATGAACACTGCCTATATCAGTTCATGCTCCAAAGAACCTTCAGACTGACTTTAAAAATGACTAAGAAAACAAAGCTGAGGTCTGTATTTTCTTAGTTAGGTTTGTTATTCAATGCCTAACAGTAAAGCTGGCAAATACAGTAGAAAATAAAACATTTTTTACTACTAACTCATCTCACATTTATTCTTAAATCTACTACGTAAAATCCTCCTATCCCAAATGAACATTATATTACGTACATAACCTAGATACACTCTTAACAATTTCAAAGAACAGCATGAGAATGTACCTTCACATATTCTCTCTGCAACATGAATTTAATAATATCCGTTATTGATTCTTTAATATCCGCAGGAAGATTCTGGAAAAAAAAAAAGAATTTTGGAAGCTACTATGTATACTGAAAAAACCGACTCCTGCATTTATTCCAAATCTATACTGTAGTTTTTAAGTCAGTTAAAAAAGGTATTCGCCAAGCAACCTCACCCTTTTCCGTAGCTTTCTGAAAAGCGGTCTGAGGTAGGACTCGGTCTGCTTCTGGGTAGCGCTGTTCAGTTTACCCTGCACACTGCGTTTCACATAATCTTCTCTGCCATTCAGTTCTTTAGCCCAAACACCAAGAAGAAACTGTTGAAAGGATCGGTCAATTTAGACTACAACGCCACCCAGTGGTTCAGTAAATTTAAAAGCTCTCTAGCACACAAACACGGAATACAATCAACCTTAAAGTAAATGTCTTGATTGATTAAAATGCCACCAAATAATACTGAATAAGCTAGTTCTGTTCATTCATCATACTAATGCTACGAAGCAGTACCTTTGGCAAGTCACCAACTTCCATAGTCTACATATATTCCTAGCTCAAGATAATGTGCTTCCCCAAAAAAGAATATCAAGTTTCACAGTTAACTATTTGACAGGAAATAAACTTGTATTTGTATTTCTATTATATATATAAAATTCAACAAGTTACAAGTTACAAAGCTGTAGAAACCACAATTAAGTTTAAAAACCACTAAAGCACCTGACTAAAGAAGAAGGAAAAAGAGAAACAGAAACCATGACCCAGGATTCTCACCCCACCCATACCCCTAAAAAACCACCTCAGTGCCCCTTGAGTTTAACTGTATAAATGGCACCCTTTCTAGAAGTAGGTAACAGAAAAGGCTGAGGAAGGTGTTTTCCCCTAGAGGCATTGTCTACGCATGTCCTAGAAAAGAAGAGGTCATCATTCAAAGAGGAAATTCTAGTTCATACTAGTTCCTAAGCCCTATCTAGACAGTTCCATGTCATAGTCTCAATATATTCAGAGTCTTGATGACTAATACGTTGTATCTAAAATGTACGTACAAGAAAAAGCATTCCTTGCATGCAAATCTTAGTCTGAACACAATTTGTGAATAAACTGTGTTCAGTTTATTCAGTTAAAATATCTGTGATTTGTTCATACACTACCTAAGACCACTAAACAGAGGAATGGTGAGAAGAAAGTTGGAATCAGCACGTCACTGTAAAAATAGGCAACCATCTGTAGAACTGAAGAAATGAACACTCTGAAAGGTTCTGCATGTGTTTACCTTTTTCAGTGACAGTGTCTTTCCACCTCCTGCTTTTCCTGACCATCGTCAACCTCTCATAAAAGCTTCTAGGCCAGGTGTGGTGGCTCACATGTATAATCCCAACTCTTTGGGAGGTGGAGGCAGGCGGACTCCTTGAGGCCAGGAGTTTGAGAACAGCCTGGGCAACATAGTGAGACCCCGTCTCTACAAAAAACTAAAAAATTAGCTGGGCGTAGTGGTACCTGCCCAACTACTCAGGAGGTTGATGAGCCCAGTATTTCAAGGTTACAGCAAGCTATGATTACACCAGCCTGGGCAATACAGAAAGACCCTTTCTCTTACCCAAAAAAAAGCTAGAACCCTCTTTCACACTTCTTCTTTGGGTTATCTTTAAAAAATAAGAAATTCAGCTGGATGCCATAGCTCATGCCTATAATCCCAGAACTTTGGGAGGCCGAGGCAGGCAGATCCCTTGTAGTCAGGAGTTTGAGACCAGCCTGGCCAACAGGGCAAAACCCTGTCTCTACTTAAAAAAAAAAAAAAAAATTAGTCAGGTGTGGTGCCATGCTACTCGGGAGGCTGAGGCAGGAGAATCTCGAAAATCACTTGAATCTGGGAAACAAAGGTTGCATCAAGCGGGGACCATGCCACTGCATTCCAGCCTGGGTGACAGTGCAATACTCTTTCTCTCTCAAGAAAAAAATAAGAAACTCCATCATCTACTTATTAATTCTGCTGTTGTGATTCTATGTGTTTACATTAATAAGCCAGTTTTTAAAAATACACCACAAGAAAAGTAGACCAGGCACAGTGGCTCACACCTATAATCCCGGCACTTTGGGAGGCTGAGGCAGGTGAATCACCTGAGGTCAGGAGTTCAAGACCAGCCTGGCCAACATGGTGAAACCCCATCTCCACTAAAAATACAAAAATTAGCCGAGTATGGTGGTGGGCACCTGTAATCCCAGCTACTCAGGAGGCTGAGGCAGGAGAATCGCTTGAACCTGGGAGGTGGAGGTTGCAATGAGTGTAGATTACGCCATTGCACTCTAGCCTGGGAGACAAGAGCAAGACATTGTCTCAAAAAAAAAAAAAAAGAAGCCACAAGAAAAGTAAATATGAGTAAATATGCATTTTCTCTGCTGTATCAAATGCATAACGGTATCATAAACATCACATCATGTATGCGCAAGTAATGTGTACTGAAGTTTTCCTGTTCCAGCCTTTAACCTCTGGTAATCTAAAAATCTAAGAACAGTTCACAAGGATCCAAAGCATCCTCCTCCCCTAGCCTAAGACACGCACCTTCAGGAATTTGGTGATGATGTCCATGTCTTTATGATCATCGCCTTTTCCTAAGGACTCTCCCAGCGCCTGAAGAAAAAGTAACAATGCTTCTGTTTGTTAGCACAGGGCAACGATTAAACACATATATTACCAACACCAGTCTAAACATGGCTCTTGGTCATATACACTGTTCAATTTTTACTTAAAAACTTGATGGAATTTCTAGGTAAGAAACTAAAAACAAAAACCTGAAACTTGAAGAACACGTTAACTTTTATGAAAAGACAAGAGGGGGTAATGAATGTGAGATTTCTTTCGGGGGCAACAAAAATGTTCTAAATTTAGATTGTGATTTAAAAAAAAACAAATAAATAAATACACAAATAGGAAGAAAAAAGCCCACAACTGTTTACCCATACCAATTATTTTAGTAAAATTTAGGGACCATAGATAGGTATTGGAGGAGAGAGGGGATTAAAATGACATCTTCCTCAACTGTGATCTCATTCAGGGGGACAGCTACAAGTGCAAGAGCCAGAAATTAAAGGAAACAGAAAAATAACACTTTATGTTTCCTTAAGCATTAAGAACTTAAAGTCACATTTATTTTACATGCTACATACTTACATGATACAAAATTGCTGTTTAATTAAGATTATACATTAACACTCCACACGCAGAACTGTGGCAGAAATTAGAAAACAAGATATTGCCAAGTGTTGCCAGGGCTGGAAAGACACAAGACCCTCACACTGCTGGTGTAGACTAGGACAGCCACTCCAGAGAGCAACTTGGCAATACTTAGACAAGCTAAATACGCATACATAAATCCCACAGTCCTGCTTTGTTAGGCCATAATGGTTACGCATAAGACTGTTCATCAGGAAGCTGTCTGTGGCAGGAGGGAGCTGGAAATAATCTAGCTGTCCATCATTACCAGAGAACAAAAAATCAAATGCAGTGAATGCCAGAACACATGGAATCCTATGTAGCAATTAAAAGCAAAGGATTAAATGTACATACAGCATTAAGGGTGGCTCTTAAAAACATAGTGGCAATTGGAAAAAAAAGAAAAGTAAAAAATAAAAAATTTCACAGCATAACATCATTTTTATAAATCAAAAATACATGCTCACAAAGCACTGCAGGTCACAAGGGCCTATTAGAATAGTTCCTGTTGAAGGCAGCAAGTAGGGGAATGTGAGTGGAGGATGAGAAAAAGGGGAGTCAATAAAAACAGGGAGTAAATAAACAAACACAAGACCCAACAGAGGCAGCGTGCTCTGCACTGAACAATCTGCCCAACTCAGCCATCTGCTCCCCAGGAAAGAGGGGTGGTAGGGGACGCGCTGAGCTTGGAGTAGAGACTACCTCTAACTCTTCAATTGTGGTGTTTTCCTCATGAACTTTCAAATCATTCTGTGTGTCTTCCTCTCCAGGCTCCTGACCACCCACGATTTCATTCAGGTACTGCTGATCAATCTTATCCAAGGCTGCTTTCAAATCATTCCTCAATCCCTAAGAAAGGTTAAAAAAAAAAAAAAAAAAAAGGAATAATTATCTGTTATGAAATTTCACTGATGTTTCACCTTTGATTTTTCATTAATAACTGCAATTATTTCTACCCTCCCCCCCAGAAGTTAAGAGCTCAGCAAAAGCAGGGACTCAAATGACATCCATTTATCACACAACTATCATTATTGTCCTTTTAAAGTTAATTCTTATGGACATATTTAAATTAAAACAATGCATGAACAATGGCCAATCTGCTGGTCAGAAAAATAAAATACACCTGAGTGACTAATCCAAACAAGAATCTTCATAAATGGTGTAATTTTCTAGTGAGGCTTAGTGAAAGTGACAGGTATCCATTAGAGTCCCCAACCCTTTTGCCCAGCTCATTTACAATGTCTAACCTCAACTACTGTGAACTCCCAAAACATTCAGAAATGTCAGTGGAATAATACTGGCGCCTCATCTATAGCCTAGATTCTCAACTATGTTTCTACCCAATCAGCAAATTCTGCATTTTATGCACATATGGTTTAAGACCATTTAATAAAAAATGGGAGCCTCAGTTTCCTAAAAATGAATGAGAATCAGCTGCAAGGTTTAAGAGCCAAGGAACCATGGCCGTGAGGTAGCTTTGGGTAATGGTTGAGAGCAAAGGCTATCTGGGTTCAAATCCTTGCCACGTACTATTAAACAGCTCTTCCACCGCTTGTCTAACCCCTGTATGCCTCAGTTGCCTCACCTACAAAACAGGAAAAACGGCACCATCTACCACGTAGGGCTGTCATGAGGATGCCATTTTTTATTTCAGTGAACAGTTACTATGTGATGGGGCTGTTCCAGAACCTCGCAAACATCACATCAAGTAAGTAAGCTAAGAAATGGACGATGCACTTTGAACAGTTGCTGGAGCACGGTGCCCATTCAACCAATGTTAACTCCTAACATTCTTACATGAGAAGCATCTGATCATTGTCTACTGTCCTTTCATAAACATGGAATAGAAACATTCAACTCAAAATGCTTTTAATTTCCCAAACACTATGACTGACCACCTGCTGTGTATAAAGTATGATGCCAGGCATTCCCAGAGGCCATCTCATTGAATTCTTGCCGCATCCCGGTAAGCCAGATATCACTGTCTCTGTTTTGCCAGTGAGGATTCTAAGGCTCAAGTAGATTTTAAAAACTTGCCAACAGTCACACAATTGATGATTATAATCCAGGAATGCAATCTAGACCTCATGCTCCTGTGTTCTGTCCTCAAAACCTCTAGATGCACGTCACTAGACTTGGCGTACAAAGCTAAAACAGCTTTTGCCCACCAGGAAGAGCTAACTATGCATATAACTCTGATAATGGTGAAATACATTAAGGACACTAACAAAGTTTTATCATAGGCGTGTGGAAAAGGAAGCAATTAATTCTGACTTGGATCAAAAATTAATTCCGAGAAAACATGTGGTCATTGAATTGCATGTAAAAGTATAAAAACAATATTTCAACCACAGCACACAAGAGAGAAACACAGCAGGCAAAGGAAAAATGATAATCACAGACAAAGAGGACTGAAGGCAACTGCTAGTGTTGTGGGGCTGGAATGGCAATGCTGGGAGGTGAAGCAGGAAAGTAGGCTGAGAAAACAGTGAGACAGCCCAAGCTAGCAGACAGAGAGCACTGAGGGAGAGGGGCCTGGCCAGCCCCAGCTGTTCCCGCCATTCCAACTGAGATGCCAGTAAAGAGGACCAGTCCAGGGGCAGCCTCAGATGACTTCAGCCACAGCCTTCATCTGACTGCAATCACAAGGAAGATCCCAAGCAAGACACTGCTCAATCCAGCCCAATCAAACCACACAGCTGGTTATTAAGACAATAACAAATTACCTTAAGCTATCAGGTTTCAGGGTAGCTTGTCACCAAAAAAAGATGTTATAATAATAATTTATAACAAATAAACACTAGTCAGTTTTGGGGTAGTATGTTACATAGTCACAGATACCACAACTGTCTCTCAATAATTGAGAGAGCAAATAGATACAAAGTTAATAAGGCCACAGAAGATCTGAACAACACTATCATCACTGACGTGTAGAACTGCACCATGAAAGCAAAACAATACTTTTTTAAGAGCCCATGGAATACACCATATGCTAAGCCATGAAACAAGATGACAGCCTTAAATGTAAAAGGAAAACTATAATATTAAGCTTCTATAAGAAAATAAAGAGTATCTCTTTGAAACTTTGGGATAGGCAAAGATTTCTTAAGCAGGACACAAAAAGCAATGACCATAAAAGAAAAAAACCGATAAACTGGACTTCATAAAAATATAAAACTTCTGGGCTGGCCAGTTTGGGAGGCCAAGGCGGGAGGATCACTTGAGTCCAAGAGTTCAAGATAAGCCTGGCAACATAAGGAGACCCCATCTCCATAAGAATTAAAAAATCAGCCGGGCATAGTGGTGCATACCTGTGGTCTCAGCTACCTGGAAGGCTGAGGTTGGAGATAACTTAAGCCCACGAGTCTGAGGCTGCAAATGAGCCAAACTCCAGCCTGGGTGACAGTAGGACCCTGTCTCAAAAAGTGTGTGTGTACACACACACACACACACACACACACACACACACTTCTATTCACCAAAAGATTCAATTAAACACACACACACTTCTATTCACCAAAAGATTCAATTAAGAGAAGAGGTAAGCCATAAACTACAAGAAAATAGCCACAAAACATTTCCATATACAGATATATAGAACTTCTATCCAGAATATATAAAGAATTACTATAATCCATCAACAAAAAGAAAAGTTAATCTTTAAAGTGAACAAAAGGCACCTGTAATCCCAGCTACTCCAGAGGCTGAGGTGGGAGGGCTGCTTAAGCCCAGGAGGCTGAGGCTTAAGCAACCCAGTGAGCCATGGCTATGCCACGGCATTCTAGTGTAGGTGACAGGGTAAGACCATGTCGCAAATATAAATTAATAAGGAAGGAAAGACTTTAATAGACACTGCATAAACTGGACTTCATAAAAATATAAGACAAGTCTATGGAAAGATGCTCCTCCTCTTTAGTCATCAGGCAGTGTGATTGAAGCCACAGTGTGCTACTACCAGACACAAGAGAAGGGTTACAATTTTAAAAACAATACCACATGCTGAGGTTTGGTAATGAGTGGCATTTCTTAGTAAGTTAAGCCAACATCTACTCTTACCCTCCACCACCAATTCTACTTCTAGGTATTTCCCAAAAGATGTAACATATTTACCCAAGAAAAATAACATAGTTCCAAAAAAAGATTTGCGTAAGAATGGTCATAGCAGTTTGATTCCCCATAGCCCAAAGCTGGAAACAAATTTTGATATACTCATATAACTGAGTATAACTGAAAAAATGAAGAGGAAACTAGTGATACCTGCAATAACATGGATGAACCTAAAAACTTATGCTGAGCAAAAGAAGCCAGACACACAATCTATGAGTCTATCTGTATAAAATATCAGAGCAAGCAAAATTAATCCATGAAGACAAAATTCAAATGGTGGCTGCCCAGGGATGGAAGAGGAGGGATATGGGGATTGGCTGAGAAGGGTACTGGGGAAATTTCCTTTTTCCTCAACTCTTAAGTTCAGGGGTACGTGTGCAGGATGTGCAGGTTTGTTACATAGGTAAACGTGTGCCACGCTGGTTTACATCACCCAAGTATTAAGCCCAGCATCTATTTGCTATTCTTCCCGATGCTCTCGGAGGGTATTTCTTCTATCCAGAATGGACAGAAGAAACATTTTCGTGACGAAAATGTTCTATTTCTTTATAAGGGCAGTGGTTACATGCTTGCATGTATTTGTCAAAATGTACTAAACATTATACTTGACGTGTTTTTCAAAAAAATTAATGGAAACTTCCATTCAGGAGCAGCAGTCTGCCCACTTTCTTCTTCCACTGCTGCCTACGGTAATGCACTTAGTCAAACTCTATCCTAGGGTACGCAGTAGAGTGGCATTTTTCGAGCTTTGCTCTGTCCTCTAACCTTGTTAACTTCTGGTGTGAGGATCTCTATTTTTCTTAAACGTTGAAAAGCATCATAATCGGTTTCTCCAAATAGTCTGATTGGTTCTCCTCTTTCTCTCAACCTTCTGATGACCTATAAAGTGAAACAAATACTCAGTAAATTATTTAACTTTTGAGAGAGGAAAAAAATGACACATCTCAAAACAATTTGTATATTGTACCTTAAAAGCCAAACCTAGGTTTAATAAAGCTAATTAAACACATGCTTCTGTGGAAAGTATAAAATCCTTCAAATATTTTAAATCATTTCAATTAGGCTAAACAAAGCTGTTTCTGAATCAAAGAGAAAATCAAGCTCTTTAGTTAAAAATCTATTTTGACTCAAGTCACTGTTATTAATTTTATTACCGAATAGGTCCCAGAAAGCGGTCTATGAATCTACAATTCAAATCTAAAGAAAGATCCTAATATAAACCACCTCTTTTATTGTGAGATGTTAAAAAACTCTTCTTTGTAAGAAAAAGGGCATGTTTTTGGCCCTCATTTTACATACTTGTAACTGTCCTGTCTTCATTAAGAAACACTGGAAAGACCATAGTAATCCTTTATGTCAGCATGTTTTTGGTGACCAAACACTTGTTTTGAAATGTACATGCAAAAAGGAAGCTGTTTATTCTTTAATTTTCCATGAAAAGATATACTGTGTTATCATTACACGTTAGGTAACCATAAAGTTTTGGTCGTTGAGCTGACTGCTTCGGTAGGATCAATCCGTGCAGCAGGGCACACAGGAAAAACACTAAAATGGGAGGGAATAACAGCATTTATAAAGAGAAGGAAAATAAAATCTGAAGCCAGCTGATAATGCAATTACCATGATGGAGAGTCAGCATTGTGATACCACCATCAAACCAAAAACTTCTCCCTCAGAAGAAAGGGAGTTATAATCTGCATATGCACAGCTTTTGAGATGCTGATAATCTATTTCCAAACTTGAGTGATGGTTATATGAATATTTATTTTGTAATTATTCATAATTATTCACATGTGTAACATATTGCCGTAATGTTTCATACACCTTATACATATGCTATATTTCATTTTAAAAAGGAAGAACCAGAAAACTTAATTAACAAAATAAAGGCTACTCTAAATTTTTTTTAAAAACAAAAGTAAGGAACACCAAGAGCTTTACCTTGGAGCATAAATAGCATCACACCTAGAATCCACTGGGAGGGTTCCCACTGGATTAACAGAAGTTTGAGATTAAAATAGAAATTTAAGAGGTCATCTAGTGCTATCTCCAATCAACGTAGAAATGACCTCACAAACACCCTTGTCAGGTCCCAGTCTGACAAATGACAGGAATCATATTTCTTCATGAAACATCCCGTCCCACTGTTTGGACAGATGTGTTTTGCTTCTCAAAACTGAAAACTACTTCCCTCAAACTTCTACCCATTTATCCTAGTTCCACTTTATGAAACCACAGAGAATATTCCAATTCTCCAAAATCAGAGCTACTTTCAATGCATTTAAGATATCTCTAATAATTCTCTCCAGCCTCAGTATTCTAAATTCCTTCACCTAATCTTCATATGATGATTATGATTCATATGATTCTAGAGTCAGTCATCATTCCTCTGAAAGTTGCCTTTTGTGCAATGTCCATCATAAAAATGTGGTAATGTAGAACTAAAAAATAATACTGCCAACATGTCAACCTGTGAGAAGTACAGAATCCACAAGCCTTTGATCTAGACACTATATCTCTATGAATTACTTTCAGCCCTACCACAATTACAGAGGTATAAAGAGAGAGACTACTGAGGACTCACAAAAATGAAAGATGACCCTAAGTCAGTCAATCAAAGACAAAAAGAACCTCAAGAGAAACAAAAAGGGAATGTGAGCTAGTTATCACTGTAAAACACTGCTTAAGATTGGGTGCTATAACTTAGGCCAAGTTGTGAGGAGTGCTTATTATTTCCCAGATATCAGTTTAAATAATTAACTCTCATCTATCTGGAATTATGTAACAGTGGTTCTGCAAGGTAATAAACTACCTGACATCGAAATTTCTTTTTGTACGAGAATTCTATTCTAATTTTTTTAAATAAAAAAGCTGAAGTATACCACTCCCCCCCACCACAAAAAAAAAATGACACAGAGACTAAAGGGACATCAGAGAAAGAACTTAAACCTCTGACTACTCTTTTACTATTTCAATAGAAGCTCCCTCAGTGAAGGCAGGAACATCTTCCCCATATCATGTCTAGTACTTAATTGATGTACCACTAATAATCAGTAACAATGATTTAATAATGATGAATCTCACAAAAAGAACAACTTCTTAAAAGCATTTTGTCTTTTAACCCAAACTGTTCAATGTTTAAAGATAAAGTAAATTCTAGGCCAGGTGCAGCAGCTCAGCCCAGCACTTTGAGAGGCTGAGGTGGGCAGATCATTTGAGGTCAGGAGTTCAAGACCTGCCTGGCCAACATGGCAAAACCCCACCTCTACTAAAAAATTAGCTAGGCATGGTGGTGCATACCTATAGTTCCAGCTACTCAGGAGGCTTAGGAATGAGAATTTCTTGAACCCAGGAGGTGGAGGATGCAGTGAGTCGAGATCACACAACAGCACTCCAGCCTGGGTGACAGAGCAAGACTCTGTCTCAAAAAATCGAAAAGTAGCAGATTTCTAAAACATGTAAGTGACAGGAAATTTAGGTATTTTTCTGACTATGAAGTTAATACATACTCAGTTGAGATACAAAATTAAAATATAAAGAAAATAGTATTTTCTATACATGAGTTCATAAAGGTGGTGAAAATAATACATATTTTTTTTTAACTCTTAGGAATGGAGGGAATCTTTTTAAGCATGACACCCAAGACAAAAAACATAATGTAAAAGATTGATGTTAACACATAAAAATTTAAAACTTCTGCATGGCAAAACACAAATACACTGACAAATATATATATATATACACACACACACATATATATACACACACACACACACACCACACACACACACACACACACAATGTACAGCTGATACATATACAAACACAGGTTAACACCGTTAACATATAAACATGTTAATTTACAAATAAAGACAAATTTCACAAAATAAAAACAGCAATTCCACAAAAAAGGACACATTAATGACCACTGAACACATGAAAACATGTTCAATTCTAAAAATCACTAACAGAAAGTTTCAAGTTAACACAAGATACCTATTTCACCCATCGGTTTGGCAAAAATTTAAAATAATACTGCTTTCGGATTGGCAAAGGCTAAAACATTTGAAAACAGTTGACAGAAATGCTAGGAAAATGGTCTTACAAACTTAAGAGTTGGAATGTAAATTGACACAGCTTCTTTGTAGGACAATTCGACATACCATAGACACGCTCTTTGACCAGGAATTCTTTTCCTAGGAAATTATCCTATTGACAAACTCATACAAATATCACGACATATGTATAAGGAGGTTCGCCTTAGCACTGTATGTAGTGGCAAACAATTAATCTAAATATCCATCAGTAAAGGGCTAATTTTAATAGATTACAAAACTACTACTAAAAACAATACCTAAATGAGTTGAGTAGCTCACTATTAAGTACTGTTCTCTTCATGTATTACCTTATTTTATGATGAAAGTCTCCTGAGGTGGACCCAATTATCACCCTCATTCAGTCATCAGGAAACAGAGAAACAGACCAGGTAACCTGCCTAAATCACACTTACTGTGGTAAATGTTCATACACACCCCAACACAAAATGGCCTTCAAAATGTATTTTAAGTGAAAAGACTAAGGCACAACTGCATATAAATAATCTCGTTTGTGTGAAAGGGAAAAAAGTATACACATACACACTGATGCTTGTACAGGTGAAGAACTGGGTAGGAGGAGGACTGAGAGGAGACAGGAGCAGAGTGAGGGAGTGGGAGGAACGGAAGATAGAAAAAAGAAGAAAGTTTTGGTTTATAGCCTTCTGTATTCATTTGATTTCTTTGTATCACATGAAAAATTTTAAATTTTATTTAAGTAAAATAATAGTTGATACTGATCAAGGTATAGACAAACACTACAAACGCGACAGCTAAGAGTATAAAGTGACACATGTCTAACACCTAAGACCTGTCTGGTAACACGTAGCAAAGTCTTAAAAATATACATAGTCTTTGCCCTAAATATCATGCTTCCAGAAATGTTTCCAAAGGAAATAATTACACATTATATATGCAATGATGTCTATATAAGGATGTTCATCTTAGTCTTATTTATAATAAGGATATGCTGAAGCAATCTAAATGATCATTAATAAATGATTTTTAAAATATTATGGTGCGGACAGGCACAGGGTGGCTCACACCTGTAATCCTAGCACTTTGGGAGGCCAAGGCAGGTGGGTCATTTGAGGTCATGAGTTTGAGACCAGCCTGGCCAACATGATGAAAACCCACCTCTACCAAAAATAAAAAATAATTTAGCCGGGTGTGGTGGTGGGCACCTGTAATCCCAGCTACTCAGGAGGCTGAGGCAGGAGAATCCTTTGAACCTGAAGGCAGAGGCTACAGTGAGCCAAGATCGCATCACTGCATTCTGGCCTGGGCAACGCAGTGAGACTCAGTCTCAAAAATAAATAAATAAATAATTATGGTGCAAACAAGCAATGGAAAATTATATACTCATTTAAAATTATGCAGATCTCCATATTTTAATCTGGAAAGATGTACTATTTATTAAATAAGGGAAAGGGAAGTATGTTACAAAACAATAGTTAAAATAATTTAACCATAAACAACTAGCATAAATGCATTTAATTATACTTATTTTTGAATATTCTTTTTTTTTAAAGTTTAGAAGGGTAGGCTCTAAAAAAACGTTAAGATAATAGTATCAAGAAGCAGTGAGTAATTTAGAACTTCATGAAGAAAACCAGCTGCACAGTATTTTTAAGTCAGTCACTTTATACAGGAAATAATGACATTTAACTTATTTGGAAAAGCTGGAGATAAATGTAAACACTGTGGAGATCTTACTTTTTATCATGAAACAACCACAACTAAACTTACCTCTTGCCTAGAAAGTGTCATGGGTAATTTTTCCTCTGCCAGTTCAAGTTCTAACACCGGGTTCGATGAAGTTAATGGTTTCTGGTCCTCCTCTTGAGGCTGTATCTATATTAATTGCCAAAAGAAATGAAATTCAGCTTTAAAAATATAGTTAATATTTACCATTCTAACCTTAGCTATTCATGGAAATCAAACATGTTTTCAACACTGAAGGTTTTCTAATGTTCCTCTGAGGAAAGAGCTCATAATAAAATGTGCATGCTTGTGAGAGAGTCAAACGTATTCACGTCAGGGACATCGCAAGTGCAGAGCATGCACAGAGGAGTCAGCATTCTTGCTAAAGAGTGATAGGACTATTACGGTTTCCAAAATCCAAATTTAACAGGGCTGAAGTTAGCAGTCTCTTTCTCCCCAGATTCTAAAGAGCTGTACTTTTTCCTTAAAAACAATCAACTTGCTTTTCCTTTTTAAATCATCTTAGAGGGTTGATTCTTGCTCAGCTTTAAAATGAAGACACAAGAATTTCTTTGCAACGGCAACATGTGACCCTCCACGCTCTAGCTTTTCCTATCCTGCTTTTCGAAAAGTATTATTTCAAATGTATGGAAATCACTGTTGGACATACAGAAAAATTCCTAATGCTGTACAGGGCTGGTCCACAACCTGAGCTATGAACCTTGCAGAGCACCTCTCTACTCATGCCACTCAGGTAAAGAGAGGGCATTCTTGTTCATATGAACCTGTAAGAAAAACAAAATCTCTTCACATATTTTCTCAAATCTGTTGCTCGAGTCTCAGTTTAGGAAAACTGAATTCAGCAATTTACAAGCCCCATTACGGAGTCTGTAAAAAGATACTGAAAGGTGGTTTTCCATCTGACGGTAAGATAAATCTAAAATGCTGAAAGTAGGAGTAAGATCAAATGAACATAAAAGAAGATCAACATTAAGAAAGAAACTCACATTAAGAAAGGCTATATGGTGAAAATTACATAATTCATGATTCTACAGCTTACGGTTAAAGTTTATGTTTGCCCGAACTAATTGATATTGAGGTAAAATTAAGGTAACAAACTAAGCCTTTATATTTTTGCAGGTCAAATCAGCGTCAAGCCTTAAAAAATGCTAACTAGTTTATACAAAAGAATAAAAGTAATGAATACTATGTCATTACTATCAAGACATAAATATTTAAAAATCTTTAGAAAGAAACACCTGTGCTTTACTTTTTAAGCACAGAAACATACTTCTCCAAAAATTTCAGGATTAAAAAAACGCATTTAATTATATAATGGCAGTTAATAGCTCTGGGGAAAAGACCTAAGTCATTTCATCAGCTAAACTCAAATAAGCAAGTATCTTTCAGTAATTATTTTCTTCAGTGCTTTCCTCTACACAAACCAAAAAAAAAAAAAAAAAAAAAAAGCACACTAAACAAAAGCAAAAACTGCCATTATATTACTTTCCTACCTTATCAAAAAGTTGAAAAGGCTCAAATTTAGGACCCTGGGAATGCCACATGCCAGCAGGGTAAACCTATGCAAGTGATTCTTATTCCAGACCAAGTGTGAGTTAGACAACATTGGGCAAGGCAAAAATGACAGCTCCTTTCTGAAAAACTACCTACTCAATGATTATTAACATAAAGCTTATTTTCATTTCCTAATTAAGCAAATAAATATCTTTATGGAAAAAAAATCAAAATACAAGTGTAAACTTTCCCATATTAAAAAAAAAATCAGAAATATAATTACATTTTTAAATAACTTTTAAGTCACTTCTTAGTATCTTTTGAAAATTACATTTTTCTTTAATATGTGTCTTCTCCCAGCAATACAAAGAAAACCAAATGCATATACATACCATGTGCATTCCTCATGCTTCCTTCTAAAAATGCTATGCAGGATAAATCCATTACCAGAACTTTCCTCATTACATGCACAAAAGTATTATCTTATATTGATATTTCACAAGCAAAAGGTTCATTACAAGTTTTATGATTTGGCAGAAGTATTTCAATAGAATCTCTGAGCTTTGAGTTAAGCTAGATACAGACTTCTTTCAAAATAATTTAAACGTAACCTCTCCACCTCATACCCTTTAACCCCTCCCAATAAAAGCACAATACATTACCAACTAGATAATTTCAAAGACAATTTCAGTCACGCTTCTAAAATATACAAGCAAAGCCTTCCAGACAACTCATTTCTTTTTTTTTTTTTTTTTTTTTTGAGATGGAGTCTCGCTCTGTTGCCAGGCTGGAGTGCAATGGCGTGATCTTGGCTCACTACAACCTTCGCCTCCACGTTCAAGCAATTCTCCTGCCTCAGCCTCCCAAGTACCTGCCCGGCTAATTTTTTGTATTTTTAGTAAAGACAGGATTTCACTATGTTGGCCAGACTAGTCTTGAACTCCTGACCTTGTGATCCACCTGCCTTTGCCTCCCAAAGTGCTGGGATTATAGGCATGAGCCACCACGCCCAGCCTCAACTTATCTAAGAAATATTTCAAGATTACATTTTCTATCCAGTAGACTAAACACTGTTTGAAATGTGATACCTTATTTCAACAAAAGCATATAAATATATCTGGCTTTAGATTTTAGGCAGAGGTTCTTAGGACTCAAAAGGACGTATTAACAATGCAAACATAAAATCAATGGCTTAAAATACTCCAGAGAAGGCAGGGAAATTACCACCACTAATACTGCTGTGGCTAGATGCATAAATGTTTTGAACTCTTGCCAGCAGGCTGTTTTATTGGGAGAGGTGGGGGAGAGGCGTGGTGGTGGAGTTGCAAATAAGGCAGTCTCAGATTCAGGACTTAATTTAAAAAAAAATTCAAGCTTTGGTGTCAAGCCACTTCATGCTGTCCACAAAAAGCCAAACCATTCCAAGCCAAAAGTCATGCATGTATTTTCCTGAATTCAAGATTTTTTTTTAAATGCAAAACCAAAAACTCATACCTCTCCAGATGGCTTCTCATTTATAGGCTAACGTATAACATTGATAAATTGAACAGAGATCAATGATTGTCATTTAAAAACAGCTGTATAAATTAAAACTCAGAAACATACAATTTAACATAAAAGCAGGCAGTCCTACCTTGTAGCCACATCTTTCAAAATATGCTTCCTCTTCTTTTTTGGCAAGTTCACTACGCTTGAAATATTTTTTATTTTCCTGTTAAAGAAAAAAATTATGTTAGTAATATATCCTTATGGGCAAAATTCATGTCCCATAGTCAACAAGTACCTTTAGAAACCTTTTGAAAACATTCTTCAGTCTCCCAAGAATTTGATAAATTCTTTTGGTTCCAGAGATGAATACATTGACTCCCCAAACACATCACCAACCCCCCACGACGACTATGGGCACCGATGTGTGAAAAGGTCAAGGATTTTTCTTGCAGTATCATATTAGTAGGCATGTTCATCAGCAAAGAGGAGGCCAAGAGCATTTTCCACCTGTCCACACTGTTTTAATTTCCTAATGTTTGAGTTCAAAGGTAATTTCTTCAAATGGATTCATTAAGAACCACATAAAATGGTACATCTCAATTATTTTTTCCTAACAGAAACAAAGGTATGACATACATGGCCTACATTTGAAATCCCACATAACAACAGAACTCCAAGAGTATGTCTAAGCTCTTTCTTGTTACCTGGAACCTTATTGTATCAATCCTTAGTCTAGATATAGGGTGGTCTTGGTGAACCTTTTTATTTAAAAAATAATTTAAGGATACTTGGGGCTTTGTGTGTTTTTCTGGATTTTTTTTTTTTTTTTTTTTTTTGAGACAGGGTATCTCTCTGTCACACAGGCTGGAGCACAGTGGCATAATTAAGGCCACAACTTTGACTTCCTGGGCTCCAATGACCCTCACAAGCTATTTGTTTTAATATGATTTGATGTAAAGAGACAAGTTCTAAGTCTTGTCTGCAGCTACAAAGATGTCAGTCCTTTCCACACTATACATAAATTTATCCTCATTGTTATATCTACAGTCTGTAATTGGGAGGCCTGTTGCTATCTCAGCTCTGGCTCTTGGATATTACTCAACTGATGACTGTTCAAATAAAGGTACTGCCCTACTGTATTAACAGTAATGACACGCTACTACCTCTATACTGCCTCCACATGTTATTCAGCACTTACAGTTCCAAAGCTCATTCACTCAGGCAATGATCATCAATGGATGCTGAAACCTTATGAAAAAGGCTGATGGTGACAATGGAAAAATCAGTCTGCCAACATCTGAGCCCAAAGATGGAGCTTGGCATCAGTGAAAGATTATGTACCACCTAGGTTATACCATAGGAATTACTCAGCATCATCTATGAAGTATTCTTTTTAAATATAGAGAACAGAGGAATTAACTAAGTGTCAATATGCCAAAGCGAAATCAGACAAACTGAAGACATTTTTACAAAACTAGCCCCAATTTCTCCAGCAAGTCAATGGCATGGAAAAAATTGGGGAAACTGGGAAAATGAAAATGTTCTTCATTAAAAGAAGCCAAGATTCAAAATAAAAAAATGTGACGAGCAAACTTTATGTTGATCTGATTTGAAAAAACACTGTAAAAGTGTAAGTATGTATATACTTTAATTCAGTCAGAGAATACATGAATGTGAGGAGAGTATTTCATAAGATAAAGAAATTAATTTCAATTTTGTTGGGTGTGATCAGATTTTGGTTATAAAAGGACATGTCATTTTTTAAGAGTTACATGTGTCAGGGGAAGGATATACAGGGGCTCAACATACAATTTTCTCTATTTTTGTGTTATGTTTAAAACTTTCAAAATAAAGTTTTTCTAAGTTCATTAACTCAATAAATATTTCCAGACTTACCTACCACACAACATGCACAGCTTTCTTGATATAAAGATGAAGTTATTATCTGGGGTAAGGAACCGACGGCATCATCTGAACATGAAAACTATCCTGTGAATAGGGGAGGGGAATAGTATTCACCCCATTTTGGAGGCGAGAAGCCAAGAATTAGGTTAGGTGACATTCCCAGAACTCAGGAAGAATGATGAGCAGCAGCTAGGACTCTGGTCCTCAAACCCTTTGTTCACATTATGTGACGCCTAACATTACTGTTAATAGAAACTACGAATGTCAGTATTTTAATTCCCATTCCATATATGCCCTTTGTCGGTCTGGGCTGCTCTGTGATTGGAAAAATCAATCTTATCTTCGGATTGGAATCATGTGATAATTAAATCAACTGCTAAATTAAAAAATGAAAGACAGCCAGGAAAAGTTTGTATATTATAAACGACCCTGAAGAATCCAGGTTTTTTTTTTACATGATCATTTTTATAGATTGGTCCATTTCAACGACAAAGAACATAATTATGCAAATATTTATTTTGTAAACCATCAGGATGGGCTCAATATTTTGTGGCTCACTTTTCCCTTTGAAGCACTTAGATTTCAACACTCTGGCCCTGCCTAACATCAATTATCTATTCCAGCACCTAAATTTAAAATACTCCCAAACCACTTATGGAAAGAAAAAGATCCCTGCAGTAGACATAAAAACATTAAGTTACAGATATGAACAAGCTTTCCCCTTACCTACCAAATGGCATTCTATTACCTCCACTTTTCTAATCGTTTTTAAAGTTTCAATGATCATGGAATTTGCCACCTACCAAGCTAAGAACTCTTACTTACACTACATCATATACATCAATAGTACACAACAGCCAAGTAACTAAGTCAGATGTCCTGTGATCCACAGATTTCTAAGCGTCCTGAATGCCCTCTGAGAGGACTCATAAGGTAGAAACTGTTTTCTATAGTAAGGCATTATCTGCCTGCTCACTCTAATGACATCCGCGCTGTGAGTGAAAAGCAGTGGTAAATTTGCATGTGTTGAGGAAGAGGGAAGGAGGAGGAATAGAATAAAAAGATTGAGATTTAATATCAGAAAGGAAGTTTTATTATTTATTGTTAGAGACAGGGACTTGCTCTCTTGCCCAGGCTGGAGTGCAGTGGCACAACGACAGCTCACTGTAGCCTGAACTCCTGGGCTCAAGCGATCCTCCTCGCCTTGGTCTCTGGAGCAGCTGGTACTAGACACGCGCAACCACGCCTAGCTTGAAGGAACTTTTTGTTTTATTTGAGATGGTGTCTCCCTCTGTTGCCCAGGCTGGAGTGCAGGGGTGTGACATTGGCTCACTGCAACCACCACCTCCCGGGTTTAGGCTATTCTCCTGCCTCAGCCTCCTCAGGAGCTAGGATTACAAGCGCTAGCCACCACACCCGGATAATTTTTATATTTTTAAGAGACGAGGTTTCACCATGTTGGCCAGGCCAGTCTCCAACTCTTGACCTCAGGTGACCCGCCCACCTCGGCCTCCCAAAGTGCTGGGATTACAGGCGTGAGCCACCGCGCCCGGCTGCCCTTCCTCCAAGTTTCAATTGTGCACAAATCCTTCCTTAGGCGGCAGAAGAGAACTCTCAGGAGAACAGGGCACGTCCGCAGAATGCCGACAGGTGGGAGTGGGGATGGGGGCAAGTAGGTAAACTGGAGCGGAACAGGGGCAGTCAGAGCAGGGAAACAGCCAAAGCCTGGGGTTCTCCTACAATTCCCACACTTTCATCCCTAAGGCTCCCAGGATGTCGCAGGACGGGAGGCCATGAGTGTGAGTTGTCCTGGTCCTTAGCGTTTGGAACAAAGAATTTGACAAAACGCACAAAGAAGGTAACAACACACAAGAATGACGCAGCAAAAGCAGGGACTTAGTAAAGCGAGAAAGCACTCCACAGGGTGCGAGTGAGCCCGAGCCAGCGGCTCGAGGGCCCGGTTACAAAGTTTTCTGGGTTCCAGGTACTCCTTCTGAGGTCCCTATCAGTTACCCCTTAACTGGATGAAGGGTTTGGTCTGTGGCTAATTAAGGGCTTTCGTGAATTGGCGCCCTCTGCAGATGAAGGCATGGCCCGTGTTTGGCCTGCGGCCAATGCCGGGCACGCTCCCTTCCCATCTGAGAGGCGGTGGGAAGGGAAGCGGTGCGGGGAGAGGCTCCTGGAGCTCGGTGGTGGGAAGATGGAGCTTTTCCTTTGGTTTGGCTTTCGGACCTTAGCGTTCACTGGCCTCAGGTTCCCGCCCCCAGACCCAGGTGTTTTCCTTTTGATCAGCTTTGGGAAGTCAGCGCAAATTGGCCTCAAGTTCCCTGCACCCAGACCCTACTCTCCAGCCTCAGTGAGACGCCAAGGGTTGGATGTAAAGGGGGCCTCCCAGGAGCGGTGGCAGAACTCTCGCTAAGCCCCTTTCCAGCCCCAAATCCTTAGTATCATCACCCTCACCCCAAAACCCTGACACCCCGAAACACACAGACTCACTCTTCCATCCCGACCCCCACGACCACAGGGTCCTCACCACCAGCAGGTTCCTGTCCTCCACCAGCTGCCGCTTTCGAAGGATCTCTGATTTCAGAATGTCCATCTCGCCGGCAGAATTTAAACTCCAGTTTCCCGCTCCAGCTCCTCGGACACAGCCCGACTGGGCCGGCGGCGGCGAACCTACTGAATACACACAGCCCGAAATGCCCAAACACCTGAGGACAACAACAGACCAGGGCCGCTTCCGGCGGAAGCTGGGATGAGCGAGAGGAGGGAAGAGAGCGCCCCGGGACGCCTGTGGTGGCCAAAGCGGCTGTGCTTGAGTGCCACCTGGCGGCGCCCTCCGGCAGTGTGCCTGCAGTTTTCCCTCGTAGGTTTATGTGAACGTGGACTGAAACCTGGGTCTTATAATAATACCCTCTGCACCTGCTAATTCAGTTCCAAAAGCCTTCTCGAAGAACACCTCAATTATGCCAGTTAAATCAAGATCTTTATTAACTGGAAGTTCACATCAGGGTTTCTGGTTACTTGCTTGCAAAATTAGTGTACCAAAGAATGAGAAAAATCTAAATAATAATGATAACTTGTAACTATAGAGTGAAAGGGCAGTGTTCATTACTAGTCAGTTAAATTTCTTGTGAACTTAAATGACTACATCCATTTAAGGCATTTTAGAAGTCAATTTATCTCTACTCCCTCTGTTTTAGATTGCTTACCAGTCTTGGTGATAATTGAGCACTTACCTCAAGCTAACTAATCACTTTTTTGGTCATGTGTTTAGCAATCAACATTTTTCAATGACATGACTGGAGATGTAATCAGAAATTCTTTTTTTTTTTTAAGTCCAACTTAACGGAAAAAAAAAAGTTAAATTGGAAAGAAAGATCATGTCAGAGATTTTTTTAAGATCCTAAAACTTGTTTACATTGGACTTATTTGTTTTATATCATTGAAGCATGTTTAAAAATTGTTTTTGGGCCGCGCGGTGGCTCATGCCTGTAGTCCCAGCACTTGGGAGGCCACGGCGGGCAGATCTTGAGGTCAGGAGATCCAGACCATCTGAGCCAATATGCTGAAACCCCATCTCTACTAAAAATACAAAAACAAGCTGGACGTGGTGGCGTGTGCCTGTAGTCCCAGCTACTTGGGAGGCTGAAGCAGGAGAATTGCTTGAACCCGGGAGGCAGAGGTTGCAGTGAGCCGAGCTTGTGCCACTGCACTCCAGCCTGGTGACAGAGGGAGACTGTCTCAAAAGAAAGAAAGAAAGAAAGAAAATTGTTTTTGTTAAAGCATAATTGAACAATATTTGACATTTTGTTTTCTCAAAAAAGGTAAAAAAAAATTCTGTTCAGTCAGTTGATAATGGGTAAGATGCTTTATCAAAACAAAAAATGAACAATTGAATTGTCATTTCAATTGAGAACGTTTTTGGTGGGGGGGGGTGGCAATATTTAATCTACAAGATATCTGTGGCCTGACGCAGTGGCTTACCCCTGTAATCCCAGCACTTTGGGAGGCCGAAGTAGGCAAATCACCTGAGGTCAGGAGTTCGAGACTAGCCTGGCCAACATGATGAAACCCTATGTCTACTAAAAATACCAAAAATTAGCCAGGTGTGGTGGCAGGTGCCTATAGTCCCAGCTACTGAGGAGACTGAGGCAGGAGAATTGCTTGAACCTGGGAGGTAGAGGTTGCAGTGTGGCCATTATCAAAAATCAAATGAGTTTATTTGTAATCAAATCAATGATATTATAAATGAAGGTAATAAATACACAGAACCTAATTCTTCTTTCACTGCATTGTTACCATTATGCTCTCCGAGTTATTTAGGACTGTTGTACATATCTTTGTGGTGGAAATGCTATAAAAGGGTGGCACCTGCACTCCCCTTACCAGTTCCAGGCTTGAGGACCCCACACTGGTAACTGGAAATCAGCATTAGTGACTATATTAATCAGGGTTCTCCAGAGAAACAGAGCTGCTAGTATACATAGGTGTTTATCAGAAGAGGTTTATTATGGGAATCGGCTCACGCAATTATGGAAGCGGTGAAGTCCCGCAATCTGCCATCTGCAAGCTGAAGAACTAAGAAAGTTGGGGGTGTAATTTAGCTGGAGGCCTTGGGCCTGAGAACAGGGAGATGGGAGGTTGAGCTGGCCGGGCTAGAATAAGTCCTAGAGTCTGATGATCCAAGAGCCAGGAATTCTGATGTCCAAGGGGAATAAAAGGTGATGTCCAGCTCAAGAAGAGAGAGAGTCCGGGTACGGTGGCTCATGCCTGTAATCCTAACACTTTGGGAGGTCAAGGCAGGAGGCTGGGTTGAGGCCAGGCATTCAAGGCCAGCCTGGGCAACATACCAAGACCCCATCTCTACTAAAAATAAAATAAATAAATAAAAAAGAAAGAGAATTCACCCTTCTTCTCCTCTCCTGGCCCTCAACAAAGTGGACGATGCCCACTCATGACACAGCCCACCGATTCAAATGCTAATCTGTCCCACAAACATGTTCACAAACACACCCAGAAATAATGTTTTACTGGGATCTGGGTGGGCATCCCTTAGGCTCCGCAAGTTGACACAGAAAATTAACCATCACAGTGGGAGCATTTACACCACAGAAATTGGCAAACTTGAGCTATTGTTTTGTTGACTGTCTAAACTTTAAAGTGTCTGGAGAAAACGTTCGTAATACAGATCAGGGTTTTTCAACCATGGACCACATAATTTCTTTTCGAGGGATGCCCCCGGCCTCATGTCATTAGATGCCAGTCACATCCTTTCATCCTTTCCTAGTTGTGACAACCAAAAAAAAAAAAAAAAAAAAATCTCTGGATTGCCAAATGTCCTTTGAGAAACCAAATCTCTCTCTTAGTGGAGAACCACTGATAAAAATTAAATTTCTTTATTGAGACAGAATTTCCCTCTGTCACCCAGGCTACAGTTCAGTGGCACAATCTCGGCTCCCTGCAACCCCCACCTACTGCACTCAAGTGATTCTTATGCTTCAGCCTCCCGAGTAGACGGGACTGCAGGCAAGTGTCACCACACCTGGCTAATTTTTGTATTTTTAGTAGAGATGGTATTTTGCCATGTTGGCCAGGCTGGTCTTGAATTCCTGGCCTCAAGTGATCTGCTCACCTCGGCCTCCCAAAGAAAAATTAAATTTAAAAGTGTCGTGTCTGTACCTATTAGTAAATAGGACAAAAAAATTAAGGAAATAGTCTTCTAGTATTTGAAAACGATCATGTGATGTAGTTGAGTCTCTCCTGTCATTGACAAACAAGTGAAGTTCTGACATATGTCTTTGTTGCTTTGTTATTTCACTTTCGTCTTATTCACTGATTGAAGCAAAAATAGCAGCCAGTGTGCGCGTCAGATGGAGCTGGATATGTTTCATCAATTAAAACCATAGGTTGGCTAGGGAGGCAGGAGTGCTGCAAAAATCAATGAAAGCATTCTGGGAGGATCAATGGGCTATATGGAATTTACAATAAAGACTATTGCGCAGCTTATCAGTATTTATACATTGTGTCCTCTGCATGTTTTATGTCAGTAAAAATCATACGTATATATGTGCACACCTTTTCTTCCCGCAGAGAGGCCATACTTTAAACATTTCCAGCACAGCGCCGGCCTTGATCCACCTTCCATATTGGCTGGTTACCAGAAAACTGTTTAGCAAAGAAAGTTGGAATATCAAGAAAAAAGAGTGAAACAGATTTGCGAGAAGACACATGAAGAGTAAGCCATGAAGAATAATCTCTGGGCCCCCCCTGGATTTCCGATTCTCTACTCTGGTTTTTCCCAGAGTCTGGCTTGTACCCCTGCCCCCAAAAATACCACCGAACCCTTCTACCGTATTTTGGCATTTTTAAGATACTCTCTTTTTTTACTTTTTAATGTATCTGAATTTAGGATGCATCTTACAACCAATATGTTTGTGGTGATGTTCTGTCCAGATAGTCTCTTCAGGCCAATGCACCTGTCCCCCGTCTGCTGGGAACCAGGGTTTAAGGTCACAAAGCTACACCCTGCCTTGGCATGACCCCAGGCTGCAGGGACACACCTCAGCCAAGGTAACCCTCCAGGGGGCATCCCCAACCAATGACTGAGGTAGAGACTGAAAAGCCCAGCTCCATTGCCTCAACTGAACTCTAAAGGGTCATTCTATCTAGCCCCAGAGCATGCCTCTGGAGCATGACACATGGTCTCAGTTGCAACTTCTTTGAAGTTTAGCTTCTCTCTCTGCCAAACCCAGCCTTCCTCGTTTCCTTACAGATGCATCTCCAAGAGCATTCCCTAAGAAATTCAACCACTTGCTTGCAAAGTTAAGAAATGCTTTGTTCCAAACTCATGGGTATGCTTGTCCATTTGGTAGGAAATTATTAAATTGGCATTCTAGCTTTTACATCAGTTATTGTGAAAATGGCTAACAAGAGTTACTCCCTGGCCTGATCCAAGTCTGCTAACACTAACAGAATTGAATTCAAGAGTGTTAAAAGTTGATCGGGGCGCGGTGGCTCACACCTGTAATCCCAGCAATTTTGGGAGGTCAAGACCAGTGGATCACCTGAGGTCAGGAGTTCAAGACCAGCCTAGCCAACGTGGTGAAACGCTGTTTCTACTAAAAATGCAAAAACTAGCCAGGCATGGTGGCGGGCACCTGTAATCTCAGCTACTCTGGAGGCTAACGCAGGAGAATGCCTTGAACCCAGGAGGTGGAGTTTGCAGTGAGCCGAGATTATGCCTTTGTACTCCAGCCTGGGCGTACAACAGCAAAACTCCACCTCAAAAAGGTGATCTGCAAATACCAGTGAGCCCAGTGAAGCCAGGGCTGAGGCTGACACCAGCTGACAACCCGCAGTGCCACCTCCTTTTCTTGAACATTCACAGTGATCAGATGGGGAGCAGCCGCTATACCATAGCCAGTGCCCTGTTCTTGTTCCGTGCCATTTCTTGTCTGCTATTATCTGTCCTTCTGTGATCTTTCTCCCAAAGCTTTTATACCATTTTGTTAACGGTATACTTGAAATCAATGAATTAAAGGGGGAGGGCAAGAGAAAAAAGAGAAAAAATTCAAGATTAAATTAAGAAAGGAGGCCAGGCACCATGGCTCATGCCTCTAATCCCAGCACTTTGGGAGGCTGAGGCAGGCAGATTACTTGAGGTCAGGAATTCGAGACCAGCCTGGCCAAAATGGTGAAAACCCTTCTCTAACAAAAATATAAAAAATTAGCTGGGTGTGGTGGCACATACCTGTAATCCCAGCTACTCAGGAGGCCGAGGCAGGAGAGTCACTTGAACCCAGGAGGTGGAGGTTGCAGTGAGCCCAGATTGAACCACTGCACTCCAGCCTGGGTGACAGAGCGAGACTCTGTTTCAGAAAGAGAGAGAGAGAGAAGAAAGAGAAGAAGGAAAGGGAAGGGAAGGGAGGGGAGAGGAGGGGAGGGGAGGGGAGGGAGGGGAGAAGAAATAACCAAGAATTGCAAAAGTGCTTGAAGGGAAATGTGAGAAGGGGAGGGGAGGGGAGAGGAGAGGAGGGGAGGGGAGGGGAGGGAGGGGAGAAGAAATAACCAAGAAATGCAAAAGTGCTTAAAGGGAAATGTGAGAAGGGGAGGGGAGGGGAGAGGAGAGGAGGGGAGGGGAGAGGAAGGCAAGAATGCAAAACTACTTGAAGGAAATGTGAGAAATTCTGCCTGCAACTCAATGGCAATAAACTTGAAAACCTAGAAGAAATGGATGATTTCCTACCAAAATTAGCCAAGAAAGAGGAGAAAACTTAAATAAGCAAACATAACAAAGAGAAAGCAATGTGCCTGTAGACCCCCATTTATAAAGGCACCAGATATGGATATTTTCTTGTTGAGATCTCTGTAGCCTTTGAAGAACAAATGCTTCTCACATGATTTGAGCAAGCTGTCCTCAAACTTTTTAGTCTCAGAACCCCTTTCCATATTTACAAATTCTTGAAGACCCCAAAAAGACTTTGCGTGGGTTATAGCTCTTGATATTTACCATACTAGCAATAAAAATGAAAATTCGAAAAAATTAATTCATTTAAAATCGTATAATGAACACATTGAATATTAATCCAAACAACATGTTTTTGTGAAAAGCAACCACAGTTTCAAGAAATTTAATGAGAAAAGTGGCATTATTTTACATTGTTGCAAACTTCCTTAATGTCTAACTTAGAGGGAGAACACTGGATTCTCCTCTCTGCTTCTGCATTTGATCTGTTGCAGTGTATTATGTAAAGAAAATCAGGCCTGGCGTGGTGGCTCACATCCGTAATCTCAGCACTTTGGGAGGCTGAGGTAGGTGGGCAGATCATGAGGTCAGGAGCTCAAGACCAGCCTAGCCGACATGGTGAAACCACGTTTCTACTAAAAATACAAAAAAAAATTAGCCAGGCATGGTGGCGCACGCCTGTAGTCCCAGCTACTCGGGAGGCTGAGGCAGGGGAATTGCTTGAACTCGACAGGCAGAGGTTGCAGTGAGCCGAGATCATGCCACTGCACTCCAGCCTTGGCGACAGAGCAAGACACAAGAAAGAAAGAGAGAAAGAAGAGAGAAAGAGAGAGAGAGAGAGGGAGGGAGGGAGTGAGGGAGGGAGGGAGGGAAAGAGAAGGAGAGAGAGAGAGAGAGAGAGAGAGAGAGAGAGAAAGATGGAGTCTTGCTCTGCTGCCCAGGCTGGAGTGCAGCTCAATCTGCCTTTCAGGCTCAAGTGATTCTCCTGCCTCAGCCTCCAAATTACAGGTGCGAGCCACCATGCCCGGCTAATTTTTCTATTTTTAGTAGAGACAGGATTTCCCCATATTGGCCAGACTGGTCTTAAACTCCTGACCTCAAGTGACCTGCCTGCCTCTGCCTCCCAAAGTGCTAGGATTACAGGGGTGAGCCACCATGCCCAGCCAGAAAAGCCTTTTATTCCCTGGGAAGACATCAAGCTCATGGTGACAGATACAACTTTCCAAAATGCTAATTTTTACCAAACGCTCACTTTGATCCCTAGCAGCAAATATTGTCTGGTGTTTTCCTCAAATGATAGGCTCACTTTGTTCATTTGCAAAAAAATGTCCAGCAGATACCCAACTCGGAGTAACCACAGTTTGTCTCTTGCTTCTTCTTTCTAGTAAAAGCAATATTCCATGCGGAAAAAAAGCTAGTTCCGTTTGTATTCAATCGCACGATACTTTTTCTAAAGCCCACCATCACACTTTTGTATGCAGCAGGGTGCCTTATGTGTATTTCCTGTTTCATCACGTAGAATATTAAAAAGATGCTTATTCAAGTGTCAAGATTTAATAAAATTAGTAATTTCTACTGCTTTATTGAGCACATTTTTAAGTGAAACCAGCTTTTTTTTGGTTTGTTTTCTGTGAGCCTGTGGCAGTGAAGACGCTGACGGTTTGGTGCAGGTGTTTTGACTCACGCTAATGTATCAGCAGACTGACTGTTGTTTTTTGTACCTACCTTCAGTGCAAATGTCAACGTCGTGAAAAGGGCACATAATGCTGGTGTTATTGTAAAAATAGCTTTGACCTCACCAATCCCCTAAATGGACCACACTTTTGAGAATTGCTGCTCTAAAACTATACCAGGCCACAGAACAATTTAGAAAGCTCTGCAGCATGTTTTATGAAGCCATTCTAAAGTTAACACTGAAGCCTGATCCAGGACCCATGAAAAAACATGCATGTATCCTCATTGCATTCATGAACATAGATTGAAAACTGGTGCTTAAAATATTAGCAAATGGAATTGAGCAGTGCATTAAAAAACATGCTATGACTGAGTAGGGTTTATTCCAAGGAAATCTACCTAAATAATTAATTATATCAACAAATTACAAGAGAAAAAATAAACAATTATATATTTTTAAATTCTGAGAAGGCATTTAATTCAATTTTAGGGATCATTGTTAACTTTTTGAAAAACTCTGAGTAAAATAAATATAGCGAATATATTTATTTAAATATGATTCACTTAAATACAATAAGATTATTTAACAATATTCAACAGTAGACACCATTCTAAATGGTGAAATACTAAAATAAAACGTGGCTCATCACTGTCACCATAATAATTCAATCTTGTTTTGGATATTCTATGAGAGAAATAAGAGAAAAATTAATAGTAAGCAGAAATACTGGAAAAAAGGAGATAACATTATTGCATTCTGCCAATGATTCAATCATGTTCCAAGAAAACCCTACGAGCCATTGTCTTTTTAAACTAGAATTAACAAGGAAATTTAACATAACTGTAATCAAAATAAGTTTAAAATTGATGTTTTTTCTGTATATGCAACTAATGAGATAAAGGTAGAAACAGAAAAATGTTACAGTTAAAAACTACAAAATCTTAGAAATAAAGAACAAAGAAAGTCCAGATTACATGGGAAAGATTATGAAATGTTATTGAAGCATATAAAGCAGCAGCCAAACAAAGGAAGAGCAAAATATGTTATTGGCTAAGGAGGCAAAATAACATAAAGTCAAATTTCCAAAAAGTAATATAGAGAGTCCATGTTTCACTTATAATTCTTTTTTTTTTTTTTTTTTTTTTTTTTGAGATGGAGTCTCACTCTGTCACCAGGCTCGAGTGCGGTGGTGCAATCTCGGCTTGCTGCAGCCTCTCCCTCCCGAGTTCAAGCGATTCTCCTACCTCAGCCTCCCAAGTAGCTGGGATTACAGGTGCCCACCGCCATGCCAGCTAATTTTTGTATTTTCAGCAGAGACGGGGTTTTACTATGTTGGCTAGCCTGATCTCGAACTCCTGACCTCAAGTGATATGCCCACCTTGGCCTCCCAAAGTGCTGAGATTACAGGCGTGAGCCACTGTGTCCGGCTTACATGGGGAAAGATTTATAAAAATTATTGAAGGATATAACGCAATACCCAAATGAAGGAATAGCAAAATGCTATTGGCTAAGGAAGCAAAATAACATAAAGTCAAACTTCTAAAAAGTAATATAGAGAGTCCATGTTACACTTACAGTTCTTATGGCACACGGTTCTGTAACAGAAGAAACTGATTTTAAAGATCATATGGAAGTATAAATTTCCTATAATAGTCATAAAAATTATGGAAAAGCATAGTGAGTTTTTGCTTCTGAGATAGAAGGCTAACTGCTATAAGAACTGCTCTCCTACCATAAACAGTTAGCAAAAAAACACAGACAAAATATATAAAACAACTATTCTTAGACGTTTGATAACTAACAGCAAAGGGCTTCTCTTCTCTTCCCAGAAAGAAGAGAAAACACATAAGGTGAGCCCTACCTCATGGATTCCTGGATTCTTGGAATCCTTGAAGCAGTTTCCGGGATACAGTACAGATAGGGGAAACCCAAACAGAACCCACTTGTCTCACTGAACAGAGGGAAAAGAAATCGCAGTTCTGGGAGACTGAAGAGGTGAAATCTGGGGCAGAGTACTGGAAATGAGAGAGGGGCACGGAGGAAGATCTCCAGAGATCTCCAGTGGGGGTACCTTCAAATCCGTCACTGAATCCTGAGATGCATATGTTTGGGTGAAACTCCAAAGACCAGATCAAGAACTATAATTCAGTAATGGGACACACCATGCCCAGGGCTCACCTAAGAATAGGCATATATGAGGCATAGGACAGAGTCCTCCAAAGGGAATTATCCAAGTAATGGGACTCAATTATCCTCAGACTAAGTTGCTGTTCTAACTCATCCTAACAAAGCTTAAAAGCACGTTTCAAAAGGATCGAACAAATTCTAAGTGACTTAACTACATGTCAGATCAAAGGCAAATATTTTTAAAGGAATACAGCGGAATGTAGCACCCAAAAATATAAAAACCCTTGGCACCCTGACTGTGAATCTCCCCAAATGTCAGAAATATCTCTCAAGACACTGTTGCAGACCACATTTCACCCAGTTTAATATGCCTTTTTTCACATTTTAACTTCTGTGAAAAGGGGACACATGTTTTCAATTGATAGCATCATCCAGTTATAATTGGGAATGTTTATTTTTCCTTCTTAGTGATGAATTTTTTTAATGGTACACTTCTTTTTAAACCAGACCAATTACATCGGAATCTCTGAATAAATGGCTGTCATAGAGTCAATAAAATACAGGATGGCTGGCCAGAAGATGCAGAGAATTTTGCTTTGGCTTTCAAGGTTAAGAAAGCAGAGGTGAGAATCAAGGCAGAAATGGAAGCCTGGAACCCAAGTCCTGGGTCTCCATGTTATGTTTGAAATTAATAGCCTTGTTCCACCTACTCTTATCTCCAGCTAGGGCTGAAGTGGTGCCAACAGCCTTTGAAGTAAGAAGTCACAGACAGAGCTGAAGTTGATGGTGGAAGGGTAAGAGCAGGTTTCACCAGCCGCAGGTGGCAGCACAAACAGAAACAACCAATGGATGGTCTTGGGCTTGGCTGGCTTAGGAAGAGTGTGGCTGGCTAATTGCACTACGAAATTAGGTAACTTGCCACGGGGCTCTTATGAAATCGGGAACTTGCTGCAGTGTTATAAATGAGACAGGGCCTCAGTATTACAATTACTTCATCATCTTTCTGTACGTCAGTTTCTTCCTCTGCAGAATGGGAAATAGTAGCAGTACCTTCGTAAGAGAATTAGTGTGTTGATTAAAACGAGATATCTAGAGGTAGGCATGGTGGCTCAAGCCTGTAATCCCAGCACTTTGGGAGGCCGAAGTAGGTGGATCACGAGGTCAGAAGTTCAAGACCAGCCTGGCCAAGATGGTGAAACTTCGTCTCTCCTAAAAATACAAAAAATTAGCCAGACATGGTGGCATGCACCTGTAATCCCAGCTACTCGGGAGGCTGAGGCAGAGAATTGCTTAAACCCGGAAGGCGGAGGTTGCCGTGAGCCAAGATCACACTACTGCACTCCAGCCTGGGCGACAGAGTGAGACAACATCTCGGAAAAAAAAAAAAAAATGAGAAACCTATAGTGGGCTAAAACAATGCCTGGCATATGGTAAATACTCAATAATTTTATGTATGATTATATTCATTTCTGTGTTTTACAGTTCATCCATCCGTTCTTTCATTATTTCAACAAACATTTATTTAGCACTGACGATGGTAGGAGCTGAATAGTTCATTGCATTTTGTTAATGTTGATGTCTTTTTAATCTCCTCAGAAACAACCAGTGCCAAATGCCAATTCCTCATAATTCCTACTTACCCTCCTCAGTATATTTTATTTCTGTTTCATCCTCCTACCAGTGAAAAGGTTAGTTAAAATAGGGCCAGAGTTTCTACTCTTTACAATAAAAAAAAAAAAAAAAAAAAAAATGCTACTGATTCATCACAGAAAATACCAGATTTCAGCATGTCAACAATTATCTAGAAAAACACACAAGCCTGAAAAAAAGAGAAGTAGAAAATGGCTTTGTCACTTAAAGAGGTGTAATATTAGGCCAGTAATTTGCAAAATACAGATCATACTTTACTTAACCAACAGAGATTTTGATGCAAAAAAAAAAGAGATAAAGTATTTCAAAATGTATACATTTAATATTATAAACAGACCCTAAATCAGAGTAAGTTTCTGCTATCAAACATAATTTTGATTGCTGAAGATGTTTAATAATTTAATATATTTACATAGTAACTTTCTACTAAAGAACTCCCAAGGCCAGGTGGGGTAGCTCACGCCGAGAGTCCCAGCGCTTCAGGAGGCAGAGACGGGCAGATCGCGAGATCAGGAGTTCGAGACCAGACTGGCCAATGTGGTGAAACGCTGTGTCTACTAAAATACAAAAATTAGCTGGGCATGGTGATGAGCGCCTGTAATCCCAGCTACTCAGGAGGCTGAGGCAGGAGAATTGCCTGAACCTGGGAGGCGAGGTTGCAGTGAGCTGAGATCGTGCCACTGCACTCCCCTGGGCGACAGAGCAAGACTCCGTCTCAGGAGAAAAAAAAAAAGAAAAAGAAAAAAGAATCCCCAAATTTCAGTCGCAAAATTTTTCCGAGATAAGGGACAGAATGTTGAATATCATGACATTCATATGAATATTATCACGGTGATCCCACTATGCTTTGTTTGTACTTCTCTTATTGTGTTTAATAGTCTACTTTTTAAAATAGATTTCTGTAATTATTTAAGCCACCTTTTGCATCATGCCTTTCTTGAAAGCAAGAGCTATTACAGCCCCGCTAACGGCAGTAATAGGCTGATGGGTCTCAGTTCCCACCTCATGATCCTGCCCTGAAATGGCTCCCTGGCCCATCTTTCCACCTTCACCGCCGCTGCACAGCTTCCTCCAAACATTACACCCATTTTCTTTTTTTATTTTCAACTGTAACCACCACATACTTTGTTTTTCTTCTTCATAGATCTCCATTTACCGCTCATCCTTATTCTTTCTAGTGTTTTATCGCCTGTATTGGTCTGTTCTTTCATTGCTATAAAGAAATACCTGAGACTGGGTCATTTATAAAGGAAAGAGCTTTGATTGGTTCATAGTTCTTCAGGCGGTACAGGAACCATGATGCTGGCATTTGCTCGACTTCTGGGGAGACCTCAGGAAGCTTCCAATCATGATAGAAGGCAAAGTGGGAGCAGACACATCTTAAATGGCCAGAGCAGGAGCAGGGGTGGGAATGGGTACCACACACTTTTAAAGAATGAGATCTCACAAGAACTCACTCACCATTCTGAGGATACTACCAAGGGGATGATGCTAGACCATTCATGAGAAATCCACCCCTGTGATAGATACATTCACCTCCTACCACCTCCAACCCGGGAGATTACAATTCAATAGGAGATTTGGTGGGGATGCAGATCCAGACTGACAGAGCAGGAGCACCGTCATCTTGGACAAACACTGCTATTTTAAGTTCCAGCTCCCTTTCTAACCTCATCCATTTCAAGGAAATCACTTCTAACAACAAGCAGCCGGAAAGAGCAGACAGTAAAACACAGGTAAGACAGCTCAGGCCCAGAAGGAGTGGGGAAAGTCTCTTGGATAAACACCAAAGGTCACAGTCATACAATGGGCCCCAGTAAAACAGTGGGCCCTAATAAGCACATTCCCTTCCCTTTAGGTGCACTAAGATAGGCAACCTAAAAGCAGCCTGGTGGGAGGGAGGAGGAGTACGCCTGCAGCTGCAGAAAGATGTATGGGAACAGACATAAAACTCTCCCTCCTACATAAGCAAAACAAAGAGACACAGAAACATTCCCAGCCTGGGATAAGCTCTCCCACCTGAACTCTTAAAAACTCTTAGTCTGTAAGAGAGAGTACTCCTGGCCTAACTGGGCCAGAAGCCCCTCTCAGGTTTATTCTTTAAAATAAACCTGTCTTTGATTGTTGAATCACTTTTTGTGCTTCTTTCTTCCTTCCTCAACTCTTGCACAAACCATATCATCCGCGAACTGTTACCTCAGTGACTACAGTTCTTCCTCTCCCTCCATGACCCTTCCCTGATGTTTCCACACTTTCCCGCTCTCTGCTCTCTTGGCCTCATTCCCTCGCCGTATCACTTGCCCAGCTTTCTTCTGAATTCCCACAGTGGGTTTGAGCCCTGTTGAACGATCTCTATTGCCTGTGGGAGGAAGCTGGGTGCTGAGGAGCAGTTTCTTGTCAGCACTGGAGAAGTGGTCAGGTGAGAACTGGACCAGTTGAGGAGGAAGACCCGCACGTGTCTTCCACACTGGACAAGGGGGGATAGCAACAGGCAGGTAATAGAGAATTTGGGCCATTGTCAAAATACTAAACAGACTGTGTGCAGTGGCTCATGCCTGTGCTCTCAATACTTTGGGAGACTGAAGCAAGAGGACAGCATGCGATCAGGAGTTCAAGACTAGCCTGGGCAACAGAGTGAGACCCCTTCTTTACAAAATACTTAAAGTTAGCCAGGTGTGGTGATGCACATCTGCAGTCCCAGCTACTTGGGAGGCTGAAATGGGAAAATCACTTGAGCCCAGGAGGTCAAGGCTGCAGTGAGCCATGATTGTACCACTGTACTCTAGTCTAGATGGCAAAATGAGTCCTTGTCTCAAAAAAAAAAAAAAATCCAAGTGGAAGAGGTAAGTCAAGAAGAACAGCCTGCAAGTTCATGGATTCAGGCAAGAGGAGACATGTTAAAGTCAGGGACAGAGAGAGGAAACATAGGTTAAAAAATGCAGACATCAGGCCAGGCATGGCGGCTCACACCTGTAATCCCAGCACTTTGGGAGGCCAAGGCGGGTGGATCATGAGGTCAGGAGTTCAAGACCACTCTGGCCAAGATGGTGAAACCGCATCGCTACTATAAAAAATACAAAAATTAGCCAGGTGTGGTGGTGGGCACCTGTAATCCCAACTATTCAGGAGGCTGAGGCAGAGAATTGCTTGAACCCAAGAGATGGAGGTTGTAGTGAGCTCAGATCACACCACTGCACTCCAGCCTGGGCCACAGGGCAAGATCCCATCTCAAAAAAGAAAAAAAAAGAAAAAAGCAGACATCAGAATCCATGAGCAAAACAGTTAGACAGGTGTATTCTTTACAGCTTCTTGGTTTCAATGATATTTGACTCCCTTTTTTTGCTGTACCCTGTCTGTCTTAAAGCATTCGCCTATAAGTGCTTTCTGACTGTGTCCTCTATAGACTTTTCTCCTGTCTCTAGATATGGACTTAGTGGGGTAAAAAAGGTGAAAATTGCTGTGATGCTATAGTTCCTACAGTAGATGGTGGGCTATGTGTTAGTTTCTTATTTGTGATTCCTATTAGCAGGATCGGGGTGAAACTCTCCAACCTGAGGAAGTAATGCCAGGTGCTGTAGGAGGTGGGCGGGACCAGGCAGAATTGTTAATTCAGAGAGGCAGAAGCAGAAATAACGCAAGGAGCAAATCCAAGTTGTGAAGAGAACTCTGAAGTCTATGCCCGAAGGGCAGCATCACTCATGACATAAGAGGGACAAGTAGGCTGGGCATGGTGGCTCACACTTTTAATCCCAGTACTCTGAGGGGCCAAGGCAGGTGGATCACCTAAGGTCAGGGGTTCAGGACCAGCCTGGCCAACATGATGAAACCCTGTCTGTACTAAGAATGCAAAAATTAGCTGGGCATGGTGGTGCATGCCTGTAATCCCAGCTACTCTCGAGGCTGAGGCAGGAGAATCCCTTGAATCCAGGAGGGAGAAGTTGCAGTGAGCCCAGACTGTGCCACTGCACTCCAGCCTGGGCGACAGAGCAAGACTCTGTCTCAGAAAAAAAAAAAGAGGACAAGTTCAGGACCATAAACAGGAAGAAGGGCAAAGGGGCCAAGATCTGATGGGACCAGAAGAATTTTCACAAAGCAGAATGCAATCATGAAAGAAATACTTGGTATTCTAGGCTGTGCACAAAGTATCAGAGCAGGAGTCCATTCGCACTGAGCATTGGACTCGTGCTAGGGGTACCTGGTCAGCTGAAAGATGCACTGTAAAGTAATCTCCTCCAATAGGTTGCTCCTATTAGACAGGGTTTCCAGTCTGGGTTTTCTTGATGGACGTTGGAGTTGCTCTCTGAGGTGCATATGAGTATCCTGTGAGCAACTTCTAATCTGTGCCCCTACACTCACTGAACCAGAGTTGTAAGTGGTCTTGGCAGCTGTAGGCTGCATCAATCTCACTCATCATTTACTTGGAGCCACACATGAGATTGCTAGGGTGGGTGTTCAGAGTGTGTTATAGAGGACGGATGTGGAAATTGGGGTGGCATAGCATGCATGAGGGGAACTGAACATGGGGCACAATAACAGCTATAAACTTTGTAATTATGAAGAGTTCTGGACTCTCTTGTAAGGACAGGTGTGAGCTATGTGGAAAGAGAGCTGGGAGACCACCTGTCTGAATTATCCCCCTTGCTATTTTGTACTAGTTGACTGTGGCCTTGGGTTGTCCAGTCCCTTCTGGTGCTCAAGGGAGGCCTGTACATGTCCCTTGGCAGCCTGAGATCCCACATAGATTTAACCAGTAGCCAGCCTCACAGAGGTTCTGGATAATACTGGGAAGAGGTGGTGGAAAAACCACTGATAGCACAAAAGGGAGTATTCAGGAGAGATGGGCTGAGAGCCGTTATCTAGAAATTCATTAATTATTTTTAAACTTCCCACTTACCTGTTTGCTACAGTTTAGATGTTTATTGCCCAAGCCTCATGTTCAAATTTCATCCCGAACGTTGGAGGTGGAGACTAATGGGAGGTGGTTGGGTCATGGGGGTGGATCCCTCATGAACGGCATGGTGCATCCTCCCAGTAATGAGAGTTCTCATTCTATTAGTTCACGTGAGAGCCAGCAACTCCTCTCTCCTGCTTTCTCTCTCACCACGTGATCGCCACATGCTGATTCCCCTTCCCCTCCTGCAGTAAGTGGAAGCTTCCTGAGGCCTCACCAGAAGCAGATGCTGGCGCTGTGCTTCTTGTATAGCCTGCAGAACTGTAGCCTGCAGAGCCAAGTAAACTTTTCTTTATAAATTATCCAGTCAGGTGTTCCTTCATAGCAACACACATGGATTAAGGCATGTTAATCTTTGCCATCCTTAAGATAGATATACAAGGAATGCTGTTTCCAGCCTCTTCTGAAAATCGTTGCACATATACCTCAATAAATTCTGTAGCTGCCTAAGAGCGTCTAGATGCTGGATGAGAGTGGCATCTAAACTGTCCTAGGAGAGCCATGAATGCAGGCAGCATTTCAGAACATGTCAAGTTGTAACATAAAGTATCTTTGTGCACAGTCCTGTCCTGACCTCCCCCAAATGGAGGTACAGGATCCACTCAGAGGCCAGCACCCTTCTTCCTCAGCAGCAACTTGGTGAGGTTAAATGACGGCAAAATAGCTCTACTGATAGTTCTTCCTTGACCTCCTTGCAGTGATTCCACGATCCTACAAAATGGCAATACCATACCCTGAGCTGATAGAGACACAGCATGGTTGAGTAACTTGCCCATGATCACACAGCTATGAGCACCAGGCCCAGAACTTCAAACCAGGTCTGTCCATGATTTTGTCAACTAAGTTAATACTGACTCAAGGTAGAGATGAGAAACAAGCAGTATTAAGGGGGGAAAACATGCCAGTTATGGTTAGGGCTTGTTGATTTCAACAATGGTTAGGGCTTATTGACTTCAACATTAGTTCCTATGGTGTCCCCCCTCCCCCACCGCCGCGCCAGAGAAAGGGAAAATGAGTACAAAGTATGGGCACCTGGTGGCCTGGGAGGCAGCTGGGGCCCAGCTATGGTAGAAATCAACGTAAATCCAATGCATAAATTTCCGGTAAGTAAGTCTTCTTGGGGTGCCTGGAAGACGATGTTTTGTTGTCTGTTTTTCTTTTCTCATCAACGGCCTCAACTGCCAAAGGCAGGTTTAGCTTGGCCCTTGGTGAAAAAAGAAAAACAAACAACGTGACTTTCTCGGCACGACTATTTACCCTCTCCTGAGGTTCATTCTAGGACCTAGGAGATTAAAGGGCACCAATGCATTTACCAAAATGATCACTTAAATTAGAGATGGACTTACTCTAAATAGGAGGTTAGAATCACACAATCTTTACAACGAATATAACCATATTATAGGAATTCGGAAACTAGAGAAAATAAAATCATGCATAATTCTAATCTATCACACAATCACTGTTACCACTTGATAAAATGTGGGTGCATATTGTAATTGCGTGTGTATAGATTTTGTAATAATTGTGCAACCTATTATTTTGCATCCTGCTTTTGTCTTTTACTTGATATCATATCACGTCCATTTCCCATTTTGATTCACAGTCTTCATCGTGGCTTCGCTAGTTATGTAATATTTCATTAAGTGGACTATAACCAGAATTTATTTAAATCATTCCTGTGTTGCTGGATATTTAGGTCATTGCAAGCTTTTGCTATTACAAGTTATTCTGCAGTGAACATCTTTATGCAAATAGCATCTTATTTGCATAAAGTATTTTAGATTCATTACTTCTCATGTTCACTACTACCCTAGGCCAGGTCTTAAGCATGAAATACCTCAATTAATGGATTAACACATGAGCCAGTGTCCCCTGCTTTTTCTACTTCTTTTTTTTTGAGATAGAGTCTCCCTCTGTCACCCAGGCTGGAAAGCAGTGGCACGATCTTGGCTCACTGCAACCTCCACCTCCCAGGTTCAAGCAATTCTCCTGCCTCAGCCTCCCGAGTAGCTGGGACTACAGACACACACCACCATGTCTGGCTAACTTTTTATACTTTTAATAGCGATGAGGGTTCACCATGTTGGCCAGGGTGTCTTGAACTCCTGACTTCAAGTGATCCACCCGCCTCGGCCACCCAAAGTGCTGGGATTACAGGCATGAGCCACCACACCTGGCCTGGTTTCTGATCTATCCCGCACAGCACTAGGAGATTAATCATCCCAAAATGCCTCTTTCATCTTGTCACGTTTTTACTTAAGATATTCTTTATGCTTATCTCTCTATCTTCTGTGTGCTGTGATTTGATTACTCTTTCCTAACACTTGCAGACCAAAATGTGAAGCACGTTGTACCCCAGAGGCTCCCATCAGGGACGAGGAAATGAAATGGAAACAGGGAGACTGGAACCAACCCAGAAACAAGGTTGGGCTCCAGGATTCATGTCACAGTATCCACCAGAGCAAGAGAAATTTGGGCACAGTTCAAGTTGGACCCACCCAGGAAGTCTCTCTTGCTAAGTGAGGGCACAGCTTCAATAGTCACTGAGTAGCAGCAGCAACTTGTCAGGCAGAACCAGAATCAGAGTCCAAGGGAAGTCTATTCAAGTTGCAATAGACTTAGAACTAGAATGAACGGTGTCAGACACCCTGGGGCACAGAAGTTGGCAAAAGCTAGACAGGAAATCACAATCTAGCCAAATAGGTCTAGGTTTGTGTCATGGCTCCAGAACCACCAGGTTGCTAAAATGCAAACAGGAAACCAGGGCTGAAGCCCAGTTGTATAAGCTAGGGAAGGTCACACACTGCAAGCCGCAAGCAGGCTTACAAGAAATCAGGTTGGAGGGACGCATCAATATTAAATGTCTGTCTTAGAGCCACAGACCAGGTTTATGGCTAGCGGACCCGGATTCTGAATCTGAGAAAATCTATTATCCAGAGTCTGCAAGAGACAGCCTGCGGAGGTCGGTGCCCACTATCTGCAGCAGGCAGAGACTGACATCAAGAGTGACCTTCCAACCAAAAACAAAATAAATAAAAACATATATCTATGTATATAGAATCAAATGTGTATGTATAATACAGTCCACCAACCTGGTGGAATAAACTTTATTAGCATTCCTTTCTTTTGAAGGCATTATCATTGTTAAAAGATATATAGAGGTCTGGATGCAGTGGTTCATGCCTGTAATCCTAGCACTTTGGAAGGCCAAGGTAGCTGGATCACCTGAGGTCAGCAGTTCGAGACCAGCCTGGCCAACATGCTGAAACCCCATCTCACCTAAAAAACTAAAAATACAAAAATTAGCTGGGCATGGTGGCAGGCACCTAGTATATAATTTTTAGACATTGTTGAATTTGATTTGCTAATATTTTGTCGAAAAGGACTGGTGTTTAAGCAGCAATAAAACATTTTATAACAATCCACATCGGTTTGTGCAAAACAGTTTTTTGCATTTTCTATATAGCAGAATGATTAAACAAGCATGTTCATTAGGACTACATATACAAGAATATAAAGCTGTAGAGTTTTGTTTACATAATGATATCTGGCTGGGCGTGGTGGCTCATGCCTGTAATCCCAGCACTTCGGGAGGCCGAGGCAGGCAGATCACCTGAGATCAGGAGTTTGTGATTATCCTGGCCAACATGGTGAAACCCTGTCTCTAGTAAAAATACCAAAAAATTAGCCAGGCATGGTGGGGTGTGCATGTAATCTCAGCTACTTAAAAGGCTGAGGCAGGAGAATCACTTGAACCCGTGAGGCGGAGGTTGCAGTGAGCCAAGATCGTGCCATTGCACTCCAGCTTGAGCAACAAGAGCGAAACTCTGTCTCACAAAAAGAAGAAGAAGAAGACTGAACAGGAGGGAAATAACAGATAAGGATTAACAATAAAATAAATCAATAAAATAAAATTTAGGAAAATGGAAAATAGATGATCGAGTGGTAAAAGAAGGCAGGAGAAAGCCAAAAACCTACAGCTTTGTTAGCAAATTCTTTTGTTTATATTTCCTGCAGATGGATATTCGCCTGCACAGTCAAAGTGCTGCCATCAAAATCAGGAAATTGACATTAATACATTACTACTACTTAATCCTTCTATCCTATTTAAACTTCTAGTCGTCCCAATAATGTCTTTCACACAAAAGGAGCCGGTCCACAATTATACATTGCATTTATTGGTCATACCTCTTTAGTCTCCTTCAGTCTGCAGTTATTCTTTATTCTTCCCTTGATTTTCATGACCTTGACAATTCTGATGACTATAGAACAGTTACTTTTAGGAATATCCCACCATTTCGGTTTTTCCAATGTTTCCTCGTGATTAGATTTGGGTTGTGAATCTTTGACAGGAATATTGTGGAAGTGATGTGTTCTCATGGTATTCTTCTAACAGGGGGTTCTGATTTCTATTTGTCCTATTAACCAGTGATATTGAGGTAGAAGACAAAACTGGACTCCAGAGGTGGGGCTCAGATTCTGGACCAAATTGAGAACTAGCTAAAAGAGGTTCCCAGGGGAAGCAGCTTTCCATAAAGCACACCCACCTGTATGCCATATCCATTTACCATTGCCATGGCAACACCTGGACGTTACAAGGCCTTTCCATGGCGACGACCTGATGACCTGGAAGTTACCAACCTCATCCTAGGCATTTCTGCATAAATCATGACTTAATTTGCATATAATTAAAATAGGTAGAAATACGGGTATAGAATCTCCTCTGAGCTGCTTCTCTGGGCACACTGCCTGTGGGGTAACCCTGCTCCACAAGGAGCTGTACTTTCCCGCTGCTGAACACTGCCACATTGCTGTTTAATATCACTGGCTCAACCGTGAATTATTTCTCAGGTAAAGCCAAGAACCCTCCCGGGCAAGCCTCAATATTGGGGCTTGGCTGCTCTGCTTCAGTATTATGTTTGATCATTCGATTAAGAAGGTGTTGGCCACGATTCTCCACTGTAAAGTGACTGTTTTTCTCTACGGAATTAATGTTTTAATTACCTGAAAACATGAGTCTTTGAAGAGGTAAAGTAAATCTATGTAAATATCTCTTCCTCATCTTTCAGTTAATTCACACATTTCTTTATACCAAATATGGACTCATGGATTCCTGTTTTATCTGATGAGTTATAATTTGTTACAATTTTTTTTTTGAGACAAATTCTCACCCTGTGTTGCCCAAGCTGGAGTGCAGTGGTGCAATCTCTGCTCACTGCAACCTCCACCTCCTGGGTTCAAGTGATTCTCCTGCCTCAGCCTCTCAAGTACCTGGAATTACAGGCATATGCCACCACAACCAGCTAATTTTTGTATTTTTAGTAGAGACAGGGTTTCACCATATTGGCCAAGCAGGTCTCAACCTCCTGGCCTCAAGTGATTTGCCCTCCTTGGCCTCCCAAAGTGCTGGGATTATGGGCATGAGCCACTGTGTCCGGCCACAGTTTGTTAACGATTACTATTAATTTGGATGTCACTTGTCCTAGATTTGGCTGGGGGAGCCCATTCCAGGTGGATTCTATGCCCCTTTAACAGAGCCCCATCATTATTTGGGGACTTCCTTATTTCCTTGCACAAAACTTTTTGGCTCATTTTGTACATCCCCTGCTCCAGTCTTCAAATCATTGATTTTGTCAAAAAGCCTCGGTTTTTTTTTTTTTTTTTTTTGGTTAAGAATGGTTTTCAGAAAGCAAGATTGAGTCTTTAGGTGCACTACTATTGGAGTATTGACATTTTCAAGTCTTGTCAGAGGGCAGAACTAGAAATTACATGTATGTATTTATATATCTACAAGTATATACACATATTCATAGATATATACACAGGTATATGGGCAGAACTAGAAATTACATGTATGTGTTTATATATCTACAATTATATACATATATTCATGAATATATACACAGGGATATACAAATATACATATAAATACACGTAGTACATGTATATCTATCTATCTTTCTATAAAGTCATGAATTCACACCAGTTCCAACTCTACTGGTTCATTCTTGCCTTCTTCTTCCCATATGTGTAATTCCCTTCTCTGACAATGAGAAAGCCAATCCCCATTATCATGAATATTCTTATTTATTTAGACAGACAGACAGACAGACTCACACTCTGTTGCCCAGGCTGGAGTGCAGTGGTAAGATCTCAGCTCACTGCAACCTCTGCACCCGGCCAGTAAACTTATTTGTTAACTCCTCCTGAGTTCAAGTGATTCTCCTGCCTCATCCTCCTGAGTAGCTGGCAATACAGGCACCTGCCACCAAGCCTGGCTAATTTTTGGTTTTTTTAGTAGAGACAAGGTTTTACCATGTTCCCCAGGCTAGACTGGTCTTGAACTCCTGACCTCAAGGGATCCTTCCACCTTGGCCTCCCAAACTGCTGGGATTACCAGCATGAGGTACCATGCCCAGCCTTTTTTGAATTTTAGAGCTAGGGTCTCCCTTTATTGCCTAGCCTGGTCTTGAACTCCTGGCTTCAAGTGATCTTCCTGCCTCAGCCTCCCAAAGTGCTGGGATTACAGGCATGAACTACCATGCTCAGACTGTGAAAATATTTTTAATAATAAATTCAATGTATTTTAAAAGGGTTGTTGCAATTTTTTATTTCATATTGTGCCAACTTAGGTTTTACTTTTTAAGGAACTTGACCATTTTATCTAAGTTGTTAATACGTCAACCTAAGGTAGTTCACAAAATTTTCTTATCCTTCAGTGCCAATAGGATCTATAGTGATATCCATAACCTCTTTCGTTCCTGACACTGGAAATGTGTGTTTTCTCCCTTTTTATCTTAATACATCTTGCTGGAATTGTATCTATTTTATTCATCTTTTCAAATAATTACCTTTGGCTTTTTTATGATTTTCTTTATAGATTGCTTCTGGAGTTTCTTTCCCATTGATATCTGCTTTTTACTGTTTCCTTCTTGCTTGGGTTGAATTTGCTTGCCTTTTTGTAGGTTCTTAAACTGGAATCTTAGATAATTTATGTTAAGCTTTTCTTGCTGTCTAATATTAGCATTTAAAGATGTAAATGCAACCCACAGATTTTTTATGTTGTATTTTCATTAAGTTTGTAACATTGTCTCATTTCCCTTACAATTTATTTTTTGCCTTATGTGTTACTTAAAAGTGTGTTGCTTAATTTTTAATTATTTGGGAATTTCCTAGATATCTTACTGTTATTGATTTCTAATTGAATTCTGTTGTGGTCAGAAAACACACTCTTTCGGGATCCAATCTTTATCAACAATTTATTGAGACTTGTTTGATGACCCAGCATTTAGTCCATCTAAGTGAACATTTTATTTGCACTTGGAAGGAATGTGAATTTTCCACTTGGCCATAGTGTTCCAGAGGTGTCATTTAGGTCAAAATGATTAATGTTATGGTTTAGATCTTCTGTAGCCTTATGGATTTTTTTTTTTTTTTTTGGTCTCCTAGTTCTATCAATTATTGAGAGAGATATGCTAAAATCTTCAGCCATGATTATGGATTTGTCTATTTTTTATTGCTGTAATCCTGACAGTTTGTATTTCATATATTCTGAAGCTCTTATTTAGCACATAGTCATTTATAAGTGTTTGGTCCTCCTGATGTACTTACACTCCTGTCATTTTGAAATGTCTCTCTTCTTCTCTGCTAATGCTCCTTGTCTTGAATTCTATTTCATTTGATATAAACACAGCCACTCCAAATTTTTTTAGGCTGACTGATTTCGTGGTATATTTTTTCCATCCTTTGACTTTCTTTCTTTTTTTTTTTCATTTATTATTTTTTTATTTTTTGAGAAGGAGTCTCACTTTGTTACCCAGGCTGCAATGCAGTGGTGCGATCTTGATCACTGCAACCTCCGCCTCTTGGGTTCAAGCGATTCTCCTGCCTCAGCTTTCCGAGTAGCTGGGACTAAAGGTGCATGTACACCCAGCTAATTTTTGAATTTTTAGTGGATATGGGGTCTCACCATGTTGGCCAGGCTAGTCTCAAACTCCTGACCTCAGGTGATCCACCTGCCTCAGCCTCCCAAAGTGCTGGGATTACAGGTGTGAGCCACTGTGCCTGGCACATCCTTTTACTTTCAAACTATTGGTGTCTTTGTACTTAAAGTGTGAAAGTGTGCCTCTTCTAGACAGAGTTACGTCATGCTTTTTCAGCAAGTCTGATAACTACTGCCTTTTAACTGGAATTTTTTTCATTTATGTACCTTATTTACAGAGTTAGATTTAAGTGTACATTTTGCTATTTGCCTTCTATTTGTCCATTTTTTGTTCCTCTCGTCCTCCTTTCTTGCCTTCTTTTAGATTTTTCAAATATTTTATAGTATTCCATTTTTATTTTTCTGTTGACGTTTTTTGCTATGTCTTTTACACTTGTTAGTAGTTGTTTTAAGGATTTCAATAGACATCTTTAATTTGTCACAAACTGCTAAGGGTTTATACTGTTCTACTTCACATAAAATTTAGAAACTGTATACTATAGTTTTATTTACCACTCCCTAAAGCTTTGCGAGATTTTTGTCATAGTACATCTACTTATGTTATAAACCCCATAATACAGTGTTATAATTTTCCATTAAACAATCCTATGGTTTTTTAAAAGAAATTCAGAAAACCAAAATATACATACTCTTATATTTACCCAAATATTTATCATTTCCTGTGTTCCTTATTATTTTCATTGGATCCAAGTTGCCATCTAGTGTCGTTCTTCCAACTTGAAAAATTCCCTTTAGCATTTCCCATAGCACAAGTCTGCTGCTGACACATGTTCTCAGCTTTTATCCAAAAATAACTTTATTTTACTTTCCTTTTTGCAAGAAAAATCTTGCTGCATACAGAATTCTCAGTTGGCAGTTGGGTTTCAGTACTTAAAGATGTCATACAATTGTCATCATGGGTTTGGTTCCCTGGGAGACAGACTCCAATATAGAGTTTATCCAACAGATGTTTACTAAGGAATTTCCTTGCCATCAAAACCTGTGGGAAAAAGAAGTAACAGTAGTCAGAAGAAAAAGTTCATCTGTGATGCCCTCCCTATAACAGGCTCAGCTGACCACGTGGGGACATCTGGAGCAAGAACGGCCCTTCAGATACGTCTTGCCTTGGAGCAAGATGGTCGGGCCCCATCGACTGATCCTTGACTGTAGGCACCTCCAGAAGGGGTATGACGTAGAGTGAGGCAATTCTTGACAGCTGAGGCAATTCCTAAAGAAGTGGACAACTGAAATGTATCTGCTAACAGCACTCTTCACAGATGGGGCTACAGGTTTTTCACTGGGTGTGCATCCTAGTTTTCTGATCCTATTGTTCCTGATGAGAAGTCCGCCGTCATTTGTGTTACTGTTTATGCAGTGTATAGAGGTGGGATTTTTTTTTTTTTCCTGGCTCCTTTCTTTTTTTCTTTGTAATTCAACAGTCTGCCACGTCCTTAGTGTAGTTTTCCTTGCATTTCTTCTGCTGTGGTTAACTAACCTTTTGGATCTGTAAGTTTATGTTTTTACTAAATCTGAGAGGCTTTGGCCGCTATTTCTTCAAATATTTTTTTCTTCCCTCTTTTCTCTCTCTTCTCTAATTCTGGCAGTCCAATTTCATGTGTTGACTGCTTGGTATTACTTAGAGTTCCCTGAATATCTATTCATATATCTTCTATCTTTTCCTGCTCTTTGCTTGAATTTGGATAATTTCCATTCATTATTTTCAAATTCACTGACTCTCGTGCCACCTCCAGTCTGCCATTAAATATGTCCAGTAAATTTTTCATTTTATTTACTGTATTTTTCATCTAAAATTTTCATTTGTATCTTTCCATTGTTTCCATTTTGCTGCTAAGATTCTCCATCTGTTAATTTACTATGTATATTTGCCTGTGACTCTTTGAACAGTCTTATAATAGCTGCCTTAAAATTCTTGTCTGCTAATTACCATCTAAGGTTTGGTTCTCATTGACTGGGTTGTTTTTTTTTTTCTTTTGCATACGTATCACATTTTCTTATTTCTTATGTGTTTAGTCATTTCTTATCACATACTAGACACAATGAATGACCCATTGTAGACATTCTAGATTCTGTTACATTGCTAAGAAGAGTGTTGATTTATGTTCTAATAGAGAATTAACTTTAATTTGCATATTCAGTTTTCCAACAAGAATTTGAGCAATGTATATGCAGATTTGGGGGCTTGTTGCCTCTATGCAGCCCTCCCTTCTAAAATTATCCCCAACTTCCTAGCTGCTTTTCAATCCTGAACACTGAACTCTGACACCACAGTCCAGTAAGGCTGCAACTTTCTTTATCCTGAGCCACCTGTTGGATTAGTGAACATCTCAGGGCAAAAACTACGAACTCAAAAATCACACTGGTATGGTTTCAACCTTTTAAGGGTAGACTTTTCTCCAATTTTTGCCTGCTTTCAGTCTCCGTTTGGTGTCTTCAGACAGGTGATTTTTAATATTTTCATCCAGACTTTATCATTGTTATCTATGGAAAAGTTAGTCCCACCAAGTTACATAACCGTTATCAGAAGCCAGATTTCCTGGTATTGTATTTTGCTCTGTATTGGAATCATGTCCCCTACCTCTACCCAATTTTTCTTTGTGTTAGAATAGCAGTTTTTTTCAAATATTCATCTTCCCATATATCTTTGGGGGTAAGTCCTGATTAGGCTGTCAGTTGTTACAATTTATTTCCCTTGCATCAGTCACTTTTAGGAAGGTTCATATGTTAATCAGGAAACCAGAAGCTACTCTATATAGTGAGATATTAAGGGTTTTAATATAGGGAATTGGTGGTTCCCGCCCCCCCCACCATACTCCCCCCCAAGATATACCTAAGGGAGCATTGGTCACAGAAGCTATGATATGGTTTGGATTTGTGTCTCCCCCAAATTTCATGTCAAATTGTAGGATGGGCCTGGTGGGGAGGTAACTGGATCATGGGGGCAGACATTTCCGTTGCTGTCCTTATGATAGCGAGTGAGTTCTTATGAGATCTCGTTGTTTAAAAGTGTGCAGCACCTCCCCCTTCACTCTCTTCCTCCTGTTCCAGCCATGTAAGATGTGCCTGGTTCCCCTTCCACCATGATTGTAAGTTTCCTGAGGCCTTCCCAGCCAAGCTTCCTGTATAGCCTATGGAATTGTGAGCCAATTAAACCTCTTTTTTAAAAAAATAAATAAATTACCCAGTCTCAGGTAGTTCTTTATAGCAAGAAAGAACTAATACACTACCACTGACTTTCTCAACCTGAAGCACTCAAGCAAGTGGTTCTTAAAACTCACCTTGAAGTTTTTAGCAGTATCACACCCATTCATACTTTAGTATGAATGCAAAGTGAATGCAACCGAGTCTAGAAAAAACTCAGTGAATGCAACTGAGTCTAGAGAATGATTTCTTCATCACTATGGTACAAGGTGCCTTTCACTGTTACATTCCACCCTGGAGCCATATGATGAAGGGGATTCTGGCAAAGATCCAGGCTTCTCTTCTTCAAAGCAGAGGAGACCTTAGAAGGGGTAGTGTTGATATCGAATTGACAACAGATGATCCGACACAGGGCATGGGGCCCAAATTAGCCAAAGGAACATGAGGGGAAGGGAGCTGAAGAGCTTCTGGAAAAGACTTAGCTGCTGAACAATACAAAAAGACTCATAAGAGCAGTCCCTCTTCTTCTTCCACTGGATTTGTTGTTGTTGTTAAATAATCGCTCTGAAGGACAACTATTATCACATCCTTATTGTGCTTAAAATCCCAAGTGGAACTCTAATTTTACTCCAAATCCCATAATATGGCATCCAAGACCCTTCCTGATTTGGCCCCTGACACTCTCTTGAGTATTATTCCAGCCATTCCGAAAATCTTGCTTTTTTCTAGACACTCCATGCTCTCTCGGACCTCCAGTCCTTTGCACATGCTGTTTCTCTGGATTGGAACATCCTTCATAATCCCTTCTACCTCTTATTTGAAGTTTTCTTACTCCCCAGTCCTTCTACAGTCTCTTTTTCCAGATATGTTGCAGGTACCTACAGGCTTCATCAGCATGAATTACATAACAGTTCAAAAATCACTTATGAGAAATTCTGAAATCCAGAAGCTCTCTGGGTATCTTTTGCATGACAACAATATAAGTTTATTCATCTCATGGCCACACATCATATCACACACATATTAACTTTATGAAGAGAAGAGGAGGAAAGGAGATAAAGAGAAAATCCATAATGCCATCAAGGCACGAATAGATAATGTCAATTTATTTTTTAATGTTGCTGTTGGTAATGGCTCTTTTAGCCCTTCCCAGGGAAAACTAAAATATTTTTTGAGTTATTCATTTGCTGGTAAAATCTGAATTGAACTATTTATATGTGTATTTACATTCTCAATGGATCCTACTTTGTGTGAATATAGGTAAATTTTGTTGCAGGTATATGAGTGGGTTCCATGACAGAGTGGCGCCTCAAGTCCCACAGATGATTTTATGTAGCTCATTTTTGAACTGGGGCTACAGACGCACAAGCTTATACATGTACAGTTTGTGTATCTGTGGCCCCAGTCCAGCAATGGCCACTGCAATACTTCTCATCCCACAAATTCTTCCAGAACGTTCACTTCTCATCAAGAGGTGAGGTCTGTTTCTTCTCCCCTCTTGAAACTAGGATTTTATGCCTGCCTTGGTGAATAAAAAGCAGTGGAATAGACACTGCTTGACTCCCAACACTAGGTCTTCAAAAGTCAGGTGACTTCTGCCTGCCTTTCTTTTTCTCTTGAACTTCCTGCCCTTGGAACCCGGTCACCATGTCCCAGGCCACAACGTGAGGTTGCGTGGAGGTGCTCTGACCCACAGTCTCCGCTAAGGTTTCAACCACCAGCCAATGCCAACCACCGGATATGCCAGCAAGTAAACCTTCAGGTGACCCCTGCCCTGGGCACGCAAGCAATCCTCCTGTTGGTCAAATGGAGCGAAGAAAAGCTAGTGCCACCAAGACCTGCCCAAAATGCAGATTAATGAGAAAAGTGAATGTTTTTGTTGTTTTATTAAACCCCACTAAGTTTTAGGGTAATTGTTATGCAGTCATAGTAACTAGAAAACCATCATCTTACCTTAAGATGTGAACAATTTTTGATTCCAAAACCTACCAAAGGTTTTCAGATAAGACACGTACACTATAATCATGCATTTGTATATCTATTTTTCAGTGGAATTGGAAATTCTCTGAAGACAAGAACTAAGTCTTTTTATCTTAGTATTCTCAGAACCAAGGTCTGAGAGTTAGTAGGTCCTCAAGGCACGTTTGTTGAACAAAAGAAGAATAAACCAAAGAAAAAAACACAGTTCCAAACAAGTGGCTATTTCAAAATAATTGTTTAGGAGTCTATACTTTATTCAGTTCAATCCATTGCCCAAAAATAACCTAGAATGTCTTATTTTTACAATTATTTTCAGTTTATAAACCCTAAAAAAGTTTCGTTCGCCTTTCTATTTTGTTTTAATCCTAAAATATTATCTGTTATGATTATGTATTTTATCCATCAAACCATGTTCCAAATTATCCTTGGCTGTTTCCAAAAAATCAAATGCATCTTTAAGAATGAATGTTTTTCTATCACTTAGAATAATAAAAATAATTTGAAATAAACTCTCAAGGTGATTCCAAAACAGGAGATTGCGCTGTTTTTGAACAATGCAGTGCTCAAGTGCCATGCAATGCAATGTGTTGATGCAAAGACTTCGGCATCCATGGAGACACCTTTAGAAGAAACAAAACCCCACTAATTTGGAGTGTAAATTCTACTTTGCATGACGAAAATGTAAGTTTATTCATCTCATGACCACATACCATAACACACATGTATCTAACTTTATGAAAAGAAAGGGAGGAAAGGAGATAAAGAGAAAGTCCATAACGTCATAAAGGCATGAATAGATAACTTCAATTCATGTTCCTGTTGGGAACACCTACTGTGTTAGCCTGTTCTCATGCTGCTAATAAAGACATACCAGAGACTGGGTAATTTTTAAAGGAAAGAGGTTTAATGGACTCAAAGTTCCATGTGGCTGGAAAGGCCTCACAATCATAGTGCAAGGCAAAGGAGAAGCAAAGGCATTTTGGAGTTAGGCAAGACAGCATGTGCAGGGGAACTCCCATTTATAAAACCATTGGATCTCCTGAGACTTATTTACTACCATGAGAACAGTCTGGGGGAAACCATCCCCATGATTCAATTATCTCCACCTGGCCCTGCCCTCGACCTGTGGGGATTATTACAATTCAAGGTGAGATTTGGATGAGGACACAAACCATATCCCCTACTTTAGCTCTTCCTCGGGAATGTGCGAATGATGAAATAAATAAGGCACTACTTTTACAGTTTTGCTGCCCAACATTGGTTTGGTTTGACCTTAATGAATCCTTGCTAGCCTGTTTTCCTCCTTCCTCACTTTAAGTCAAGGGTTTGAAGGGGGTTGCACGGAAGAGCAGCCCAGCATCATTCACATTCAGAGGAAACATCAATGTGATGGCAAAAAGAAAAAAGAGTTGTTGAGATAAATATAAACACAGTCTCTCAAAAGAATGCCAAAGGGGGGATGAATCTTTCAACCCACAGCAGAAGTTCTTGAAAAGCTGATTTCACCTTTGCCTTCTCTCTGATATGGCACAGGGCCCAGCCATGGGCCTTTCTCTTCCTATTCTTTCGTAACCCCTCCCTCTACCCCTCTCTCTCTGGTTCCCCTTCCCAAACACACCCCAATGTGTCCTTCTTTCTGTCCTACCCGTCTCATCTTCTGAATCTGTTCTTGTCTCCTGGACCAGTTTGCTGCCTTTTCTATATCAACTCAACTGGCCTTGACTTCATTTAATTCCCTCCCTCTTACATTAACCCAGTCCTGTACAACTCTGGGCCCAGAAACATGGCATGGGTGACAATAGAATTCTCCTTTTTAAGGCAAGGAGGAGGAAAACCTGTGATCCTTAGCCACATATACATATACATAATACATATGTATATATTGTCATAACAACATCTTATGGAATTACATTTCCCTAAATAGTAGTAGTAGTATGGGTAACCTCATCTGTATCTCTAGAGTCAGGATATCACAAAATACACCATAGTCTAGGCCTGGAGTGGTGGCTCATGCCTGTAATTCGAGCACTTTGGAAGGCTGAGGCAGGCAGATCACTTGAGCTCAGGAGGTCAAGATCAGCCTGACCAACATGATGAAACTCCATCTCTATTAAAAATATAAAAATCTAAAAATTAGCTGGGCACGGTGGTGTGTACTTGTAATCCCAACTACTCAGGAGGCAGAGGCAAAAGGATCATTTGAACCGGGAGGCAGAGGTTGCAATGAGGCAAGACTGCACCACTGCACTCCAGCCTCGGCAACAGAGCAGGAAAAAAAATACACCATGGCCTGACTCCAAATGAACAGTTCAGGAACCACCTATTCATTGATATATATTGCTGCAGATCTGGAAAAATTGGTATTTTTCCATGATTTAAATGGATGGGTATGTAGTCCAATTGACAGCTATTTCATCACTGGGGCTACCTTATTCCTGGGGTCTCCCTCCTTCAACCTGACATCTCAGCACCAATTTCACAGGCCTGGAAATTGCCAAGGACCTGGCAATGAGTGTCAAGTATTCTCTCTTCTATTCCCCAGCCCTACCTCACTGTGAACTCTGAGCCCTGGGTGATGTTCTGGGAAATGAAGGGTGAGCAGCAAGCTACAGGAGTAGAAACTCCCATTTACGACAGGGTTGCCAAATAAAATACAAGACACCCAGTTAAATTTGAACACATGATTTACTAGTATAAAGCATGAACCAAATATTGCATAGGACATACATCTGCTTTTTTAAAAAAGTATTCATTGTGTGGAATTCAAATTTAACTGGGTGTTTCTATTTGATTCCCTCCCTAGATCTGGTAACCCTAATTTATGACATTCAGTGACAGCATATCAACCAAGAATACCTAATGCTTAAAATAAGAATTCTCAGGTATATAGTGCCTCTTGAGTTGCCCACAAAAATGTACCTAAAACATCAGAATATTTAAAAGTCAGCCTCTAAGTACAGCAGGTCAGACAGAGGCAGTCTGAAGCATGAAGATGCTTAAGAATCTGAGAGTGTTTTACTATAGCCAGAGACCAAGTCAGCTTGTCCTTAAAAAGTAGATGAGGTTGTAACCCTGCAAAAATTTACTTGTCAGCATTACTTGTATAGATGAGTTCAAAGTCTCTTCTCATTTCCTGGAAAAGGCGTTGGGAATTTCAAAGCTAAATAATTGCAGGAATGTTTTATTTTATTGTACGTTATTAATTATTTTTTGAGACGGAGTCTTGCTTGTTGCCCAGGCTGGAGCGCAATGGCGTGATCTCTACTCACTGTAACCTGCGCCTCCCAGGTTCAAGTGATTCTCCTGCCTCAGCCTCCTGGATAGCTGGGATTACAGACAGGTGCCACCTTGCCTGGCTAATTTTTGTATTTTTAGTAGAGACAGGGTTTCACCGTGTTGACCAGGCTGGTCTTAAACTCCTGACTTTAGGTGATCGGCCCGGTTTGGCCTCCCAAAGTACTGGGATTAAAGGAGTGAGCCACCATACTCAGCCCCATTTAGCTTTTAAATAATGATTTAGTCATATGGCATTAAACTGCTGTAGTTTCAATATCTGCTAAGAATTGGGGTGACAGTCCTTTTTTTTTCTAAGAATGATCAGGATTGAAGATAAGAAAGTGAGTTAGCCACATTAGACTGTATTTATCACTTTGAATGTTCACTTTTCTACTTAAATGGTATTAGATTTTTCAAGAAAAAAAACATGAGGTTTTGAGCACTTTTGTGATGCCTACTGCTATCACTCTTTAAATTTTCCTAGTCATTGTAGTTTCGTTTTACTGTAATATCTATGGTCTTTACGTTTTCTCAATTTGGCAATATAGATTTCCTTCCAATTTTAAAACATTCGCTGGCCACGGTGGCTCACACCTATAATCCTAGCACTTTGGGAAGCCAAAGCGGGCAGATCATTTGAGGTCAGGAGTTCAAGACAAGCCTGGCCAGTGTAGTGAAACCCTGTCTCTACTAAAAACACAAAAATAAGCTGGGTATGGCGGTATGTGCCTGTAGTCCCAGCTACTCAGGAAATTGAGGCAGGAAAATCACTTGAACCTGGGCGGTGGAGGTTGTAGTGAGCTGAGATGACGCCACTGCACTGGTGACAGTGTGAGAATGAGAGGCTGTTTGGTCCCCGCAGTGAGTCCAGACTAAGGAGTGTGCTAGTTCAGTTCAACAGCAGTCACCATGGTGCTGGAAGCGCACAGCCGTTCCCCATTGCCTGAATCGTACGGGGCCCCGAACAAGCAGTTTGGGTCAATGATGAGATGGAGCCTGAGTGAACTTGGAGCATCTCAGAGATCAGAGCAGAGAAACAAGGAGATGAATTTGGGGTGTGTTCAGAGAAGTGGGGCAGGGTGGGGCTTCAGGGCGAAGGTTCAGGCAGGAGCAGGTGAGGGACTAGCTTGCTGTTGTTTTCACTGAATAATTCCAAAAAGTATTTTGAACCTTCAACTCTCTGTTTGAAAAGAATGCTATGCTACTGAAATATGACTGCAGGGTTAAAGCAAGTTTGTTAAACGTCATCGAGGAAAATAAATCTAGACTCACCAGTCCTGGCGACCTCTTCCTGCATGTTCCCTCTCTCCACCCGCAAACACTGACCTGTCTGAATTCCATTCCACGTTGCTTTTAGTGTTTTTGATGTGGCGTCTGATGTGAAACAGCAGGTCCTTCTCATCTTAACAGCCTGCTAACCTGTGCGCTCACTGAATGCCGAAGCAGTCTCTTAGATACCCTCATTTCCCACAGGGGCTGGAGCGTAGAACAAAGTGCTGTGGACATAAGTTGGCATTGAGAGTGAATTAATAAATGCAACCTCCAAATTGCTAACATTTAAAAATACTAATTAGTGGCTAGGCACAGTGGCTCACGCCTATAATCCCAGCACTTTGGGAGGCTGAGGTGGGTGGATCCCTTGAGGCCAGGAGTTCGAGACCAGCCTGACCAACATGGTGAAACCCCGTCTCTACTAAAAATACAAAAATTAGCCAGGCATAGTGGTACACACCTGTAGCCCCAGCTACTCCAGAGGCTGAGGCAGGAGGATCACCTAAGCCTAGGAGACAGAGATTGCAATGAGCCAAGATTCTCCCACTGCACTCCAGCCTGGGTGACATAGCAAGATCCTGTCTCAAAAGAAAGAAAGAAAGAAAGAAAAACACCAATTAGCATAATATGATTACTCTTAAAAATAAAACAGAACGGAATCATAGAGATCCTCTTGCCATGACAGTTCTCACGCAGACTCTAGACCGAAATTGAAGTGCAAAGTTAGGGAAATGTATATTAGACTTGGGTCTCCTGAGTCAACAGTTTGGCAACCTCCACCAGCGTTAAATTAGCCATAAGAAAATAATGAAAGTCTGCCACCGTGCTCTACGCATCAGGAAAAAGAACAAAATGAAATCGTACAGTCAAAATATGTCTCTCTTTTCTCTAGAATTGTTCATTTGATCTTTATCCCAAACCTTCCTTGACATGATTAAACAAAGATTGAAAACTGAACATATGAGACACATAAAAGATTATTTGATTACCTACTCTGGTTTTGAGGCCACATGGACAATTACACATTCCCTACAGAAATATTTTCTAGGCTGGGCGCAGTGGCTCACGCCTGTAATCCCAGCACTTTGGGAGGCCGAGGAGGGTGGATCACGAGGTCAGGAGTTTGAGACCAGCCTGGCCAATGTGGTGAAACCCCGTCTCTACTAAACATACAAAAATTAGCTGGGCATGGTGGTGGGTGCCTCTAGTCCCAGCTACTGGGAAAGCTGAGGCAGGAGAATCACTTGAACCAGGGAGGTTGCAGTGAGCCAAGATTGGGCACTGCACTTCAGCCTGGGCGACAGAGCAAGACTCTGTCACATATTTATACACACACACATATATATTTTTTCTACAGCTTTGTCTATTCCATCTCCAGGACTCTAAATGTCTTGAAGTCTTTTTCTGAGGAGCTTATTCCAGTTAGGCACATCTGAAATACCTGACAGTTTTTCTAAAACTTCTATTTCAATTTCTCTCATTTAAATTTTGCCCCATTACTCCTAGTTGGACCCTCTTCCCGTCACCGTCTTGTAGATAATTTTCATATTCCTTTTTGGGTATAATTTAACTATGCTTCACACATTAGCTTGAGTAGACAGTATATATGGTGTAAATTACAGAAAACAGCGATGTGTGAAGACATTCTGTGGTGAATAAATTAAGGCATTAATTTCAGACATATCAAACTAACACTTTTTAAATTTGTGGTTCCCATAATTTTCAGACCTGTTTCCAAAGTCTTTGGAATAGGGGAATTAAATGAAAGAAATTAGTCTAAAACTTCTACCTTTACTTCACAGGTTGGAGATTGGTCATTCCTGATATAAATATATTCATATTTAAAAGAAAAACAAAGTTAAAAGGAGAAAGTAACATGGAGGCCCTGCTCAGATTGAAGGAGATGTCGGCACACAGGTGAAAAAGATTGGTTTTAGCAGCTCATCAGATATAATTGCCTTAGTTGGGCAGCTGGGAGAGAAAAAAGACTGTCCATTAGGGGAGGACTTCATCATCCACCAGGTATCCAATAATGAATCTGAATACGCTGAAGGACTGAACATATTTATAAAATGAAGGAAAGATGATGATGATGATGATGATGATTGACACGTTGTCTCACTCTGTCACCAGGCTGGAGTGCAGTGGTGTGATCTTGGCTCACTGCAACCTCTGCCTCCCAGTTTCAAGCGATTCACCTGCGTCAGCCTCCCAAATAGCTGGGATTACAGGCACGCGCCACCATGCCCAGCTGTTTTTTGTATTTTTAGTAGAGATTGGGTTTCACCATGTTGGCCAGATTGTCTCCATTTCTTGACCTCGTGATCTGCCCACCTTGGCCTCCCAAGGTGCTGGGATTACAGGCGTGAGCCACTGTACCCGGACATACAAAGGAAAGATTTTTAAAAAGGAGAATCTCCCTTGAATTCAACCAAAATCTCTCTGTGCAAAGGAAAAACTTCCCAGCAGAGGGTTTTCTGGGATTCTGGAATTTCAGACTTCCACACTGATAGAGAATTAAAGACACGGAGCTGCCACTGAAACACACACACCACCACTACCACCATCACCGCTACACATTCTTTTTCCATAGTGATGTTACAAGAAAGGGGTCCACATCCAGACACCGAGAGGGGGTTCTTGCTTCTCATGCAAGGAAGAATTCAGGGAAGTCCGTTGAGTAAAGTGAAAGTTTACCAGGAAAGTAAAGGAATGAAATAATGGCTACTCCGTAGACAGAGCAGCCACAGGGGCTGCTGGTTGCCTATTTTCATGGTTATTTCTCAATTATATGCTAAACAAGGGGTGGCTTATTCAAGCCTTCCCTTTTCCGACTACATAGGGTAACTTCCTGACCTTGCCCAGGGCATCTGTAAACTGTCATGGCACTGGAGGGAGTGAAGGAGTGAGGAGGACCAGAGGTCACTTTCGGGGCATCTTGGACCGGCTTTTTACTGCAACCTGTTTTATCAAGAAGGTCTTTATGGCCCGTATCTTGTGCCAACCTCCTATCTCATCCTGTGACTTAGGAATCACAGGGAATGCAGCCCAGTAGGTCTCAGCCTCATTTTACCAAGCTTCCATTCAAGATGGAGTATGGTTCACATGCCTTTACAGTGAAGGTTGGGAAAGAATCAAGTCTATCTCTGTTCTCAGTTTTTTCTTTATAGTATTTATCACTGATCCCACATTTGTACTGTATTTATTGTCTATCTCCCCTGGCTTTCCAAGTAGAATTTAAACTCCAAGGGGACAGATATTGTGTTTTGTGTTGTTCACTTCTGAATCCTCCCTCTCAGGCCTAGAAGACTGCCTGGCTCATCCTAGGTAGTCAATAGATATCGGTTGAAGGAATGAATCCATTACTTGGCACTGATTCTCTATTTATAGAATCAAACACAGATATTCATACTTCTCTGCTAAAAAGAGCTAGATAAGAAAACAAAAACTTATTATACTATGGGAAGAAGTTCTTAAAATTCCTAGTGGTAGGCTTTGAGATCATATTAATCCTTAATAAATAAATCAGGAAGCAGCTTAAATCTGACAATCTTTTCTCTTTTTTTTTTTTTTGAGACAGAGTCTCCCTCTGTCACCCAGGCTGCAATGCAGTGGCATGATCTCGGCTCACTGCAACCTCTTTTGCCTCCAAAATTCAAGTGATTCTCCTGACTTAGCCTCCTGAGTAGCTGCGACTATAGGTATGCACCACCGCACCAGGCCAACTTTTGTATTTTTGGCAGAGACAGGGATTTCACCATGTTGGCCAGGCTGGTCTCGAACTCCTGACCTCAGGTGATCCACCTGCCTTGGCCTCCCAAAGTGCTGGGATTACAGGTGTGAGCCACTGTGCCCACCCAGATCTGACAATCTTCTTAAAGGCACTAGAGATGAAGCTCCATGAGGGCACAGGCTGTGTCTTGCTTGTCTTTTTATGTTAGCTTATCACATGGGCCTGGTATCAGGAATGAATAAGAGCCGAGTGGAAGAGCTGACATAGATCACGTTAGCCCCTGGACTAAGCACTTCCAGGCATCAATTCATTCACTCTTCACAATATGTGAGAGGTACAATTAGTATCCCGGTTTCCAAGTGAAGAAAATAAGGTGTAAGAGAATACAGAACTGCCAGTCAGTCTTCAATGGCTCGCCTCTCCACTCCAGAGCCATCCTGCTTTGTGACCCTAGAACTGGCGGCTCGTTAGGTCTTGTCAACAGAGGGCACCAGAGGGACGCCGCAGGGCCACAGCCTGGGGAAGCCCCTTCCTGTGCAGGATCTGGTCCTTCATTGTTCCTGTTCATTGCGGGAACTCAGGGGCCAGCTCGGTGGAGCTCCAGCTGCATGCTCAGGCCACAGTGATCTTGCAGGTAGCTCCTTCTGCAGACCAGCTCTGGCCCTCGCCTTCTGGAAAGTCGTTTGCTTCCAGCAGGCTGCGTGTTCTTAAAAAATCAACTGAATCCCCACCTGGGGGTGGGATGGGGAGGGGTGAGGGGCCCTCCTCCTCCCTCCTTCCTTTAGCATCCCCTCTCCCTCAGTAAAAGGGTGGCTGCCTCTGTGCACCTGCTACTTCTGTACCCCTGAGACGCCTCTTTTAGTAACTAACCATCTTCTAAGAGTTAACAATTCTTTACATTAAATTTTCCCTGGATATAGTACGGGCAGGGTAATGCAGTGTATCAGATACAGAATTGGCCAGGATTGTACCACCACGAAGTGATAAACCTGAGTTTCAAACCCAGGAAGTCTCCAGAGTATATGCCACAAACTCTTATGCTACACTGTCACAAACATTTGGGATAAAACTGGAGTTAACACTGCCTGCAGTCTGAATACTTCTAACGCTGCAGGAGGTATTTCCTTACCTAAGAGTTTCATTCATTGCAATAATGAGAACTGCAATATCACGGTAAGGTGCTCAATTTCATCTCAGATATGGCATGGACTAATACCAAATGACCCTAAATTTTAATTTTTCAAATCACTTTCACATGCAGGATTTCACCTGCAAACAACTTTGCAGAGTTGATAAGGCACATGTTATTCTTTCTATAGATAAAGAAACTGAAGCTTACAAATAATAGAAATTTGCATGGTGAGTGGTAAGCAAGTCTCCCTAAACCCATCCAGAATTTTGTCTATAATATCACTGCCTTGTTTTAGGGTTTAGTTGCTCCAGAGTCAATTTCACTGGGAGGAAGAAAAAGAAATCCCGAAAAGATCTCTACATCGTAATACTTGGAACTGTGAATGTTGCCTTAGTTGGGAAAAAAGGGGTGGGGGTGCAGTTGTGATTAATTAAGGATCTTGTGAAAGGAGATTATCCTGGATTATCTGGGTATGCCCTAAATGTCATTGTAAGTGTCCTTATAAGAGATGAGGAGGAGACTTGCACACACAGAAGATGATGATGTGAAGACAGGGAAAGCAAGGCAGAAATTGGAGTGATGTGCCCATAATCCAAGGAATGCCAGTGGCCTGCAGAAGCTGGAAGAGGAAAGAACAAGAGGCAGCAAGGCACAACTTTCCTCGGGAGCCTCTGGATGGACTGGGCTGAAGAATGCCTTGATTTCAGCCCAGAGCTACTGATTTCAGACTTCTGGCCTCTAGGATGGTGAAATAGCAAATTTTTAATTGTTTTAAGCCACCAAGGTTGTGGTCATTTGTTACAGCAGCCTCAGGAAACTGATACACTGATAAATTCAAGCTTAAGAGAAAATTTTATACAAATAGAAGAAAATTTCTTAACATGACATAAAAACATTTATAAACTCGGCTTCATTAAAATTACAAACATTAAGATGAAAGTGCAAGCTACAGATTGCGAGAAGACATTTGTAATACCAATATCTTACAAAAGACATAACTAGAATAGAAAAAGAACTTCAAATGGCAAAGCTGCAACTACTTTTGCACCAGCCTAATCATTTTTAAAAGACCAACACTCAAAAATTTTTAAATGGGCAAAAGATTGAACATGCTTAAAAGAGGATGTCCAAATGACCAACATGCATAAGAAAATGTGCTTAATGTCACTGGACAATTGGGGAATGCAAATTAAAATCCCAGTGAGATGAGATACCACTACACCCTGTCACTATGGCTAAAATTAACAGGACTGATAATACAAAGTGTTGGTGAAGATATGAATAACTAGGACTCTCGTACACTGTAGGTGGGGTGTAAATGGATAAAATTACTTAGAAAAATGGCTGGGAGTGGTGGCTCATGCCTGTAATACCAGAATTTTGAGAGGCTGAGGCAGGTGGATCACTTGAGGCCAGGAGTTCGAGACCAACCTGACCAACATAATGAAACCCTGCCTCTATTAAAAAATACAAAACATTAGCTGTGCATGGTGGCATGCACCTGTAATCCCAGCTACTAGGGAGGCTGAGGCAGGAGAGTTGCTTGAACCCAGGAGGCGAAGGCTGCAGTGAGTTGAGATCACACCACTGCACTCCAGCTGGGTGACAGAGCAACACTCAGTCCCACCCCCCAAAAAAGATAATTACTTAGAAAAACTATTTTAATAGTAGTCTACTAAATCTAAACAAATGTGTATACTATAATACAGCAATCCTACTCATGGATATACATGAGATAAAGTGTGCTTATGTGTACCAAAAGCCATAAACAAAAAAAATGTACAAAAATATCGATCAACAGTAGATAAAAAATTGTGGTACATTCTTATAATGAATCAATGTACATCAATAAAAAGTGATGAACTACTTCTATAGTCACCATCATGAGTGAATCTCACAGGCATAACATTAAGCAAAATAAGTTACACACAAGGCCTGGTGTGGTGGCTCACGCCTGTAATCCCAGAACTTTGGGAGGCTGAGGCGGGCAGATCACCTGAGGTCAGAGATCGAGACCATCCTGGCCAATATGATGAAACCCCATCTCTACCAAAAATACAAAAATTAGCCTGGTGTGGTGGCACATGCCTGTAATCCCAGCTACTCGGGAGGCTGAGGCAGGAGAATCGCTTGAACTAAGGAGTTGGAGGTTGCAGTGAGCCGAGATCACACCACTGCACTCCAGCTTCAGGACAAAGTGAGACTGTCTCAAAAAAAAAAAAAAAAAAAAAGTCAGGCACAAAATAGTACACACTGTATGATTACATTTATATGAAGTTCAAGAGCAGACAAACCCAAGCTATCATGATATAGGTTAGAAATGTGGTTTCCTTGGGGGCGCTATCTACTGAAAGGGGCCTCAGGGGAGCTAAGGCATGCTGGAAAAGTTCTAAATCAACTAGGCATGGTGGCTCACACCTGTAATCCCAGCACTTTGGGAGGCCGAGGCAGGTGGATCACTTGAGGTCAGGAATTCGAGACCAGCCTGACCAACAAGGTGAAACTCTGTCTCTACTAAAAATACAAAAAATAGCCAGGTGTGGTGGCAGGCACCTGTAATCCCAGCTGCTCAAGAGGCTGAGACAGGACAAGTGCTTGAATCCGGGAGGCGAAGGTTGCAGTGAGCCAAGATTGTGCCACTGCACTCCAGCCTGGGCAATGGAGCAAGACTCCATCTCAAAAAAAAAAAAAAAAAAAAAATCTGAATCTTCATCAGCGTGGAGGATAGCAAAACAAATCAACTGAGGTATCCACTTAAGGTCTGTGTTCTTTGTTATATATCCGGTAGATCATAGAAAGAACAGAACAAAGTATTTTAAAGAAACAAGTAAGAAAAATTAAAGTTAATGCGTCTTAATATTTAAGAGTCAGGAAACAGCAGACCATTCTGGTTTCACTGAAAAACGATCTCAAGAATGGATTTTTCTCAATTGCAAAATTGGAATATTAATATATACCAATCTCACAGCACTATTAAGAGTATTAGACAACGTATACATATGCTTGAGCTATAAAAGAAGCCCTGTATAAATATAGGGTAATATTATTCATGGAAAATTCCAACTCTCATCTTCACTTATGTCAGCTCATAAATACTGCCTCCTTTCTCTTAAATTACAATCACCAAAACTAATGAAGTAAAAGAGTGTAGAACTGCATTAGGCCAGCCACACTTAGGAAACAGGTGCTAAAAGAAGGGCTGTCTATTCTTTCCATGATGGGTGATTGTCCTAACATTGCAAAGTAGATATTTATACTATTAAATCTTCCTGAAGGATTCCCAGAATCTATTTAATGACAGCATATTCGATTCCAGAAAATCCCATCAAAGATTATAAAAAGCCTGAAGCCCAATAATCCCATTTTGCTCGTCTTCTTTTTGAGGGTTATTAATAAAACAGTTAAACGATAATCAAGTTGTAGACAGACTACATCTATGTACATAGCATGGTTCAAATCAGACATTCCTTCTAAATCTGAGCTGCCCAATGTGGTCACCACTAACGACATGTGGCTATGGAGAATTTGAAATCTGGCGAGTTTGAATTGATTTGTAATCTAAGGGTAAGAGGCATACCAGTTTCAAAACTTCATACAACAAAAAGCATATAAACTATCTCAATAATATTCTCATATTGATTACATGTCAAAATGAGAATATTTTAATGTATTTAGTTAAACAAGATAAATTATTAAAATGAATTTCATCTGTTTATTTTTACTTTTTTTCAGTGTGGCTAATAGAACACTTTAAATTATCTATATAACTTGCATTGTATTTTTATTCGACAGCAGAGCTCTAAATAAAGATGAAACTTTTCACAATACTGTTCCTCTCAAGACAGTTTTCAGGAAGAGTCTTTCAAGTATTATGGTTAAGGTTACTTAATGCTTTCTGGCCAAATTATCTGGCTTTGCCAAGGATTGAAACCAACATGTAATCTTAATAATCAAGTGGGTTTAAGCATGGTCATATAATAAAATGTTTGGTTTGCGTGACGTCATTGAATATTTGACCAATTATCTTTGATCTTCAGTAACACATAAATCTGTGGTTCTGGAACTTTAGAAGGCTTTGAGGAATGAGGCAAAGAAATGACCTTAGTAGATCCCCTAGAAGCCTTTCCAGGACCCCCCCCCATACAGACACTATATTTGAATGAAAACAAGATGGCTGCAGACTGATTTGTGTCCCCTACAAATTCATATGTTGAAGCCCTAACCCCTAATGTGACTATATCTGGAAGACTGAGCCTTTAATAGAAGGTAATTCACGTTAAAAGAGGTCATAAAGGTGGAGCGCTGATTTGATAAGATTGGTGGCCTTATAAAAAGAGAGAGAGAAATATGGTGGTCTCCCTAGCCCATGTAAGGGGTAGCCATATGAAAGCTAAGAAAAGAGCCCTTGCCAGACACTGACCCTGCCAGCCACAGATCTCCAACTTCCAGCCTTTAGAATGGTAAGAAAATAAATTTCTATTGTATAAGTCACCCAGTATGTGGTATTTGTTAAGGTAGCCTGAGCAGGCTAATACAGTAGTCCCCTTTATCCATGATTTCAGTTACCTGATGTTACCTATAATATTAAATGGAAAATTCCAGAAATAAACAATTCATATGTTTTAAATTGTGGCCCATTTTGAGTGGCATGATGAAATCTTTAGCCAACCCTCTCCATCTGGCCCGGACGGGAATCATTCTTTAGCCCAGTGTGTCCACGTTATCTGAACTATCTGCTCATTAGTCACTTGGTAGTTGGTTTAGTTATCAGAAAACATAAAATAAAAAAACATCGTATACATGGGGTTCGATACTAACATAGCATATATGGGGTTCGGTACTGACCTCAGGCTCAGACATCGACTGAAGGTCTTGGAGCATATTCCCCAAGTATAAAGAGTGGCTACTATATGAATACCTGTCACTTAAAGCAATCTCACTTTGTTTTATTTTGTATGTTTATTTTTGGTTGAGACTGGGTCTCAGGATGTTACCCAGGTTGGTTTTGAATTCCTGACCTTAAGCAATCCTTCTGCATCCCATAGTACTGGGATTACAGGTGTGACACCCCACGCCTGGCCCCAAGCAATCTCATTTTAGTTAAATATTATAATTAATCTTGATACTAAATGTGATATATACATTTTTGTTAGATAAGAGCATAGTGATTTACACAAAGTGGAGAGTAAACAGACATTTATTTTCTCTTCAAGCTGAAAGGACAGGCCTAGCCTGTGTCCTCTGCAGGCCAACTCACTCATAGACCATCTTTGGAAAGCCAGGTTAAAAAGGGTTAAGGAGAAATGATTACTATTTTAAAATATTATTACTCAAATATTTTATTCTTAACTATAACAAAAATATTCTCTTCGGTAAATGGAATTTGCATTCCCACTTGAACTGGAAATGCTAAGTTGTTAATACCGTCTCCAGGGATTTACTTCTTGGGATGACACCTTCACTGAGTTCATCATAATTGAAGCATAATAAAATCTCATTATATGCTCCAAGGCATGAACGATCCTGGAAGTTCCTCAATCAGTGTAGAACTTCGCCTCACGGCTTTGAGAATAACATTTTAAAAGGCATTACATGAAGGAAGAATGGATCCTAGCCTGGGGAACAAAATAGTATTCTTTGTTTCTTTAAAAACATCCCAAACAGGCTGGCATGGTGGCTCATTCGTGTAATCCCAGCACTTTGGGAGGCTGAGTTGGGCGGATCACTTGAGGTTAGGAGTTTGAGACCAGCCTGGCCAACATGGAGAAACCCCATCTCTGCTAAAAATACAAAAAGTTAGCTGGGCATGGTGGTATGTGCCTGTAATTCCAGCTACTAGGGAGGCTGCAGCAGGAGAATTGCTGGAACCTGGGAGGGGATGTTGCAGTGAGCTGAGATCACACCACTGCCCTCCAGCCTGGGTGACAGAAGGAGATTCTGTCTCAAGAAAAAAAAAAAAAAAATCCAAAAACATCTTTAGGTTTTGATGTCTGGTTTTAAAGAAAGGGATGGTGGGGAAGGAAGAAACCCAAATAGGGCAGTTGCCTTACTGTTACCACTAACTTTCTGAGTGCAGCAAGGCATGTCTAAGAACTACAAGAAATCTATACCAAATTTTAGGTGTCCCATACATATTTTCTGGGAAAAAGGGCTCTTGAGTTTTGAACATAATCTCAAAGGAAACAATGGCCAAAAAGGTTATGAACGTTTGTTGGAGGATTTGCTTTATTGAACGGAATGAACAGCTCTCCCACTCCCCTCCATGCCAGGTATAACCAGCCTGCCTGGTGTGCCACTTTTGGTACCACCCAAGGCCTCGGGATGGGTGCCCATACCTGCCTCCACTGCCTGGTTTGCTGGTTACCCTGCTCTTTGGTTCTGTTTTCTCCATGTTGTTTCTGCAAGCTGCCTCAACGTCCCCCGTCCTCAGCAGTCGTCCTGCTTTGTGTTCCTGAAATAAGAGCGGCCCCTCAGTGGCCGCCTCATTTGGGTGGGACCCAAGGTGACACTCATCACATTTGTCAACCTCCCCCTTTTTCTCTCTTCTCTTTTGGGGCCCCCGGCCTTTGTCCCGTGCTGGAGAGTTGGCCCCTCGCCCAGACTCGTTACCCTCTTCCTGGTTGGGTTTGGCGGATACTTTCACGCATGTCCCATCACGTCCCTGTCCTGCCATTCCCAGGTGGTGTCAAATTCTTTTCCGGGCCCACTCAAAAGATGTGAGGAAGAAATGGTGCCTGGAGTGCGCTCGCTGCTCCCCGAGAGGCATATTACACAAAACGAATAAGAGCTTTGTGTTTGGGTCCATGATTTCGACTTATGACCTGGAGAGACAGAGGGCCCTGCACCAGCCTTGACCATGGCCTCCTGAGAGTCCCCAGGGCCACCAAGCCCCCTCCGCCCTTCCACCCTCTCCAAGCCTCCCATTCCAAGTGCTCTCCTTGACTGTGACTCGGCTCTTGCCACAGTCCGCCCAGCCTGGGTTAGGATATGGGCGCTCTCTCCACTATACTCTTCTCCACAATATTCTCAAACCTCCTCTCCTTGCAGAGAGAGCGCAGATGGGTAAGTTTTTTCCCCAAAAAACTTGCCTAAAATCAGCGCGTCGGGCCCCGGGGCGCCCGGGATGCGAGGGCGGGGAGGTGGCTGCCGGGCGGTCCGCGCCCCCACGGCGAGGTGCTCGGAGGAGCCCGGCCCAGCGGCGGCGGAGGGAGGCCGGCCAGCGGGGTCTGCGAGCCGAGGCCCGGGCGGCGGCGTCCCCGGGGGCGGGCAGGCCGGTCGGGCCCGGGCCAGGGCGCTGCGCCGCGGCCTCCGCGCCTCCTTGGGGCGCCGCGCGGCCAGGCCGGCGGCGGCGACGGCGGCCCCAGGGGATGGCGGCGGCCGGGCTCCGCCAGCAGGTGGCCCCGGGGTCCCGGCGGCGCCGCCCCCTCCGCCGGCGCCCCTCCTCCCGCGGGGGCGGTCAGCGCCCCGGCCCGCTCCGCA
>NW_022436993.1:14255328-14358409 GCF_009761245.1 Sapajus apella
CCGGGGTGTTATTTAATGTTGGGCTGCGGCGGGCGGCGTCTGGAACCCGCGGGCCGGCATGAGCGGGGGCCGCGGGGGCGCCTAGGGCACTGGAGGCGGCGCCGCGCGGGGGCAACTTCGCCCGGGAGCCCGCGCCGCCGGGCCCCGCGCCAGCAGCCCCGAGCGGGCTCGCGGTGGTTCCTCCCGTCCCGCGGCCTCCCCCCGCCGACTCCAGGCGCGGACCTTGGTCCTGGCGGCTCCGCGGCGGTGACACGAGCCTGCGCCGCCGCCGCCGCCGCCTCAGCCGCCGCCGCCGCCTTCCCCGCACCATGGAGTTCTCCGAGAGGAAAAGAAGCAGGAAATCCCAGAGCTTCAAACTGGTGAGCCGAGGTAAGCGGCCGCCCGGGCGGCGGGGGCAGGCAGCGGGCGCCGCGCCCTCGGCCGCCCGCGGGGGTCCACGCTGGGGGGCGCGCCCTCCCGGAGCCCCCGGTCCTCCCGGCTCGCCCGGTGCCTCCGCCGGGCTAGCGGGCAGGGCCGCGGCCGCACACGCCGGGCGGCGGGGAAAGTTGTGCGGGGGGAGCCGGGGTGTTATTTAATGTAAACAAGTCGGAGGGCAGCTCAGGAAATTAGCAAACAATGACACCGGGGGGCCCGAGCCCTCCTCGGGGCGCGGCCGGGGCGGCCGCGGACCTGCCTGGCCATCAGGCCGAGCGTGGACCCTCAGACCTGAGATTTGCTGTTTTTGTTTTCTGGGGTCTAACCACTTCCCCCCGCCAAGAGAAGGAGGAAAAAGGATGACCGTTGTTCTTTTTAAGAAGGAGAAAGAAGCTCCTGCCGTGTCCAAGCCCAAGGCGTAATTGTTGACATCCAACATCTCTAGCTAGCTGATTTGGGTTGGAAAGGTGTTTTAGACTACATCACGTAGCAGGCGGATAAGTATCCTTTAAAAAAAAAAAGAAAGAAAAGAAAAGACATCCAGCTAGTTCCTGATGAATTAACAGGTGTACACCACACTCTTGGGTTTTTATTTGATCAGGGAGGAGAAAGTGGAATACAGTCTTGTGTTCAGTTACTTGTTAAGTGTCTTCATCTTCCTGATTTCACTTTTTTAAAAAATGTTAAGGTAAGAGCCATCGCGAAAATATATCTTAAAATGCATTGTCATCTTTAATTAGGGGCAGATGACTTTTTTCATTGTAATGTCACGAGTCCTTATATTGAGTTAGACTCGCTCTGTTTAAATGTCGTCTTTGAATCAAGTTGAGGTCAAAGCCAAACCATAGAACCTGTCCACTTTTCCTCTGTCGTTTTCTCTAGCATGGCATCAGAGTAGAAACTCTTCAACAAACTGCAAAAGTCACGTGTAAACTGATGAAAATTAGTGAAAAATTGTGGACAACTGCAAGTAATCGAATTTTTCAAACTGAGTTAAGCTAGCTAAGACGTGGATTTGGTTCGTCCGAAAATGGTTTGATTATAGGCATTTTGAAGATCTATTCTTATCTGTTTCCCCTAATTTAGTTTGGATACTGTTTAATGAAAGAGGCCTGAAATAGTTTCACGCATTCAAAATATTTGGCTCTTCCCACTTTCTGAGTAAATTTTTTTTCCCACATCCGTGTTGATTACTCGGTTACCTGAACTTTTAAAAGTCTCTCTCTGGGTGACTGCACCGTTGGTGCTGTCTGATTCATTCAGGAGGATAGGCTGCTGCTGCTTGATGACCTCAGAGAACTTAACTGCTTTATCTTAAAAGTGAGAGTAGTTTTGTTGACCTTGTCTTGTGAGGTCTAAGGCCAAAGGAAGGGGAGTAGGTATTAAGGAGGAACCTCTATTTTTATGCCTAGGTAACCCTACTTTTCAAAAATAGAAACCAAAGTGCAGCAGCCTCCATAGAGAAGCTTGTAAAATATTGTATTTTAAACTTTGACTGAAATAGCAAGTTTTTCCTTTTTCCTATTCTTTTTTTTTTTTTTTTTTGGTATATTATGGGTCATTCTTCTCTCTCTGCAGGTGCAGTTTTAGAAAATAAAGTATTGCATATTAAACAAAGTACAGTAGCTTGAATGTGAGAGTCACTTGTGTGAAAGATGAAAATCTTGCTTTCTTATCCAAATTATGCTATCCATTTGAAATAAATCAGTATTTTTCATGTGTGCTTGCCTTTAAGCTGCTTAAAGGCTGAGATTTTGCTGGGTAAACTGAGAAAACTGTAGTGCTGGCTAACTTTAAAGCATACTGTTGATATACTGGTGAAAATGGGTTGTGAAGAGAAATTTGGAAACCTCCCCTTCTCTATGATTGGGCAAGATATTTCTTTTCCCTATAAACATACTTGTCACCTCAAAGAAAAGAAGCCTAAAAATTGGCAGCTGTGGGCAAAATTTACCATGAAAATGATGTGATCAAGCAAAGGCGTTTTCTCTAGTCAAAGTAATTTTTCAAGTTTGCATACTCCGGAATAAGCAAAGTTTTAGGAATTATTATTGACTACAAATTCTGTGATAATTGATTTCTCAAAAAGTTTATTTAAAAATTATAGATTATGCATACTAAATAGAATGACAGTCTAGACTTGACTGCTTATTTCTGTCTTGAGGTCATTAGGAGGCTAATTTTTGGTTGTTTTCTCATGCCAGATTATCACCATGAGGTATATAAGATCCCAGAATTCAGCAACGATGTTAATGGGCAGGCCAAAGAGACACAACCCATTTTTTTAGGTAGGTTCCTGTGTCAATTAATTTCTCAGCAAAACATCGTGGCCATTTGCAATTAGGGGGAAAAAAGGAAATTGTTGAGGAACGGGAAATGTCTGCCATTGCTTAATGTATGACATTCTTTTCAAGACCTTTTATTTTACAGATTGCCAATATATCCCTTATTAACATTGCTAAAAGTTGTAATTTCAGACATAAATGTTTATTAGTGTCTACACACAGTGCTAATTATCACTCACTCACAGAGCCAGATGCTGACTGTGCAGTTTTGTGGCTCTGCGCTTACCCCATTTACATTGCATATTCGCTGGCATGCTTCACTGGCAATAGTTTGTGTAATTGGGGTATTACATCTTTGACATCTGGATAACAGAAATTCAATTTCCAGGAAGCTGCTATTTGTTTGGTTTTGCTTCTGCCTTGGGTGGGATAGAGGATTAATGTGCTGTCTTATTATAATGTCCCTTCACCTCTGTGGCCCAGTTGCTAATCCTGCCATGACAAAATTAAATTAAATCTACAGTCAAAAAGCATAAGGAAAATAAAAATGTGATTGTCTGCCTAACCAGCTCTTGATAGTGCTAGTTATCGTCGGGCAGCTCGTGCTCCTTTGACACCAGCATTTTGGGGTGGGGGAACTGCATGCTTTCCTCCTACTATCCTTGTTCCCAGCTCACCTCAGGGGTGAGCAGGGCTAAAGCAGCATCTCCAAGACTTTCCAGCAAGTGTAGCTGCCCGATGGCTGGGTAGGTAGCCACAAACATTGCCACCTTTTCCAGGTGCAGTGTTGGTGCAAATACTGTGCAGGAAGGACTTAGGATGTATAATTTTTTTATTTGCACACCATCAGCCAAAAATGAAACCATTGAGGATTTTGCCTCTGAGAGTGAAGTAACCATAAGGTCAGAGGGGAGAGTAGATGGTGGCGTTTGGCTTTAACCTTGTCCGCCTCAGACCTCTGCAGTCGCAGGTAGCAGGGTGAGGGCCCAGCACTGCACAGCAAGGAAGCAGAACATGAGAGGTGTCAGAGTGAGAGTGATTACAAGCAAGGCCACGATTACCCCATCAAGGGAAACTTCAGGTAGCAGGACTGCCGCTCAGACCCAGTGTGGGTCTTCCTTCAGACAAAGCTCTTGCCAGAATCTCTCTGGTTTTGCTTTGAGGGGTGGAGAGGGTGGGTCAGGATGCACGGGGAAGAAGTCAAATATTAATATATAGGTTGAGAGGAAAAATAGGAGGGAAATGTCAGCATTTCTTACATGAGCGATGATGGAGGGCATGTGGATCCTTCTGCCGAGGGAAAGAATATTACTGGGGCCAGCGCTGCTTCCAGGACCTGTTTACTGTTAGGAGAGCTAGGAGCCAAAAGGTTAATAATCAAGTAAAATGCTGTGGCCCAAAAAGAGAATATTCATGGATTTCAGTCTTTCCAGTCCCCTAAACTTGGTCAGTTAGAATTCTTTTTTTTTTTTTTTCTTTTTTTTTGGACGGGGGTTTTCCCTTTTTTTCCCGCGGAGAGTGTGCAATAGCACGATCTCAGCTCACTGCCACCTCTGCCTCCTGGGTTCAAGCGTTTCTCCTGCCTCAGCCTCCCGAGTAGCTGGGATTACAGGCACCTGCCACCATGCCTGGCTAAATTTTTGTATTTTTAGTAGAGATGGGGGTTTCACCATGTTGACCAGGCTGGTCTCCAACTCCTGACCTCAGGTGATCCACCCGTCTCAGCCTCCCAAAGTGCTGGGATTACAGGCGTGAGCCACCATGCTCAGTTCATCAGTTGGAATTCTGTATTATCAAAGTACCACTATGTATAGCCATTTGAAATAAAGAATTTGCCCTTTAGTAGGAAATGTACGTTCGCGATGCAAATGGATCACCATATCCTTGATTTAATTCTTCTCTAGCAATGCAGGCTTTCCCGTGCTTTCTGCTGTGTATTAGGAAGATGGTAAGGATGCTGTGAAGGAAGTGAATTATCAGGATAAGAGAGGGGAAACTGAAGAGCAACAAGACGCTAGTGCCCAGGACTCAGTGAGCTGGAAGCTCCTGAAGGTGGTAGACGTAGGTGGCTTTCCTTCCTCCTAGTCCGAGTTGAGGAAGATACAAGAATTCCAATGAAAGACCAGGCTTGGGATAGATACACTTTCAATGTGGTTGCTCCAGAAGGCCTTCAACATTGAGACAAAAGCCTGGGTGTGTGCTGTGTGTTATTCCCAATCTTTTGCTCATTCTGAAGGCATGACCTAGTTGGTTCCCAAATAACATTTTTATTTTGTGATCTCCAGGTGGGTTAAAAAAATAACGGAAACTGTCACAGAAGCATGATTTCTGGAGCAATTGGGAGTAGTTACTGATGGCCTCTGAGAGTAGGAATTTTTTGTTGACAGTGTTATGGCTTATAGTTCTATAGTTATCCTTTTCAAAACATAGATTTAAGCATTTCAGGCATGTTTATTTTATAAATTGCTGAAGCCTGTCCAGAAAGATGTAGAATTTTATGGGAAGCTTTTGACATCCAAGGGGGTTTGGTACCAAAATATAGAACTCTCTCTTTTATAACAAAGTACTGACGCACTGTCCCAGGGATGTTCTATAGGATTTTCTACGTTCAAACATATGTGTTGTTTTTAATGCTGTCTGCATCTGTAAGATCAAGGTTTATGTCCTAGGTGAAAAAGAGTCTTCCAGAATGTGACAGAGGTTTCTACATCAAGTCTACTTCTCTGGAACATTTTTAGGCTGTTAACTAAGGTAGCGCATCTCACATGGCAGGGTAGCTTGGTAGTATAAATGGCTTGGCCGTGTGCTTTAGGAATTACTCACTTTTTTTTTTTTTTTTTTTTGAGATGGAGTGCAGTGGCAGGATCTCAGCTTACTGCAACCCCCGCCTCCTGGGTTCAAGCAATTTTCTTGTCTCAGCCTCCCGAGTAGCTGGGACTACAGTAGCCACCACGCCCGGCTAATTTTTTGTATTTTTAGTAGAGATGAGGTTTCATCGTGTTAGCCAGGTTGGTCTCGATCTCTTGAGCTCATGATCCGCCTGCCTCAGCCTCCCAAAGTGCTGGGATTGCAGGTGTGAGCCACCGTGCCTGGCCTACTCACATATTTTTAATTGGATGATAGGGTCAGAAGAGGTTACTTTACCCTGTGGACATTGACTTTCTCAAGCTGCTTGTGATGGGACTGCGAAGAAGATTTAAGCACCGTTTGAAGGAAAACAGTTGCTTTAAATCAATTCAGCCAGTGTCTTTATAAGAACATACTCTGAACTCAGCTCTTTTCTGGGATGGGAGTGGGGTCAGAGATAGTCGCAGAAATGGATAGGACACGGACCTTGATCTCGGGCATTCAAATCCAGTTGGGGAGGAAATTGGACAAATTCGGGAAACAGGGAGCAGTGTTCAGCAATCGAAAGGGCTGCAGTTGTTTGCGCACTTACTGTGTGCAAGGCAGGATGTTGATCACTTCATCCGAAAGACCTGATTTGCTCTTCATAGCATGTCTGTACGAATTCTCATCATCCCCATGTTGTAGATGAGCCTAGAGATGTCAAGGTGACCTGCCCAGGGTCTCCCAAGTAGGAAGTGCCACAGGTGGGGCTCCAGTGCACCTCTGCCTGAGCGTTGAACACTCCACTTAACCGCCTCTCTGTGAACAGTAATTAAATGACAAATGTGAATGGTTGGGGCAGTAGTAAATGCAGAGCTGGAAGGGGCAGAGGGGAGGGCTCTGCAAAGCAAAGCTATTGAACTACAGGAAAGAGTTGCCCTGTATTTCTCCTCCCTGGAGAAGATTCCAGGTGGGAAGGGCGAGGGAGCCACCAATACCATCATTATAAATCAACCATGAGTGCTGCGCTTTATGGTTTAGAAAGTGCTTTACATCTGTTTTCTTACCATATACCTGTGGAGTGTTTAGGGCAGATGATGATTCCTGTAATAATGGGAGCCGAAGCTCAGTTATCTGACCTGCTCATGAATAGGACCTGCTCAGAATAAGCTCAGTTATCTGACCTGCTCAAAGAGGACACACTCGAAAAGGCCGGAGGAACCCAGGCCACCTCTCAAAGATCTTTCCCCTCTGCCATGCAGAGCCATACAAAGCCTAGGCGCATGGGGGAGACCTTAGCTGCTAGCAGGAGACTTTTAGAAGTGTTTTAATGAGACAATTAATTTTATTATTCATAGCAGTAATGCAAATATTAAATGAAGTCCGTTTTTATACATTGAATGTTGGGTTAGCTTTATCATAGTATGTACGTTTGAAACATGTTTCTTTTTCAGGTGTTCAGTCTCATTCATTTATGCATTCAACAAAAATTCATTGCGCTCCATGTGCATCCATGCCAAGCCCTGTTCTCGTTATGCTTTTTCATGTTCAGTTCAGTTGTTCAGCTTTCTGTAGATTAAGCACACAGGATGGCAGTTGAGATCTCTGAAACTCTGAATCTCTCTCTCTCTCTCCCTTTTTTTTTGGAGACGGAATCTTATTCTGTCGCCCAGGCTGGAGTGCAATGGTGTGATGTTGCCTCACTGAAACCTCTGCCTCCCAATTTCAAGCGATTCTTCTGCCTCAGCCTTCTGAGTAGCTGGGATTACAGGCACACACCACCACATCCAGCTGATTTTTGTATTTTTAAATAGAGATGGGCTTTCACCATGTTGGCCAGGGTGGTCTTGAACTCCTGACCTCATGATCTATCCGCCTCAGCCTCTCAAAGTGCTGGGATTACAGGTATGAGCCACTGTGCCCGGGCAACTCTGAATCTCTTTTCAGTGGCTTTCTCGACGACAGCTGCCCCCACTAGAGTCCCCAGAATCTCCCCAAAGAGGACACACTCAAAAAATTCCTGTGCGTGTTTACAAGTTAGAGAGTTAGTTCCTAGCCACAGCATCATTCTCCTCCCTGGCGAATTGGGCAGGTCGGTTTGTAAGATGGAGGAGTTCTTCTTCACCTGGAATCAGGTGGCCTGGGTCCCACCCTGGTTCTTGGTTGGTTTCAGAAGGATTGGGAGCTAAGTCCGTGCTCCCAAGAGGAAGAAGGGTCTGGTGTGTAACCATTCCTTGGGCAGGAGTTGTAACTTCAGAGAAAGTGAAGAGGCAAGGGGGGAAAGAGGGGAAAAGTAGAACCCCAAAATCCCAGTATTTGGAAGCAAGTGCTTTCCTCTGTTCCTCCCTCCGGAAAGCTCCACCTTCAGCTCCCTGGCCCCTGTGTCCTTGTGTCCCTGGCCTCTTTGATGTCAGTTCTCTCCTTTTTTGGTGGCGAAGTGAATGGGGCAGACGACCAGGAGAGTCTCTTGGGGTTAGCAATGTGGCCAGTAATAGAAGGTGTCATTTACCCAGAGCATGCTGTGTTCCGGGCACTATGTAAAGGAGTTTGTAAATGTTATCCCATTCATTGTCCCAAGAAAGGTACTGTCATTCCCTCTTTATGGATGAAGAATTTGAGGAGTTCTCAGCCTTTCTCAGTGGCGGAGCCAGGATGCAAGCCAGGGTCTGCCTGTCTCCAAAGCAAGCCCTTCACCACATGGCATGCTTTGTTCAAGCGTGCTCCCAAGCGGAACCCCCGGCCTGTCCAGCAGATCAGAGGGTAGCAGAGCTGCTTGAAGAAAGGTCGAGAAGACCCAGAACACCTTACATGTGTTCCACATTCCTCCGTGGGCCTCTGCAGAATGTTAGGGTGCCCCAGACACTATTTTAAAACCCCTAGTCTGGACAGTTCCCAAGGTTTCATATAGCACCTGATGTGCCCAGTTATACTCTAGGACTGAAAAATGGGCTTCAAAAACAATTGCAAGCAAAGTCAAAGTTTGGAGAGCCTCTTGAGGAAGTTTAAATACCGACGGCTCCTTTAAATTTATGTGCACACAAAAAATGTGTTTCAGTAGCTGTGGATGCAGAACTTTGTCATTGTCATGTATTACTTGTTGCCTAAAGTTTGGGAGGCATTTGTAGTTAGGCTGTCTAGCTACTCGCATTTCTCTTTTCGTTTCTATTGCAGCTGCACTGTGAGGTTGGTGTTGGGTCTGCCTCATGTTTTACAAATGGGAACCTGAGATCGGGGATGAAAGTGATTTGCCCAAGGCTACATGGTCATTAGTAGCTGACCACACTTTCCAGTCGGGTCTCCTGACATCCACTTCTGAGCTCTTCACCTTGTCAGAGCTGTCGCAACTCCTTGCTCCAATCTGCCCACACGGGCAGATCTTAATACGTAACTCCTCACCCTCTCTCCAGCTCAGAGCCCTCAGCTGCCTTGTCATGGTTTCTAGAATCAAGGCAAAGCTCTTCACTGAGTGTTTCCTACGCACGGTCTGAGCTGGACACATCTGCATCTCCCTGTCTCCTGCTTTCATGTAACTGCCTTCTCTTGAGCCAGCCGGCTTCCTAGCGAAGCAGGACTTCCAGGCACAGAGTGGGCACCTCAGGGAGAAGGAATGGGGTCGGCAGGAGCTTCGGCCTGGAAAAACCCCTCCTGCCGGGAAGAAAGGAGCTAGGGTTTGTTTACATCTCCCGTGTGTGCTGGGCACTCCCTCACTTTGTCCCATTTAACGCTGAGACAAGCTCTGAGAAGGTATTGTCACTTTTACATTTTTATGAGAAAAATGGGCCTTTCGAATGGTTAATTTGCATAAGGTCATAGCTAAGAGACATAAGCCTGGGTCTGGAATTTGAACATGGCCTGGCTGTAATCTTTGCGCTGCAGAACGCTGCCTTGGAGGGATGAGGCCCCGCTCTCGGCTCTTTCGGTTCACTGTCTGTTTCTAGACCACCTTTCAGCCTTCTCTCGCTCTTCAGCCTCACTGAAAACATGTGCTGTGTCAAACTGGTCTGATCATTCCCACCTAAAGCACCCTGCCAGCCCCTTCCCCGCCCTTTGCCCGTGGCTTCTTCTCCATCCTAGCCTCCTACCAGGCCTTACCCCATCTCCAAACTCCTTCTAGTAAAATCCTGTCTCTCTTACTGGTTTTTAAAGCCCAATTCAAATATTGCCTTGGCCTGTAAGCCTTCTCAGTTTACATAGCGTAGTAGAGAGAAGGCAGATTTATAGCCAGAAAACCTTGCCTCGAATCTCAGGCTCCCAGTTGTAACACCTTGGGTAACACTCTTGAGGGGTTTCCTTGTCATCTCTAACAGAATAATAATGTTGGCCCTCACCACCATTGCCACGTTTTCCTGATGCACGTGGGAAATCCTGTAAGGTAGAACACTTTTTCAGACTCGAAAACGCTGTGTTTGTGTTATCATCATCCCATGCTCCCTCCTTCTCCCAAATTTAGGAGTTATCTTTTCCTCTCATCACTTGGGCACTAGGTAATGACATTACTCTTTTTTGGCACTTACCATGGGATCCCTAATATTTACTTATTTTCATGTGTAGCTTTGTTGTGCTCCAAGTCACCCTGCAAATCCTCCCCCGAACCTTCACAGCTGCCACATGGAAATGGAGGTGTTTATTTGCAGGACGCTGGTAATCTCTCCTAATGTAAATTGTCGATCCTAGAGGGCACGTGTGACCTGAATTCATTTTGGATCCTTTGAGAACCTAGCACAATGCTGTATCCATAATAGGTGCACTGCTGATAGGTCCTCAGATATGTGATTTAAATGCATGAATATATTGGCCGCTGTAGTTAGGACTCTGAAGATTTACTGTATACTGCCATATTGAGATTTGAGAGACATTTAGTGAGCCAAACTAAAAGATGCCTCATTTAACTCGAAGAAGCTTCTGTAATATACTAGAGTAGAAATTTGGGATTTCTGATGTTGATTTGTGAGATACAACTTCTTTTTTCAAATCTAGAGGAGACCGAAAAGGAGAACTTGCGTATGAAAGCCAGTGACATGTTGAAACCCCAAATTGGAAAATCACATTTGTTCTGCTTGTTCCTTATTCTGCTCGAACACAGGTACAGCTTTAGAAAGGTGCTTCAGATCGTGCTGGCCCGTCTTTACACTGATGTTGACGTTGTTGACTTCTCAGGTTCCACGTGAAGCCAGCTTTTCTACCTTAATTTAAGGACACACAGCCATGCATTAAAGATCACACCAGCAAACCTTCGTGCCTGTTGGGTTTCTGAGGGAGTTGGGCCCCTGCCCACAGCCGCCCGAGTTGTACCTGCCCATGGGGCCTGGTGAGGGGCCAGTAGGGCTGGCATCCAGCCTGTAGTCTGCTCGCTGCGGCCCACGTGGGGGCAGCAGCTGTCCTGAGAAAAAGCCACCTCTTTCTTTCTGTTTCTCACAAAGGCTCAGCAACTGCCCTATAAATGAAAAGTGTGATATATTGTGGTTTTTTACTTTTCTTACACTGGTCATGACCAAATCATTAAAAAATAAATAAATAAATTCATGAAGGGCAGAATCTAAGGAAATGTGTTAATTCAGCCTATGATTTTGTTTCCGAAAGAAAATCATGTGGCCATCTATACAGTGAAATAAAGATTCTGAACCATTGTGTTTTGCATCTCCAAGTTAAAAATAGACCTGGGACATTGATGCAGGAAGTTCGTTATCCTTATAAGTAGAAGATTATCAGAGAAAGTGACCTGGACAGCAGTGCCTGCCCCGTAGAGGGGAGCGGGGCTGGGGGCAGGGCAGAGACCTGAGCCTGCAGCCTGCAGCCTTCCATCCACATGGTGCCTTTAGGCACCTCAGAGTATTGTCTGCAACTTGGGCTATTCCTTGCCTGAAACTCTTTTCCATCTTTCAGAGATAAGGTCTTACTCTGTTGCCCTGGTGGAGTGCGGTGGTGTAATCATAGCTCACTGAAGCCTCCGACTCCTGGGCCCAACCTACGCAGCCTCCCACATAGCTGGGACTTCAGGCATGCACCACCACACATAGCTAATTTTTTGATATTTTATAGAGACAGGGTCTCCCTAGTTGCCCAGGCTGATCTTGAACTCCTGGCTTCAAGCGATCCTCCTGCCTTGGCCTCCCACAGTTCTGGGATTAGAGAAATGATACTTGAAATTCTTTATCGTCTAAGTGTACCCACACTTCTTAGCATGACAGCGGAGACCCTGCATGAACTGCCCCCTGGTGACTTCTTCCAGCTGATTCCTGACACTGCCCTCTTGCCTCCATGTACAGCCACCTTTCATTCCTGCAGCAGCCCCCCTTCCTTACATTTTAGGCAGTGCACTTCCTCACTTCATTGACACGCCTGCCACTCTTCTGCAAAAAAAAATATTCTACAAAAAAATACAAAAATTAGCCGGGTGTCATGGTGCATGCCTATAGTCCCAGCTACTCAGGAGGCTGAGGTGGGAGGATCAGTGGAGCCCGGCAGGGGCGGAAGTTGCAGTGAGCTGAGATAGCACCATTGTACTCCAGCCTGAGCAACAAGTGAGACCCAGTCTCAAATACAAACAGAAAACCCCAAAAGGGCAGCAAGGGCTTGCTTTGTTTATTCTGCTTGCTTCTTAAAGAATATAACCAGATATTCCAGTCAAAACATATTTTCCATATGGTCACATATGTCTTCAATGGAGACTGAGAAATATGGCCTTTACTTGAACACTTAAATATAATGCCCTCTTGCACTAGAAATCGAAAAACCTCCTTTGGTGTCAGTTCTTCAGAGCCTGTGTGTGTCCTGCTATCATCTAACCTGATCTCTTTGCATTTTTGTTTGCAGAACAGTGTCTGGCACATTCTAGGAAATATCATAAGTACTTGTTAAATAAACTTTTTTTTTATTTGAGGTAGAATCTCACTCTGTCACAGCTCGCTGTATCCTCTGCCTCCCAGGTTCAAGTGATTCTCCTGCCTCAGCCTCCCAAGTAGCTGGCATTACAGGCACACACCACCATGCCTGGCTAGTTTTTGTATTTTTAGTAGAGACAGGGTTTCACCATGTTGGCCAGGCAGGTCTTGAACTCCTGACCTCAAGTGATCTACCTGCCTTGGCCTCCCAAAGTGCTAGGATTGCAGGCATGAGCCACTGCGCCCAGCCTGTTTTCTGTTTTGTTAGGTAGCAGTCCCCCTCCTTTAAAATCTGACTCTGAGACAGGATGCGCTACTGCGCCCTGTGTGTCACCAGCCTCCACCCTCTCAAGCTGTGGTCTCGCAGACTCACATGGCACAAGGGACAGCACCCCTCGAATCTTGCAACACTGTGACCCTGGCATGCACTCTACCAGCCTCTTTGCCTAGAGTGACCTCAACTACCCTTGCGTCCACGATCCTTTATTTATCCTTCCAGTCTTAGCTTGAATTCCTTCAGAGCAAGACTCTTGAGTATTCAGTGCTCTGTTCCTATAACTATTTTTGAATAAATAAATAGGCACAGAGTAGACTCTTAATAACATTTTTGAATAAATGAATGAGTTCCGTGTTAAACATGTTAAAAGGTAATGCGCCTCCAGTTATCAGTAGATGAGAGTGGACGACTGGTTGACTCGAGGCCGTTTCCTTGTGCAGTATTGTCCCATGCGGCACACGAGGTCTTCATCCCAGCCTCCACAGGTTGGCAGGATAAACGTACGTCCATGTTGATAGCACACCATCTAAACATTGTGCTGGTCGAACGTGCCCTCTCCGGAGGTAAGCTACAGCACGGCCCCTGGCAGGCCAGGGTTGTGGAATCAGTCATCCTGAAGGCAATTTGGCTTTAAACAGGAAAAAAACTATTCCATTGCCATCAACTAAACAACACACCTCCCTGGTCCATTGTCTCACAGATGCCAGGATGGAGGGGGAGCGGATGAGAGGCTGCACTAAGCAATTTGGCCACATGACCATAGTTAGGAGACAGAGGTCAAAGGGGACATTCCACTGGGTGAGGTTACTGTGCCTCATTTCTCTACAAAGGATAGCTTATCGCACATATATTTGATAATATATTTTCAAATCATTACAAAGTTTAGACATATTTTTTTCAGTGTTCCATACAACCAATATGCTTGTAAATAAGAATCCATAAAATTGTTTTCTTATGATTGCATTTTTTTCAAACATGCAGAAATATACTGTGTTATTTGGATTCCAAGGGGTTTACAATGTTTTTTACTTGAAATCAAATTTTATATCTGAAAGGTTAATGGAGAAAACTAATTATGCTATCTGGTAACCAAATGTGTGATGAGACATTTGTCTCTGTAATTAACAGCAAGGAACTTTTATAGTTCCATAAAATTGAATGCTACATCGAGTATTCTGTGAGCATTTGTTTGGCTGAGGTGTCCAAAACAGAGATGTTTATGGATGATATAAACTTGATCTGAAATGTGATGCAGGTGTCTGTGCGTCTCACAGCATTTCTCATTGTTGAAATGGAAGCCAAAAGATTAATACCTTTACATTGTCATGATAAAATAAGTAATGTGTTCTTGGAACAGTGGAACACTACATAAGTTACTCAGTGATTCCAAGAATTTATTCTGTTCCAGGAATAATATCCTTAACAATTTATTTTTACAGAAAAAGTTGATGCAACATAATAGACCATGAAGTTGCTCGCATGGTGAACGGAGTTATACCTCAAGTATGACTTTACACCTCCACAGGAAATGTAAAGACCCCCACCAAAACGCAAGCAAGGTTAAGGGACCTCTTAAAAGTAAAAAGTCAGGAGATGCAAAAGTTAAAGTTCCTCTGTTGCATTAACTCATTCTCATTGCACATAGATAATTTTTTCGATTACTAGCAAGACTTTAATGGGTACCTTAATATGCACGGCATGAAATGTGGTTGAGGAGTGGCTGCAGGAATATTAGCTTTAGCATTTCTCTACAAGTTCAGTGTTCCTCTTTTTAACTCTCCGCTGGGAGGGAGGGCCTGGTGCCAGCACACGGTGGAGCAGGGTGGCCCTGGGTCGACCCAGCTCCCCTGGTTTACTTGGTCATTCGAGACAGGCAGCTTTGGGGGAAACTGAATTTCCCACCTGTCATCTGCAATGAACTAGGAGGAAGCTGGAGATGAGACATGTCCCTCAGGGAAGGCTTTCATGAGAAGATGTGGCTGAATTGAAGCACCAAATGGGCTCTGCTTGCCACCCCGCTGCACACTCTGCAGAAAGGAGAGCTGTACAGTTGCCTCCGATCTGGGTTTGTCTCTTGCATATCAGTGGCGGGGTTTTCCCATCAGCTTTCCTCAGTCATATCTTCTTGTCATATCTGTTGTTAGAATTTGCATTAATATATTCATATTGTAGATGCTTCCTGAAGCCACTGTGCCAGGCTGGAAGGTGGTAGAACCCACTAGGCTGTGAAAAGAGAAACTACGGATTCTGTGGGAACATGGAACAGGAGGCTTCCCAGGCCTGGGGAAGTAAGGAATATGTCCCTTAAGAAAATGACCTTGAAACTGAGACCTGAAGGGCAAATCTGGGGTTGGGGGCTCTTCTGAGACACAGGAAGGCCTTTGGCAGAGCCAGAGCACAGACAGTCGCTTCTTGGATTCTGATTGAATTGTTGTGAAGGGAGGCCTGAGCACATTCATTCATTCATTTATTTTGAGATGGCGTCTTGCTCTTGTCACCGAGGCTGGAGTGCAGTGGCACAATCTCGGCTCATTGCAACCTCTGCCTCCTGGGTTCAAGCAATTCTCCTGTCTCAGCTTCCCAAGTAGTAGCTGGGACTACAGGCATGTGCCACCATGCCCAACTAATTTTGTATTTTTAGTAGAGATGGGGTTTCTCCTGGTTGGTCAGGCTGGTCTCAAACTCCCGACCTCAGGTGATCCACCCACCTCGGCCTCCCAAGGGCTGGGATTACAGGCGTGAGCCATCGTGCCTGGCCAGCACTTTTATTTTTTAAAAGTTGCCCCAGTGGTTCTCATGTGCAGCCAGACCTGAGAGCCAGCTACCTCCATAGAATAGGGGAGATGAGGCAGGATCCAGGGCTGGAGGAAAGACAAGGAGGCCTCGGGGAGCTGCGGCTCCATCCTGGGGTATTGGCACCCTATGTAGGTTCACACTGTAATTCAATTTGCATTTTTGAAAGATCACTTCACCTTCAGGGTGGAATAGAATGGGAGGGAGCAATCCTGAAGGCTTGTGGCAGTCGCCCCATTGAGTGATACCAAGGATGGGGTGCTGGTAGGGAGAAGCAGTTGTGTTCTAAAGTAATTTCACAGTCGTAAGAAGCAACACTTGGTGACTACTAGTCAGCTGTGGCGGGGGGCGGGGAAGAGGAATAGCTCCCAAGTTTTGGGCTCGTACAGCTAAGTTGGCCTGTTTACTCGTGCAGGGGGAGGGTCGTGATAAAATAACGCTTTTAGACACGATGTTAAGATCGCTTTTAAGATGTCCAAGTGAGGCTCTCTGGTAAGCAATTGGATGTATGGGTCTGGCACCTTGAGGTGGAACCTGGGCTGGAGTCCTCTTGTGCAGATGGTCAGTGGAGCCAGGAGAGAGCATGGAGGGTGAGGAGACGGCCTGGGCCAGTGTCCTGAAGCTGTGGACACTGAGGAGTGTTTTGCACACCAGTGGTTGTGACCTATAAGTAGGTCATGATATCAGTTTAGTGGATTGTCACCAACACTAACTGCAACAGTAACAATAGCAATCATAAGAAGAAAGAAATAGAGTAAGATAGAAAACATCAAGGTACACTGCATACAGGAAAGAGAAATTCATGACACTCTTGTTAAGAGTTGTGTGCATGGGGCTGGGCGCAGTGGCTCATGCCTGTAATCCCAGCACTTTGGGAGGCCGAGGAGGCTACTAGATCATGAGATCAAAAGATCAAGACCATACTGGGCATGGTGGTGTGTACCTGTTCTCCCAGCTACTCAGGAGGCTGAGGCAGGAGAATCGCTTGAACCGGGGATGTGGAGGTCACAGTGAACTGAGATTGTGCTACCGCACTCCAGCCTGGTGACAGAGTGAGACTCCATCTCAAAAAAAAAAGAAAGAGTTCTGTGGATGGTATGCATAACTGTATGTGAGTTCTAAGTCATCGTGAAAAATGTATTTCTTGCTATGAACCATGGCCAGAAAAGTTGGGAAGCCACTGATTTAAGCTACTGTTGCCTTAGTCCCAGAGATTTCCCACAAGACTTACTCAGGGAAGGCTGCCATTCTCCAGGTGCCTTGGGCCCAAAGTTACCCAAACCCCTTGAGATCTTTGGAAGAAAAAGGCATTGTGAATGTGATCTATTTGTCATCATCATTAATAGTATTTACACTGAAAATGAAATTGTTCAATAGCATGTGTATTTAACTCAGAATATTTAAAAAACTTAAATGAAGAAATATAATCTAGACGGTACTTAATAATGTTTAGACTTACCTGATCAATGAGGTAGATATGGAAATTCACATCCCAGAAGGAGGGCAGATTTACATTTCTGTGTCAACACAGAATGTTTAAATAAAAGCATTTCAGCTTTTATTTAAAGGGTGTCTCTTTGCAAATAGTAAATTATGAACATTTTCTTGTTGAATGAAGGCAAGACCTGTGTTACTGTTAGAATTCAGAAGCAGCTGTTAATCTATAATCTTGTTCTATTTTTTCCTAGGTGTATTGTCAACCTTTGGAGACTTTTGCTTTGTGTTTCAAAGAATCATGAACATAAACTTTAATTTCATCTTTGCGTTTTGTAGAACTAACAAGCTTCACATGGGCCAAGTTTCCAGTTTGTTTTTTTCTAAGAGACAGGATCTCGCTATGTTGTCCAGGCTGGAGTGCAGAGCCTGTTAACAGGCGTGGTTATACTATACCGCATCTTTAAACTCCTGGGCTCAAGTGATCCTCCTGCCTCAGCCTCCCAAGTACCAATTTCCAATTTAAAAGGAAATATCTGAGCCTCATTCTTCTTAGTTTGGAGCAATGCGACTAAGTCAGAATCTGTAAAGATGGTTTGGTTCAGTGGCTTCCTTGTTTCCACCATGTGTGCTAATATATCTAGGTAGTTACGGTACCAGCTAGTTCAGACGGCACCCATGTCTTGTTGTGACAGCCCCCTGGACACCGGTTTGTCTCACGAACGGAGCCCTTCCTGCCATTCAGCTAGTTCCTTGAGCAGCTTGGTAGAGTAGTGCAGCACAGGGACCCAGAAGCCTGATGCATCCAATGCAGATCTCTGTTGGAGAGGAAATCAGAGGAGGGACAAGACACGCCTTAGATCCTGCCTTGGATAGGCGTTTAACTGTAAAACCCACTCAGTCTTGCTAATCTCCTTCTTTTTGACTCTTAAAATTTTCTTGCGCAACTAAGTTGTTCTGGGGAAGACTTCTTGGAAGCGGTGATCTCTGAGCTGATTTTGCCAGGAGCCAAGGGGAAGGAAGTAGGACGGTCTAGGAGGAGAGGACTGCAGGACAATGGCGTGGAAAGGAGACATAGTGTGGCTTCACCTGTTTTCTCTGAGCGAGTGCTTCCGACTACAATCCCGTTCTGTGCCTTCAGCCATCTGCCAGCATTCACACAGGTTTAGTGAGCTTCACTTTAAACCAACACGTAACAGTTACACGTGCAAACACATCACCCCTTCCTCCTCCAAAACCTGACCTCCCTTTGCTTGCTAATGGTCCGCTAACCTCCCAGTAATGCACTCAAACCCATCATCCTCATCTCTTGCCGCCTTTTCTCACTCACATGTCATCAGCGTGGACTCCTCTCTCTCCCTCCCATCCTTGCTTCCTCCCTTTCTTCTAAATCATATCAGAACACTGAATTCCATTTGGACTGGAATTCTAATTCCATTAGGACATCAAGATGTCGTATCCCTGTTTGTGTCAGGAAATTGCAGTTTGGATCCCAGTGTCCTTAGCGAGACATCCCCGAAGCCCACAAGGAGGAAGCCCGGCTCTGTCCTCCCTGGCTTTTGCTTTCAGTACATGTTACCCTTTCTCTGGAGCTTGGAGTCTTAGTTTTGCACTTTCCTATTTCATTCTCTCTCTATTTTTGTATTTTTTTTAAACTGGATTTTCATTGCAGTCAGATGGACCTGGGTTTGGGTCCATTTTTAGTATTTGCTGTGTAACCTTGGACAAATAATCTAATCTCACCACACCTCGGTTTCCTTATCAGAAAAGCAGGGATAGTAACGGAGGACCTCATAAGGTTGTGGTGAGGATGGTTTGAGGCGGTCTACCTCACAGTCTCTGCTTCTCCTGGGTAAAATGTATACGTCAATGCTCGAACCTCTTAGCTTGGTGTCAGGATTAAATGTAGGCAGGGTGCTCGCCAGAGGCCTGGTATATACCAAGTGCTCTGTAAGTGGTATTAGTAGCTTTGACACACTTTCCCTTAAATACATCCAAATTCCTTTTAAGGATACATGACTTGTAATGAACTTCCAGAGAAAGTGATCGTAGGCATGTCTTCCAGGGCTTACAGAACATACCACTCCCAGCACCTCTCCTCCTGACTTTCCGTGCTGCTGTCTCTAGCCGCTGGTGAGTCTTTCCTGCCCGGTTTGATGGTGATGTGTTCAGGTCCACAACTGCATATGCCAGTTGCCTAATACCCAGCTTGAGAATACCACAGGAAAAGTTTGTAAATAATTCTTCTAGATTATTTTTCCTCCAAAACAGTCATATATATTCATTTTGAAACCATTTTTACAGTTAAAATTTATAAAGCGGAAAGCAAACTAAAAGTAAACGCTCCCGGCTGGCCTGAAGTTAGTGAGTTAACTCGATTGTTCACAGTGAGTTGTAGGTCAAACTCCTTCTACTGTTTTCCCCTTCTCATTAATACACTTGACTAGTTTTTTGGGGGGTTTGGGGGAGTTTTTTTGAGGTGGAGTCTCACTCTGTTGCCCAGGCTGGAGTGCAGTGGTGCCATCTCAACTCACTGCAAACTCCACTTCCCGGGTTCAAACGATTCTCCTGCCTCAGCCTCCTGAGTAACTGAGATTACAGGTGCCTGCCACCACGCCTGGCTTATTTTTGTATTTTTTAAGTAAAGATAGGGTTTCACCATGTTGGCCAGGCTGGCCTTGAGCTCCCGACCTCCAGTGATCCACTCGCCCTGGCCTCCCAAAGTGCTGGGATTACAGGCATGAGCCACCGTGCCCCATCCTTGACTAGTTTTTTTGTTTTGTTTTGTTTTGTTTAATTAAAAATTTAAAAAGTCTTGTCCCAATCACACTCTCCAGAGATAACCACTATTACCAGTAGTGGTGTGTGTGAAATATGTGTGTGTGTCACAGAAAAATAAAATAGAATTATGCTGTATAACGTGTTGCAACTTTTTTCACTTAACCTGATCTTCATTTATTTCACTCATATTGATGGCCTACTTGGAGCCAGGCAGATTTAGCCCCTACTTATTCTGTAGTGAATGAGATGATCATGAGCTCAGCTTTCATGAAGCTTCTAATTTGTCTTGCACATACTTTCAAATGACTAGAAGGGTCTATTTTACCCTTTGCAGATATGAAATATCCTAATTTCATTCTACTGCTGTACCATAATTCATTTATCTAATGATAAATGTTTACATTGTTCCCATTTATTTCCCTTGTAAAATGATGCTGTAGTGAACATTCATAGGTACTTGTTGGAATATTTCTGTAGGATAAATTTTGGCAAGTGGAATTGCCATATTCTGCCCCAAAAAGGTTTTGCCAAATTATATCCCTACCAACAGCATATGAGAGTTACTGTGACCCTAAACTATCACCAAAAATGGGCTTTTTGAATCTGTAATTACATGAAAAGACAAGGAATTTTACGTTAATTTTCATTAATAATTAGGGAGATAAGATACCTAAAAAATGTATTGATCATTTTTTTCTCTTGTGAATTACATGTTCATGTCCTTTGCCCATTTTTCCATTATTAGTATTCGTCATCTTCTCTACTGATTTATAAGACCTCTCCCATGCATTTGAGATTAAACTCTTTGACTTGGTTGTTCTTGAACATTCCTCAAAGTGGTGGTTTCAGACCGAGCTGCCTAACGTTGGATGCAGTTACTCATCAGGGAACACTGGACAGCCATGCCATATTGATTCTAAAATAAAACTTTTTTTTCCATGATATAAGAGCATTTGGAGGAGAAATAAGTAGACACAAATCTTTGAGTTCACTGGGTAGTTCTAACTGTGTCCCATCGCTCTTACAAAAACCTTCATTGATCTCCTGTCACTTTGAGGATAAAGTCAGAGTGTCAGGGTCCTTTTGTTTTTGACTTTGCCCCATTCATTGCCTTAGCTCCAGCTAAGTTCACTGATTCACCGTTGCCCCCTTCACTTTCTCTGCCCTCAAGCTTTGTTCAGTGCCATTCTCTTTTCTCCTCCCCAAAGTGCCCTTGGAAATGCTAGTGTTATTGATTGACCACCTCAGTCTTGCCATCTTTGTGACACGTAGTCCTCCCAGGGCAAAATGATCTCTTTATCTCTGTAGTTCCTGAAACACTTGTCACTTACATGATTTCTAAGGCATTGATCATGTATTCCCTTAGTTTTGTCTGCTTAGTCATGGACGCTGTGAACCGTGCTCCTAGGAAGTGTAGCTGGTGATGGTGCAGAGCCTGACTCACAGGCACCAGCCCTTGCCTCTGTGATGGGCCAGTCCACCCACCCCTGACCTTGCTTGTCAGCTGGCAAACGTGTAACCAACCGTGGGTGCCCAGTGCTGGGGGCCCAGGGTCCGTAGGAAGCTGTGCATCTTAGTGGATAGAAGATTGTTTTAAAATTAAATGCAAAAACAAGGAGCATATAGGACAATACTTGCCTTCACTTTTTAAAAGAAAACATTGAGGACATCTAAGAAAATGGTTTCTTCCTTATTTCCCTCCTAGGACTCTGCCCGCAAACTTCTCATAGATTACTTACTCTCCTTTGGCTTTTGGTGGTGTTTGAGAGCAAAGTGTGAGAAGCCGTTTGGTAGCTCATTTTGCACAGCTGTTTCTTGCCTCATTTCCTGGTATTTCTTTGCTCTTTTGGACCCTAAATACCCGTCTCAAGCCCTTTGTGCCTTTTTGGCTTTCAGTGCTTATTTTCCCCGCCAGGACCCGCGACGTTCCCCCTTGGTGCCTGTCCTGGCTTCACATCTCCAGCAGTGATTACAGAGCGCTCCTGCCCCCGGCTGTGGCTGACCCCGCGCTTCTTACGCCTGCCCATGCATCACAAGAGTCCCATTATCCTCTTAGAACTGTGTACACACTCCTTTGTCTCGCATACTAGGCTATAAACTCCTGAAGGGAAGAGACTGTGTATCATATTTCTTTTCTTTTTTTTTTTTTTTTTTTTTGGTCACATTGGGTCTCATATTTAGTAGTAGTACAATAAATATTTATTAAGTGGATGAGTGAACCCGATAGTATCGCAACAGATTTGAAAGGATCTTAGCTGTCCTTTAAATGTAAATGCCATGTATACACTGGGTTGCTTAATTATTTTCTACCTGTCATTCTCTGCTGAACAGGGTCCTCAGGCATGTGGAGATATGTTTGTGTCTAGGTGCTCCTTTTCATAGTATTTGATTCAACCAATTAAACGATTCCGTAGCCACTTTTTGACCTTTCTTTTTCCATGGCATTCAGACTATGAGGTGTGGAACCCTTGGAGTTCTGGAGCGTCCTCCCAGGGCAGCTTCAGGAACCCGGTTCTGGTGCAGTCTCGTCAGCAGAGCTTTGCTCTTCTTTATTTATTGGGGTTCCACTTTCGATTGCACTTGGGAAAAAAAAAAAAAAGGGCTTGTTTGGAAAACCGTTGCCCTGTTCCATAGACTGATGCTTTTCACAGCGTTTGTTGCTGAGTCGACTCCCAGTCTTGTGTGTCCCTCCTAAATATGGCTGTGGTCCCTGCAGGCTGCCAGTTGGGACCTTGATAGCATCTGCACATTAATGGGGTCTGGAATGAGGTGCCAGTTTCAGGTCCTGGATGCACAGGGTCCGCTTCAGATTCCTTTTCTTTCATCTCACTAGTGGAGGTTGAGTGGAGAGCTGCCCGCAGGCCTGAAGGCCCTAGCCCCACGCTCCCGTTTGACAGGCTGCCCACCAGTCTATCCACAGCAAGGCTCCATACCAACCTCTACGAGTTTTTCCGAGGAAATATTTTGGACCATATAGTATTATCCTGGTCATCTTATTATTTCTCACTGATAAACTCAACTTTTTCTCTTTAACATGCTATTACACCCCCACCCCCCAAAAATGCAAAGAGTTGGAAGCATTTTGCTTCAAAATATGTTCACAGTGTTGTGCCTCCACCTGCAGAACTTTTTTATTACCACAGGGAAGCATCCTCATTGCCACCTCTCTGGCAGATGCTTCTGCACTGTTTCTGCTATTTCTGAACTGTAAAGGCCAGCTCCTTAAGCACATCTGTGGCCTAACCTCCAGGCTGGAAGCTACATTTTCAGTTCATTGTTTCTCTTGTTTATAAAGAACAATGTCCCACTCATAATACTCCATAGTATATTTAGAGATAATTAAGCCACTAAGCAGCCATTTATTTATTAGTGAAAGACCCAACCCTTCCTCATCTTTCCTTGTTCCTTTCATCTGTTCAGTTGGCTTTTCCATTATCTCAGGTTTCTCAAGGGCCTCTTAACTAGGACAAAACAGGACATGATGGTGTAATACTGAGTGTAGGTAGCGGTAGGGTTGGACCCCACTTCTTTCAGACACCGTCAGTCCTTTCTGCTCAGGTAAGTCACCGAGCATGGCACCGAATGATGGGTTTGACACTGGTGCGGGGAGAGCGAGTCAGTCGGTTCTGATCAAGAGGACAGCTACTTGGCTCAGGGGTTGGAAATTCAGGAGAGATAGGTTTGACTCACTTTACCAGCTTGGAACCATATGACCATATGCAGTCATTTAAAAAAAAAAATTAGTAATAAATGAATGTTTTGAGTTCTCTACGTGCTAGATTAGTAGAAGATCTAGTATCTCCTTATAAGTTGTCCTCCACCGCCCCCCAAATTATCCGTGACCATCAGGGGCTTACTCAATGCAGAGGGGCCAGCCTACCAATGGATAGAACTGAAGTGTGGCTTCGTGCTCACCCCCATGCTCCTGTAGCTGCATTTGCCATTGCCCGCATATTATCCAAATTTTCTTCATCAAAAGTAGGCTTCATATCTCCACTCCCCTGCAACTGTCTTCTTCCAGTCCTCCTACTGGTGTTTGTGTCTATTCAGTGACCCGAGCTGGAAACCTTGGGGTTATTATTCATGGATTCTTCCCACCCTCTGCAAATCCAGCTAATCCTCAAGCCCATTTGATTAAAATTCTTCAGTGTTTCTCTCTCCATCTCTCTCCATTTCCAGCACAAAAATCCTGGTAGACTTACGTCACCATTTACAGAGGCCTCCATGATAACATTCTAATGGGGTCCACTACGCCATACCAGTTTCACCATAATTTTGCCAGAATTGTTTTTCTAAAGGATATATCTGATTATTTGCTATCCTTATATGAAAAGAGACCTGAATATGAAGTAACCCAGCCTGGTAACCCATTGGCTCCAGTGTACAGTTCTTCCAGTTCACCCTGCACATGGTGTCCTAGTGGGGTAGCCTTACTATGTGTCCAGCTCCGTTGCCTGCCTCATCTCCTTTGAATCTTAAACTCCTGGCTTGTAGAACTGCTGCTTGGGAAGAGGGGTGCAAGGTAATACACCTCTGTGAACTTCTACCAGGGGCTAGAAGAGCAGTGTTTCAGGGAGCAAGAGAAGCAAGAGCTGCCAAGTCCCCACCGCAGCCTCAAGGGAAGGGAGAATGAATCATTTTCATGTGGGGGCCACTGGGAAGGCAGGATCCATGCGGAAGAGGCAGGTCTAGCTCCATCAAGTAAGAGAGCATGCCATCTGCAACCAGGAGGGCAGGTTGCCAAGCGGAGTTCTAGGGCACACAGCTAAAAGAGGCAGGGGTCAGTGGGCCAGGAAAACTAGGACCATTGTTGTGAGCAAGAAATCAATATAAAGGAATTTGGGTAAGAGAAGTTCAGAGATTTGCAGAGGAGTTGCGGGCACCTTTCCATGGTATCTCTGGAGCCTAAGAGGTACTTGGTAAATATTTGTCAAATAATTTATTTCTGGTACAGTTTCATTCTTTCCTGTTATTTGTTTACTACCTTAGTGTTGCTCTCTGGACTTCGTTCTGTTTTTAATGAGCTGGTTTCTTTCAATTACTTAAGAAAGGTTTATGGAATGCCTACTGTGCATCAGCACTGGGACATTTATAGGGCAGGGATAGGGTGACTGTTACCAGGAATTTTCCTAATAAGGAGGCACATAGATGGGCACATGTGCAGCTGTTCTGTTTTGGATGGAGTTCCTTGAGTTTCATTATTAATTTAACTGATAGCATTGTCCCCAGCAGCCACAAGAGTCCCCGACAAGCACCAGCAAGAGATCCACAAGCATGGGTTCCTTTGGGGCAGGCTCCCAGACAGGGGTCAGATTGTGGGCCTCTAATGACACAAGCCCAGTGTGAGGGTTTAAGAAGTTTTAGTACTTGCAGACCCCGGGGGATATAGCGCACCCCTGGAGGCCACACACACACAGGCCAGAGCGCACAGGCAGGGGAGAGAGGAACCCGTGGCCAGTTACCTTTATTGGGTTCAGAGTGTTAGACACACAGGTTTCCTGTAGGGAGCTGTAGTTGATAGACTGAAAGCAAGCAGGCAGGGGTCGCAGGAGGCCACGCAGGGACTGAGAGAGGGTCACTGTGGCATATCTTCACAGTCCCCATGGAGTGCAAGGGCAGCAGGCCGCCTCTAGTTATCCTATAGAGAGGTGGTCACCAGGCAGCAGCTGTGGAAAGCAGATGTCTGGATCGACCACGTTGAGGAACTGGGGGTGCAGTGAATAGAACCGGAAACTGTCAAGGTGACAGAGGCTTGCTTCTGGAATGAAACTCCCACTTAAAATGGATGCCAAGGCCACATAAAATTATGAGCATTTGCTGCCCTCCCTCTGTTTCCTACCATCTTTTGTCATGATTACCTGCGAATAATCATGTTCCATGTGGTGGCTCCTTCTCTCCTAGCTACGTTGAGGGACACCTGGTGTGGTGACTTCTGTGTTGCCCTCATACTTAGCAGATCCTGCAAGACTTTGTGTCATAAATTCTTTGTGTAAAGGAACGTGATCCCGTAGAGTCCTGATATTCAATGAGGGGAGAATCCAGCATGTGGTCTTACTAGATCTTGTCTAAGAAGTGTAGTTACTGAACTCTCCGCAGGATTTCAGGCTACCAGCAGGGTAGCCATGTGGCATGGATCCATTTTAGTAAGAGTTCTTTTCGTTCATTTTTCTTAAGAGGATTCAGCCTCTTCGAAAGAGATCAGGAAGAACGTACAGGTTTCCTTATAGCATCCTGTTTCGCTGAGAGCTCATTGCTCTAAAGAGCTTCCTTTTCCTGGTATCTATACATGGAGAAGTCATTGACTAATTATAACCAGAAAGACCAATAGAAGTCAATGAATGCTTCCAATCTCAATCTCCTGTATACTTTTCACCATTTTTGTTTTTAACCAAAGAAGTTAGGTTCCACTATGATAGAAGTCCATCTCCTGAAAAGGACGCATGTGACTTCTAGAGCCACGAAATGCTTGGTTAACACTTTGGTGACCATGAAAATCCTGTGTCCCTGCTGGACTACTGTGTACTCTTCGGGTTATGGTTCAGACCTTTGATTTAGGATTTAGGAAACCAGAGAATATTCAGTGGCCTGTCTGGCATCTAGTAGCAAGTGGGTCTAGTTAGGAGGTGAGTCCAGCGTGGGATGTAATAGCAGCCCAGCCTGTCCTGTTCCTCGCTAGCACTGCGCCACACCAACCGAGCTTCTACCGCTCGGCCTGCCAGTCTGCCCTCGGCACCCACTGTCCCCAGTTTATTTAGGTTGACTCAGCTTTTTTGTCATTGGCACTTTGAGTCTTCAGGCCTCGTTTCTGATCCTCTGCCCCATCTGCCCCAAATGTGCAAGGAAACCTCTTTCTTCCTGTCTGCCAAAGGCTGTCATTCATCATTCCCCACTGCGGAATGGAGCCCCAGAACTCCCTCCTCCTAGGCAGCAGCTGCAGGGGTGACCTGCTTAGCTGCTCCTGCTGCTTTGGGTGAAGAGTGTGTGACTCCTTAAACCCCAGAGACCATTCCTGAACGTACCGTCATCTCTCCTAAGAAGATTTTCCCACCCTGCCCTTCTTCAGCCTTCCCTGCCACCTCTCAGCACAGACTTCTGCAGTTTGCCATATTCCATCCTTTTTTGTTATCTATTTATTTATTTATTTTTATTTTGTTTTTGAGACTCAGTCTCACTCTGTCGCCAGGCTGGAGTACAGTGGCGCAATCTCAGCTCGCTGTAACCTCCGCCTCCTGTGTTCAAGTGATTCTTCTGTCTCAGCCTCCTGAGTAGCTGGGACTACAGGCATGTCACCACACCCAGATAATTTTTGTATTTTTAGTAGAGATGGGGTTTCACCATGTTGGCCAGGCTGGTCTTGAACTCCTGACCTCAGGTGATCCGCCCGCCTCGGCCTCCCAAGGTGCTGAGATTACAGGCGTGAGCCACTGCTCCCGGTCCTGTGTTTCATTCTTGAAAACGTGCCACAGTGAGCTAGGCCGTGAGCGTACTTCCTCTGAGCACGGCCCCGCTTCTGGCCTTCTGCCCTCTTCCTCTCAGCACTGTTTCTTCCTCCTCAGTTTCCCGACGTCCTGGTTTTTTGCGTATTTGTTTTGTTTTGTTTTGCCTTTGGGAGGCATGTTTCTGCACACCGCAAGGGCAGCCTACCGCCAGAACCCCTCATACCTGCCACCTTCCTCCCCCATCGCCACCTGCAGCTGAGGATGCTGGTTTTCAAAATGAAAATATAAAGTCATGCAAAACTCCAGTTGTATTTTCAGCCACAAACTTTTCATAGGCGTAAGTTTCGGAACTCTGAAACTGAGGTCATGACAAAGCAGATTTGCCCTCAGAAGGTTCCAGAATCCTTGTGACACCTTCCTTTTCTTAATGGTAGCCCTGTATACTAGCATTCTATGTACAGAGCAGAGGACCTTTGACAGAAGACACATACCTTCTTCTGTGATGTGTGGGTTCGTGTGAAGAAGCAAGCCGGCACGGACTCAAGAGCCAGGGCGGGCTTCTACCCCGTTTGGCCTGGCTGTTGCCTCTCTTTTCTTTCTTTCTTTCTTTTATTATTTTTATTATTATTATTATTATTATTATTATTATTACTATTATTTTGAGACGAAGTTTCACTCTCGTTGCCCAAGCTGGAGTTCAATGGCATGATCTCGGCTCACTGCAACCTCCATCTCCCGGGTTCAAGCAATTCTCCTGTCTCAGCCTCCCAAGTAGCTGGGACTACAGGCATGTGCCACCATGCCTGGCTAATTTTTGTATTTTTAGTAGAAATGGGGTTTCACCGTATTAGCCTGGCTGGTCTCGACCATGTGACCTCAGGTGATCCGCCCACCTCAGCCTCCCAAAGTGCTGAAATTACAGGCATGAGCCACTGCGCCTAGCCGTGGCCGTTCTTTTCAGGGAGCCTGGATTTGGGGGAGGGAGCCACCAACCTGTGCCAGCAAAGGCCAGTCTCTGCACAGCCATTAATGCAGGTACTCCTGACCTGATGGGGAGGGCTGTGGGTAGAAACCGCACAGGAAAGATGCCTCCTCTTGCTTGAATTGTGATGTTAGCTAGCCGGGAATGTATGTGCCTGGATGCTGAAATTAATACCCCATTTGCCTGTGGGTTTATCTTTCAGGATTCCTCTAGGAGCTTTTCCCGACACACCCTGTTCCATAGCTTCTTAAGAAAGTAGTACATTTTGCTGACTCTGCCCTATTTAAATCTCGCTTGGTCATTCATTCTCATAAAATCTGGAATGTGATTTATTGTTTATGTCATGCAGTTTTCACAGGGGTTTGAAGTAGAGATAGTTTGATTACAAATTAGAATATTTCTCCTCACACGCATATGCTAGCAACACACAGCAATATTGTAAATTTGGAAATCTGTGTTATTTCTGTGTTCACCCATGTTCAATTAGACAGAATTAATATACACTGTAATGTTTTTAGTACCATATTTTAAAACTGGAGATATTTATTTCAAAATAGTGAACAACAAATTCAAAATAAACTTCCCTATTTAGTAACATAACACATATATTAATAAGCAAAATATCTAACTGCACAACACCAAGTGGCTGGGTTATGTGCAGTTCCCAGTTCTACAGAGAAACCTGGCTTATGTGATCCGAGTGCATATTATATTGAACGTGCTGTATTTATTTGTAGGAGCTGTATTTTTCTTAACAGATGCTGTCTGTTAGTTCTTTTTTTCTTTTTCTTTTTTTGAGATGGAGTCTTGCTCTGTCACTGAAACTGGAATGCAGTGGTGTGATCTCGACTCACTGCAACCTCCCCCTCCCAGGTTCAAGCGATTCTCCTGCCTCAGCCTCCCGAGAAGCTGGGACTACAGGTGTGCACCACCACATGCAGCTAATTTTTGTATTTTTAGTAGAGATGGGGTTTCACTATGTTGGCTGGGATGGTCTTGATCTCTTAAGCTCGTGATCTGCCCGCCTTGGCCTCCCAACGTGTTGAGATATTACAGGTGTGAGCCACAGCTCCCAGCCAGTCTTTTTCTTACAGTTTAAATTTCAAGCATTTAGTAGAGTAACTGCATGAAAGTTTACACACACATACCTTGGCCTACGATTTTTTTTTTTTTTTTTTGAGACAGGGTTGGCCTCTGTCACCCAGGCTGGAGTGCAGTGGCATGATCTCAGCTCATTGCAACCTCCGCCTCAGGGTTCACACAATCCTTCCGCCTCAGCCTCTAAGTAGCTGGGACCACAGGCACATACCACCACGCTGGGCTACCTTTTGTACTTTTTGTAGAGACGAGGTTTCTTCGTATTGCCCAGGCTGGTCTCAAACTCCTGAGCTCAAGTGATCTGCCAATCTCAGCCTCCTAAAGTGCTGGGATTACAGGTGTGAGCCACCATGGCTGGCAGTGGCCTAAGATTTTATCTTCTGGGTGTGAGGGGGGAAAAAAGTCCATTTCTCTTCTTCTTTATGAAGAACTTCATCTTTATGAAGAACACTTCATCTTAAACTGGCTGATGCACAGTTTAAGAAGATAGTATGTTTGAAGGAGCTCCCAATAGATATCAGCATCCTCTGATATTATTATTGATGGAAAATATTTTCTATCTGTACAATATTATAGATAACCTCAAGCAATATTTATTAAGTACTCTTTAGTGCAGTATAGAAGTTCTTTAGTTTAAGAAAAATTTCCTGAGGGGGAGAAAAATCTTAAAAAAAACAAGTCAGGCCAGGCACACTGGCTCACACCTGTAATCCCAACACTTCGGGATGCCGAGGCAGCGGATCACAAGGCTAGGGGATCAAGACCAGCCTGGCTAACACGGTGAAACCCTGTCTTACTAAAAATACAAAAATTAGCTGGGCATGGTGGCGTGTACCTTGTAGTCCCAGCTACTCTGGCATCTGAGGCAAGAGAATCGCTTGAACCCGGGAGACGGAGGTTGCAGTGAGCTGAGATTGAGGCACTGCACTCCAGCCTGGGCGACAGAGTAAGACTCTGTCTCAACAACAACAACAACAAAAATGTCAGTGTAGGTGAGGTGGGATTTCAAAGTGGCCCGTGACCTTTTGCACGCAGTGACGCTGCAGGGGGGAGGTGGCAGTGGGTTTGGCGTGGGAGGAGGGCAGAGTGGGGAAGCTGCATTGCCGCCCTTCCCATGCTGGTACAGCCAGTGACCTCAAGTGGCAGGGGCCCCTCAGTCATCACCAGGGCTGATGTGATGGGAGTCAGGGTGCCAGAAAAACAAAGCCCCCCTCGCTTGCCACGCTGCCACTCGGCGCCCCCTGTCTCCTCGGCCCTCCTCTCTGAAGGCGATGTCTCCAGCAGCAGCGTATCATCCCGGAGGATGTTGTGTCAGTAGTGATGCCCAGTGTCTCTGCCAGTCCAGGCCTTCTTCCTTGCCCTCGCCCCGCCTGCCGAAGCTGACAGACAGTGAGCAGAGCGCGTTAGTGACCTGCCCATTCCTCGCAGGTGGCTGTGGCACATCAGGACGGAGGGCTTCTGCAGTCCAGTCCTATCCTTGACCTTGTCTCAGCCTGTTTCCTCATGACCTTCTCACTCAGAAAATGCTTCCAAAGAGGGGATTTCCTGTTTGTTGCCGATGACACACTCTCAAGAAACCTCTTTTATTGTAAGAGACTTGCAGAAAGAGCTTAAAATGAGATGCAGTAGGAATCGGATGGTTTTTTCAGACTGTAGCCAGTTCTCCTGCCTTTGCGTTTTACAGATTAAGTTTATAGAATCAGTCATCTTTCCCATTTCCAAAGAAGGGTTGTCTTTTCCTTTCTCTTCTTTTTGGTTAGTGAACGGTTTTTCTCTTTCGCTAATTTAGAATGCTAACTTTGGCCCTGTTTCCATTAGGAGATGAAAGCATGGAAATAAAAAAGCAAATTACAGGGATGAGAAGACTGCTGAATGACAGCACCGGGCGGATATATCAGCGAGTTGGCAAAGAAGGAGAGAAGTTAAAAGAAGAGCCCCAGGATCTGGATTTAGTCTGGCCTCCGCGTTTGAACTCCTCTGCTGAGGCCCCGCAGAGCCTCCATCCGTCTTCACGTGGTGTGTGGAATGAGCTACCGCCCCAGAGTGGACAGTTCTCAGGGCAGTATGGCACCCGTTCTAGAACCTTCCAAAGCCAGCCCCACCCTGCTGCAAGCTCCAACGGTACGGTTGTCAACAAACATTCAGAAGGCTCTCATGGGGATTTGTACTGTTGTGTTTTATTTCTAAATATTCATTGTGTTATTTGAGTTCAGTTTATTAAACCCTCCCATAATTACCTGTCTTCACAGAGTTACTATAAAAGGCAGGGAGACACAAAGGACAATACCAGAGAGTATTAAAAAAACAAAATCGAGAATTAGGAAAGACGGGGGTTCTAGATTATAAGTGAAGATTTCCTGGTAGAGATTTTAGCCCTTTAAGAAGTGAAAGCGGGCCAGGCGCAGTGGCTCACACCTGTAATCCCAACACTTTGGGAGGCCGAGGTGGGCAGATCACCTGAGGTCAGGAGTTCGAGACCTGCCTGGCCAACGTGGTGAAAACCCCGCCTCTACTAAAAACACGCAAAAAATTAGCCGGGCGTGGTGGTGCGCACCTGTAATCCCAACTACTTGGGAGGCTGAGGCAGGAGAATTGCTTGAACCTGGGAGGCAGAGGTTGCAGAGAGCGGAGATCCCACCATTGCACTCCTGCGTGAGCAACAAGAGTGGAACTTCATCTCAAAAAATAAAAATAAAAAAAAATTAAAGCGATTATTTTTTGCCTATATACAGATATTACCGTCACAAAAAAAAACAACTGAACATTAGGGCAAAAAGAGCTGGCCATTGTCACTAAAAGAAGCTTCCTGGTCCTATGGTGTATTACTGACATATCCTCTCATTTACTCCTTCACCTTCCCCATTATCAGAAGAGTCCCAGATAAAGCGGGGGCTGATAACCCAGCATCCCATGTCAGTACTGGACCCAGTGATCCATATTTTATAACATGCTTCATTAGCAATGGAAAGTATTCCTTTAAAGTAAAATTTTCTTAATTTAAGTTTCCTAATTGTTAAGAAAAGAATCAAACGACAGTTTTTCTTTTCAAAGCTTAAGGAAAAAACCTGATGCTTTCTGTGGTCATATTAGTTTTCTAGCCAACCACATTGGACACTATAATACTTGTTCTGTAAACAGTGTAGAGATGTGCAGATCTGTAGTTTTCACAAAGAGAACAAGAGAAAGGTAAGAAAGCATTTTCAGCTTCCTTAAGAAGTTAAGGATTTTTTTTCATACATTTTCATTTTCATTTTAATTCACAATATCCTTCAGGAAAAAGAGAACTGTTTTGGTTTCTTTATTTAAACACAGTTTGTGGTTCAGATGCGTGAAAAGCCATCCTGAGACATTGGTGAGACAGCAAAGGACCCCAAAGATGTGTGGGTGTCTTCTCCTCCTCTCAATATTGCATAAGCCAGTATCAAAGTTCCCATGCTGGCATGTGTCCAGGTTAGAGGGACATGGCTCTTTAAAGACTCCTCTATAAAAATAAAAAGTCAGCTCTCTTTAAAATTAAAAAATGATTTATAACAAGCTGAAAAGGGTTGGTTTTGTCCTCTAAAAATGATAAAGATGGTACTTAGAATAGTGACTGGAAATATTTTTTAAGACCGCCCAACTCTACTATGATGGAAGAGAGAATAGGAGACATAAAATACCCTTAGGTATGTATGAGGTTAATAACCCCACATTGGCAAGTTTTGAGTAAACAGTGTTCTATTTCCCAGTATATATCAGGGACCGTGGATTTGCTTTGAAGGTATTAGTCAAGTTAGTAAAAGTTACAAACATAAATTCCCCCAAATCAGTTTGAAAATAGATACTGATTTTATGCTTTCAATAGAAACATGGCCAGGAGTGTTGGCTCATGCCTGTAGTTCTAACACTTTGGGAGGCCAAGATGACTGGATTGCTCGGACCAGCCTGGCCAACATGGCAAAACCCTATTTCTGCTAAAAAATACAAAAATGAGCTGGGTGTGGTGACGCACGCCTGTAGTCCCAGCTACTTGGGAGGCTGAGGCAGGAGAATCACCTGAGCTTGGGAGGCTGAGGCAGGAGAATCACCTGAGCTTGGAAGGCTGAGGCAGGAGAATCACCTGAGCTTGGGTGGCGGAGGTTACAGTGAACCAAGGTCGTGCCACTGCCCTAGAGCCTAATGCAAGACCCTGCCTCAAAAAAATAAATAAATAAATAAATAAATAAGAAAGAAAAGAATATATTATGTATAACTGTGACTACTTTGGTATTTCATTGGGATTATTTGCAGTTTTAACACTGTAACATTACAGCTTTGCTACAGTTTTGAATGTAAATAATTGGACTACTATGATCACTAAATTATCTTGAAGTATTTCATCGTTTTGCTCTGGTGAATTTTTCTATAGTATTCTCAAATAATGCGTATTACAGGATGTAAGGTATATAAAGTATAATTAAACATATAATTGGAACAAAACCGTAGAACTTACCTTGCGCCCCTCTGAGAAAATATGTGCTGGGAGTCTAAGCTGCTCCACTTATGGTGGTCAGGGTGAACAGGTGCTGGAGGGAACCCAGTGTAAGAGCAATTTCCCAATGTCCTATTTCATTCTAAGGACAGTAGAAAATACTTGCTTACCTATAAGGGAAACAGAGTAAGATAGGTTTACTAAGGAAAAGGCATTACTTTTTTTTTTTTTTTTTGAGACAGAGTCTCACTCTGTCACCCAGACCGGAGTGCAATGGCACGATCTTGGTTCACCACAACCTCCGCTTCCCAGGTTCAAGTGATTCTCCTGCCTCAGCCTCCCAAGTAGTTGGGATTATAGGCGCCCACCAGCACGCCCAGCTAATTTTTGTATTTTTAGTAGAGACAGGGATTCGCCATGTTGGTCAGGCTGGTCTCGAACTCCTGACCTCAGGTGATCCGCCCACCTCGGCTTCCCAAAGTGCTGGGATTGCAGGCATGAGCCACGGTACCTGGCTGGAAAAGGCATTCAATGTAAACAGTGAAAAAGAGGCTATGGTGAGGGGAAGATAAGGAAGAGGAATGGAGAAAAGAGGTAGGAGGGTTTTATTTATTACATTGAAGAAAAGCCAGCCAGCCCGCCAATACCCTCGAACCCATCCAATTCAAATATACCCTCCCATCCCTACTCTCTGTCCTTCCCCACCCCAAACGCCACACCCAGAGAGGATTCTGAAACTTTCCGTGTGTGCACAGGTCTTTGTTTTTGAAATAATGTGCTTAATATCAAAACTATTTTCAATAGAACACAATTCCTAATATGAACTCTTACGCACAGCTACCAAATATTTTTTGCAGGGCTGTTGTCAGGGTTTGTTTTCTGTGTGAGCTAGTGTGAGTGTGTTTAGAGTGAGTTTTGAGGTGTCATTGTTGGAGATGGACGGCTCTGACAATAGGGAGGCCTGCTGTGGCCGCTCACCGTGTGTGTGTGTGTGTGTGTGTGCAGGTGGGTTCCTGCACCGCACCACAGCACGCATCTTACAGTGTGGGAGCCGGGGTAATTAGATAAAGTCAGACCCCCAGATTTAGGCTGTGATAATTAGCGGGTCCGTTTCCCTTAGTCACAGCTTCATCGTAATTGCACGTGCTTCAAAATCCTGCCAAGATACTTCTTTTTTCTCCCCACCTCTTTATGATTTGTTTGTTTGTTTGTTTGGAGTATGTCATTCTTCTCTTTCATGCGCAGGAGAACTTCCAGTGGTGAATTCATCAGCTGGATCAAACTGCTGTACTTGTAACTGCCAGTCAACGTTGCAGGCCATTCTGCAAGAACTCAAGACCATGAGGAAATTAATGCAAATTCAAGCAGGTACAAGGATCGGGCCTCAGAATGAGTCCTTGATTTTTAATGCATATCTGACATCTTCTGTTGGAATGTTCATTGTGCTTTTATTAAAGCCTCCTCCTCACCTTGCTGGCTTGCTGCGCCTTTTCAAGTATCTGTTTTTTCTGCTTTCTCTGCAATCCATTTTTCCTTTAGCAAATCAAACATATTTTGTCTTGCTGCTGATACAGCTCATATAATTATGTGTATGTGCTTGATAGACTGCATTCCATGATCTCCTGGTACTTCACAAATGTCAGTTAATTAAATTTGGGAACAATTGTATATGGAGGAGCCCTCTAGGAAGCATGGGCTTCAGTGTTCAAGGACATAAGCAGATAAGAAATGTTGAGCCCCAGGCTGCGCTCTGTGGCTTTTCTCTCTCCCGTTCAGGATGCCGTTCGGAAGCTCAGAGACCCTCCCACTCTGTCCTCATTGTTTCTGTGACTTCTCTTTTTATTTTCAGTGCTGTCAGGCAGGTTGAGGAACGGAAGAGCAGTGGATTTGTGGTTTGGGATTGGACGCCGCTTTCTGCTCTTAGAGCTGTGTGATATGTCTGAGCTTCCTGTTTCTCGTCTGTAAATGGAGAATTTGTGTCTAATTCATAGGGTTGTTGTCAAAATAGAATGATGTAGTAGATGTAAATGAACTTTCTAAGGCATGGTGTGCGAGCCTAAGCTGTTTTATTAGTGTCGTCTTCAAGTCCATGGAGCGTTCTATAGAAGCCTGTAAGTCTGGGTCTTCATTATAGCAGCTGTATTTTCTGATCTTCACAATTGAGGGAAAACAGAATTGTTTTTGTCCCAGATACAAGAAATAAATCATTTTATTAAGTTTTCCCTCTTGTCAAGGGAAATCACCCCTTGATCTTAGCCATGTTGTGACTGGCTTTCCTGCCCTTTCATCGGAAGGGCATTCAGGGAGGTCGCTCCTCAGAAGCTGTTCAGGATGCCATTTAGTGAATTCGAGTACAATTTTTGATAGAAAAAATTACAAAATTTAAAAAAAAAAATTTTAATTATAAAAATTATTTGGTTTTGGTAGAAAAAGCTTAATACTTAGATATATCAATCATCCAATATCACATTGAAGCAGGATGAGCTACTTTCTGAAAAACAGCATCTTTTTAAGCACTGAATTTGGTTTTACCCCAAGGAAGCCTTTTGCTCAGGTCAATATGCATTGGACTGACCCTGCTCCACCATGATAATCTGTGTTCTTATTAACCTGGCAGAGGTTAACGTCTCCTAAATAAGGAGCTCAGAAAGAAAGGTTACTTTATGATGTTCGGATTCTTTTCTCCGAGGGGGAATTTGTTAGCACTTAAGAAAATATGCATATGAAATCGTAATGATTTATTTTGTCACTTAAGCTCCTTACTACTGAAATGGCAAGCTACAAATTGCAACCATTTAAATCCTTGACGGAAGCCTTTTTAGAATCTATTAAGTAAATGCCACTTTGTCGCTGTGTTTTCTTTTCTGAACCTTTGCAGATTAGGGAGGTAAACGATTCCAAAGCTGTAGGATGGCACAAAGGATAAACTGAATAAATTACTCTCCTTTAATTTTCTTAAACCTAAAAAATTTGTGTCATGTGGGTAGATTTACTTAAGGGTTTAATGCCTGAAGACTTAGATTTAAATTACATTTAGAAAGTTTCACCTTTCTTTTAAGAAGACAAGGAATAAGACCTAGAGGTAAGGTCTGGATGCCAGGTACTTGGGCTGTGCCTAGATTTGTGAAAGGAGAAGAAAACCTGAGATAGTCCCCGTGTTTCTTAAACCAAAGCATTGTCATTTTTACTTCAGAATCATGAGGCTTAGCAAGGCCTGAGGCCTAGACCATCATTATTCGTGGTCCCCTTGATTTTAGGGGTACAGACCCAGCCTTGAGGTTGAATGCAGAAAGAGCAAAGAGAAGTTCCCAACTCTGGCTGCACAGTAGAATTTCTGGAAGAGCTTTCAGACAATACCTATTCCCAGGCTGCACGCCTGGAAGTGTCAGTTCCCTTAGTCTGGGCTGGGGCTGAGGCGTCTCAGTGTTTTCAAACTCGAGTGATTCTGATGGACAGCCAAGGTGGAGAAGCAGTGAGCTAGATGACTGGTTTAAAAACTTCTGTGCTTTTCCATAGTGCAGTTAGTTTGTTTCTAATATTTATGAATTGCTTTCAAATTTGGAGACAAAAATATTAGGATCAAAGTGTAAATATTCTTTATTTTCAGATGATAGGAGGTAAGAGGAAGTGATCCATGTATGTGCCTTTAAAGACCTTAGGTTTCACTTGTTTTATAGGATGATTTCTGTTGAAAAGCTGGGACATCCTGTAGCCATGTTTAGGAAGCCATATTAATATTTGAGGATTTAAACAGTGATGCCATGTTTCCCAATTACACTTTCCAAGAGAGTATTTTTGAATGGTTAGCAAACATTACTTCTCAGAGTGCACCTGTGACAACTGTAATTTGCCGTCCTGGATTTCCTTAAGTATAGATTCAGTGTGAATACTTGGTCGCTGTACAGGTACTGTGCTTTTTGTCTTTGGAACTGTTTCTAGATTTCACTAATTTGTTTGACTTGCACGGAATGATATTGCTCCTTCAAGTATGCCAAACTGAGGTCTAGGGAAGTGGCCTGGTCTGAAGCCAGGTAGCGGAGTGCTCTGGAGGTGGTTGCTGTGTGGAGAATATTTGGTGAGGAAGGATTCACTGGTCCTAATTAGGTAACTAATAGGCTTTTCCCACCTGCTTACGGGTCCGTATTACAGAATCATCCCAGACTACTACTTTGGATCAGTCTTGCCCAAATGATCATCACTATTTCATCTTTGTCCATTTTGGCACCTGTAGATTATTAGGACCTGATCAGTCTAAACCCAAACGACAGTGGGAATAGTCCTGAAATAGGCTTGTCGGGAAGCACGCCCATCTCTACCTAAATTTAAGTTCCGAAGTTCTCATTTGTTTAAACATGTCCTGTGATTTATAAAGATACGCTCAAGTGTTTTCTCACAGTTCATGATCCTTTCTCTGGATTGAACCCAACAGCAATACTCTGTCACGGTTCATCTGCAGTAAAGCTTTCTCCTGAGTATGTTTCTGCCTTTAGGACTTTAAAATGCTTCCGAGCTTGCGTTTGTTACCGTTTAGGTCCAGTGGGAGAATTATTTGGTGAGCTTCATCCTGGAGTTTTCCTCGTTTTGGTTTCAGTTTGTAGAGCACATGGATAGACCGGAGATAAGTTTTCCTGAGTCAGACACATGTGCCTGTACCATATTTTTGTTTATTATTCGCAGTTGGAACTCAAAACAGACAACAACCCCCAATTTCCCTTATGTGCTCCCAGCGAACTGCTGTCTCACGAAAGAGAAATAAAAAGAAAAAAGTGCCCCCAAAGACTGTGGAACCTCTTACTGTGAAACAGAAGCCCAGCGGGTCCGAGGCCGAGGGGAAGGCAGCGGTGGCCTCTGAGCTATCTGCTGCCCAGGCAGCTGAGCCCACCTCCCCGGAGAAGAGCCGCGTGCTGGGATTCGGCATTGTTCTGGAATCACCTTCCTCAGATGTAAGTCGCTATTTTCTGGCTGCTGACTCTAATGCAATGTAACTTTCAGGAATTTTATAGTATTCGTACATTTTCCTTTTGACAGTTAGAGAAACTTGCAGGATATATGTGGGACAGAAGAAAAGAAGACTGGTAATATTTTTCTTGTCTAGAGCTTTCTTTTCTGAAAATTTCATGCCTTATTTATGTAGACAGGTTTCCAGTCTTTGCCTCCAAAAGGAGGAGGGTGATGGCATAAATAATCTGCTCCCTAATTTCTTTTGCATTTTTAATTTTGTAGTGGCAGTTTTCAATTTCCGTAGCGTAAAGACCTAAAAGAATATAATTAGATCTTTTGTAGACGGGCATAAATGAACAGAACCATGCAGATAAGGTCATACCTTTCTGGAAACACAAACTAATAATAAAAAAGGAGCAGTCGTGCTAATTCTATTTTATAGATGCAAGCCACACTGCTAATTAGGTGGCAGCGCCATGCCATTTACTCCGTGTAATGATAGGTTAACGCTTTGCAAAGGTTTTTCTATTTTAATATCATAGCCAGAACATTGCCTCAGTCCAGAACGTTGCATGACATCCGAGATAACCATCTGACTTGCTATTTTACATTCATAGGGCCATAAATGAGTTTGTTTAATAGTGCAGTATATTTGCAATTGCATTTCTGTTTACAATGTCTTTCTCTAAGTATGTTTGTGTTGTGAACATTAACTTGTTGGGAGAGTTCTTAAAATAAACAAGAATGGGGGATCTGTCATTATCCGATTGCATAGGATGAGAATCCTGCTGCGAATTTCCACAGGCCTGTATAGGATTGGAGGTTGGCCGTATCTTTTAAACTTTACATAGGAAACAAATTGCTATTTTTTAAAAAAGTATTCACTTTCAAATTGTGGGAAGACAGTTTGCTAGAGTCTATCCACATTGGGTCTTACACAAAGGGAGGGGACAAAAATAATCATCTTGTGACTTTTTTAGATTGGAAAGTTGTTGGAACTTTTACCTAATCCTCAGTGTTAAGGGTTTTTTTTGTTTGTTTGTTTTTGAAAAAAGAAATCTATAAACACATGCTACAAATGTTAAGAAGTTCTTCCAGACTAAAAATTTAATTTAAAAAAATCATTCATGATGATAATGTTCTACCCTGGACCAGTCAGCTCATGCGATGGTATCATGTTGCTATTGCAGCTAGGGCTCTGAGTCAAACCCCAGGTAGATCACATACTCGGAAACAGAGGTAAATTCAACACAAAGCACATTCAGTTCTTACATTTTCTGAGCAATTTTTTTCTTTTTTGAGACAGAGTCTTGCTCTGCCGCCCAGGCTGGAGTGTAGTGGAGTGATCTCGGCTCACTGCAACCTCTGCTTCTTGGGTTCAAGTGATTCTCATACCTTAGCCTCCTGAGTAGCTGGGATTGCAGGTGTGTGTCACCACACCCAGCTAATGAAAACTGGGTTAGCTGTTGATTGTCTTGGAAGAATAATATGCTTCTAAAGAAGAGTGAGGCCGGGCACAGTGGCTTATACCTGTAATCCTAGCACTTTGGGAGGACAAGGTGGGTGGGATCACCTGAGGTCAGGAGTTCGAGACCAACCTGGTCAACATGGTGAAACCCCATCTCTACTAAAAATACAAAAATTAGCCGGACGTGGTGACACATGCCTATAGTCCCAGCTACTCAAGACTTGAACCACTTGAACCCAGGAGGCAGAGGTTGCAGTGAGCCGCGATCACACCACTGCACTCCAGCCTGGGTGACACAGTGAGACTCCGTCTCAGAAAAAAAACAAAAACAAAAAGCAAAATCGTAGGATTGGGCAAGTGGCCCAGTGTTGCTGGAACAGCTGTCTGGCTGGCATTGGTAAAAGTAGGGTGGAGTGAGAGTGCAAAAGCCTAGGTGTACGGTGGTGAGGCCTTCAGCCTTACCTGTGGGCTGGAGGGGGCCATTGCAAGTTTCCAGTAAAGGAAGAATTGTGCCTGTATTGTAGAATCGTAGCTGGAACAGCATGTGGCTGACAGAGCGATGGAGAGAGTGGGAGGAAGATGTGTGCGGCCCGCAAGGCAGGAGATCAGGAGGGCTGGACAGGAGCAGTGTGCCTGGAAGGAGGAGCAGGGCGAGCCGCTCAGGAGGGATGCAGAGACTGAGTGGGAAGTGAGCCCCGGATTCCTGTCTGGGAAACTCACTGGGTTACAAGCTGGGACTTTAACTGAGATGCAGAGCAGGGGCAGCATAGGCTTTCAGCTCTGGATGGAAGGAATAGTGAATTTCATACCCTCAACACGTTCGCTAGATACCTCCAGCACAGGAGAAAGATTAGCACTAGAAATGATGGACAGTGACGCTGGAAACCCATGCTTTATCACTTTTGTAAATGTAGAGTTTTCAGTGTATAGAGTTCCCCTGTTTGCATTGTGACTCTTAGTGTCACCCAAATGCCAGTGTGTATACCCATGGCACAAACACGAACGTGAGGGCCCACAGGAGTTGTCAATCATGGCAGGTCAGCCACTGTCTTCAAACTGGTAACAATAGTCCCTACTCAGACACAGAAAAACACTAAGTTCCAATTGGAACCAACCGAAACGTTAAAACGACAGAGTATTGTGAGCGTCAAATGAGACACAGTATATGGGAAAATCCTGTTGCAGTGCCTGGCACATAAAAGGTACTCAGTGTTATTTGTTTAACCTGTGAAGGAGGAAACATACATTTGCATTAAGCTCAATGTACAAAATGATCTTAGGAAGCATGAAGTCTAGGACTTAGCTCTAAGGAGAGCCCCCTTCTCAGTTTCACTGCAGTTCACTGTTTTCCCTCTTCCTCCTCTCTGTACCTACCTACTCCCCGTCAGGGCGCTACTGTGATTTGAACGATCCTCCTGGATAGAACTTCCTGTCCTGTTTGGTAATCATTTACATGATAATCTATCCTTCCACCCCAGCTTCTCGAGAGCAGAGACAGACTATGATTAATAGTAATAATACTTACTATCTGCTTTCTATGGGCAGCCTGCACAGGTTCACACAGCCAAGAAAAGTGGAGTATGTCCGCCACCCCAGGTCTGTCATCTGCCCTTGTCGGCTGCAGGAAGGACTGGTGGGTGCCTATTCTAGCCCAATGCCTGTGTGTGAGGGACACCCAGTCACTGTTGAGGGTCTGATTATCATATGAAAGACTGAAAGTTTCAGCTGTTGCTGTTGATGCTGTGTACTTGGCAGTTTCTTGGGGAGAACGTCACAGGTCAGGGAGCAGGCTCTGAGGTCAAGCTGCCTGGGTTAGATTCTCAGATTTGTGACCCTGAGCAAGTGAGCCTGACCTCTCCCCTCTCCATCTCTCTCTGTAGAACGGGGGTAGCAAGTGCTTATCTCCTGGAATTGGCCTATTGGAGGAATTAGATGACGTCATCCTTGCGGAGCACTGGGAACAGCACCTGGCTCATTTTAAGCATTCAATAAATAGTAGTTCTTTTTCTTTTTTCATTTTTTTCATTTTTTTGAGACGGAATCTCTCTCTGTTGCCCAGGCTGGAGTACACTGGCAACAATCTCATCTCACTGCAACCTCCACCTCCCGGGTTCAAGCAGCTCTCCTACCTCAGCCTCCTGAGCAGCTGGGATTATAGGTGCCCACCATCAGGCCCAGCCAATTTTTTTGTATTTTTAGTAGAGAGGGGGTTCCACCACGTTGGCCAGGCTGGTCTCGAACTCCGGACCTCAAGTAATCTGCCCACCTTGGCCTCCCAAAGTGCTGGGACTATAGGCGTGAGCCACCATGCCTGGCCTATTAGGGTTCTTTTTTTAACCTTAGCATTCTTACCTAAGTATCTTTATGGGAATAAATATTTTAAAATAAAACTTACCTATCAATGAACAAATACACTTGAACAAATAGTGTTTTTAGAAACGGAATAGCCTGAATATTTCTCTTTTAGGGCAGGACTATTGGGCCCTTTTGAAAGTAGCACAGAAGCAGAAACCCCAAACTAAATTTCACATTTAAATATAGTATTCAGTTTTTTATTCATGAGTTCACAACCCAATACGCTACCAAGGTGGAGACAAGACAGTTGTGAGCTTCTTATGGTCACTGTTTTTCAAGCTTGCATGTACTGATTTGTGTTTTCAGAGCAGATATACCTGGCCTAAGTTTGTTTTGTTGTTGCTTTTTGTTTCTTGTTTTTCGGCTTTGGCGAAATACTCAGACTAGTTTTTAACAATGTTTTAATAATAGAAAATGTTTTTCTATTTGTTCTTACTATAAATAGTCTCTAGTAATCCTAGATTATGCCAGTTTAAAAGTTTACAGAAGATAAATTGTGGATATTCATCGGAATATCTATATCTGAAATCTGCTTTTTTTTTTTAAATTGAGACAGAGTCTCACTCTGTCATCGAGGCAGGAGTGCAGTGGTGTGATCTCAGCTCACTGCAACCTCCACCTTCTGGGCTCAAGCCATGCTCCTCCCTCAGCCTCCAAAGTAGCTGTGACTACAGGCGCCTACCACCACGCCCAGCTAATTTTTGCGTTTTTAGTAGAGATGGAGTTTTACCATGTTGGCCAGGCTGGTCTCAAACTCCTGGCCTCAAGTGATCCGTCCACTTTGAACTCCCAGAGTGCTGGGATTACAGGCGTGAGCCACCGTGCCTGGCCTTTTCTTAACACCTTCTTGGTCCAATACAGTGATCCCCTGGGGTGATGTAATGTAAACCAAACAAATGATTTTTTAAATTTACTCATTGACACATTGGGATTGAGGCCGTGTATGCCTGAGAGTATAATTCCAGCGCAGGCTGTGGGAGTTCTGATCCTTTCTTCATCATGTATTAGCTGGATAATCTTAATCAAATTACTTCACTTCTCTGAGCCATAGGTTTTGCATCTGCAAATTGGGGATAATAATAGTAGCCATTTCAAAGGGTGAAGATCAAATTAGAAAAAAATCTGTATAATATGTGTTAGCCTAGGGCTTGGAATACAGTAAGTAGCAAATAAATATTCATTATATCACTGTTTTCCAAGGCATACTGAAGTGTATGAAATAGTCCCTGCCCTTGAAGGAGCACATGGAGGAAAATTCACAAACAGTAATTATGATAGTGTGGGATGCAAGCTATGGCACAGGCAGGCAGGTTACCTGGAGCCTGGAGAGTCTCAGAGTGGACATCTTGGAGGAACCATTCCAGTGGCCTTCGGAGAGAAGAAGCTAGGTTGCAGTGGTTAGACTCTTACACATTTTGGCTCAAATATCTTCAGCATAAATCAAGCCCTGGTCTTCAGAGTCATTAGTTCATTACCTGAGGAAGGAAGAAGCCAAAGGCCTCTCTAAAAGATGGGAATGTCTCATTATGCAAGTACATGGAGAAACTTTCAAGGGACCAAACAGTATTCTCTTTTCTAAAATTAAATGCTTAGTCCTACCAAAATATTGTCCACTAAAAATGTCTGTGAAGAATTGGCTGTTGGATGACTTCTTGTCGTTTTTATCCTGTTCAACATTCACTGTAGGCTCTCCTGTAAATTACACATACTTTTGGATAGGACTTTTGGCTGAGCATTTTTTGCTTAATGAAAAGAGGGCAGCCACCTTCCACTGTGAGCCTCAACATAGGACCCACGCGTGCTTCTCCCTCATCCACACTACGGTTCAGGCCCGCTATGTCCCCAGGCCACCTCTGTTCTGAGCTGCTCGACAGGAACAGCCATGCCGGTGAGTGTCCAGTCCCACACACTCTTGTGGCCATCCTCCTCGTGGGCCGTGTTCTCAGATAGCATTTAATAATTGACAGGCTAAGCATGTTGGCTTCTGCCTATAATCCCAGCACTTTGGGAGGCCAAGGCAGGAGGATTGCTTGAGGCTAAGAGTTTGAGACCAGCCTGGGCAGCGAAGCGAGACCCCCCACACACACACAAAATATATAAATACATATATTTTAAAAATTGGCTGGGCATGGTAGCATATGCCTGTAATCCCAGCACTTTGGGAGGCTGAGGAGGGAGGATCACTGGAGGCCAGGAATTCAAGACCAGCCCAGGCAACAAAGCAAGACCCTTTCTCTACAAAAAAAAAAAAATTTTTTTTAATTTACCGGGCACACACTTGTAGCCCAAGCTACTTGGGAGGCTGAAGTGAGAGGATCACTTGAACCCGAGAGTTGGAGGCTGCAGTGAGCTATGATCGTGCCACTGTACATGAGCCTCGGCACTAGATTGAGATCCTGTCTCTAAAAAATATAAATAAATAAAATTTAAGAATAGAAAATAAATGATAACAGTGATTCTTGCTATGTCCACCTGGGGTGGACGTAGTTACAGGAACATTTAGTTTTTATCAGACAGAAGCAGATCACATTTATGAGCAAAATTAAATCAGTTATGAGGGAAGTTTGTGTTTTAAAATTTCGTAAACCGAAGAACATTTTCCTCAAAGTAGATCTAATACACTGCAAAATAAACACTAAGAACAAAAGATCGTTGTATATAGTAGCATGAACATAGACTAAATTCACATCCTTTAAGCATTCTTATAAATCCTGTTACAAGCTTTTCAGCCCCAAATCAGTTAGTTTTGTTCAGCAGAATGCTGCCTCTTTGTCTATAGTTTTCTTTCAGCATTTTGTCCTGAGCCAGCCTGAGACTGACCCGCAAATCCCCACCAGCAGATGACCTTGTCCAAACAGTCCTGTGCACGTGCCTGCAAAGGGGATCCTATATCATACACAGAATCTACACACTATTGTGTGTAATTTATTAATCTGCCATTGAGGCCGGGCTCGGTGGCTCACGCCTGTAATCCCAGCACTTTGGGAGGCCAAGGCGGGTGAATCACGAGGTCAAGAGATCGAGACCATCCTGGTCAACATGGTGAAACCCCGTGTCTACTAAAAATACAAAAAATTAGCTGGGCATGGTGGCGCGTGCCTGTAATCCCAGCTACTCAGGAGGCTGAGGCAGGAGAATTGCCTGAACCCAGGAGGCGGAGGTTGCGGTGAGCCGAGATCGCGCCATTGCACTCCAGCCTGGGTAACAAGAGTGAAACTCCGCCTCAAAAAAAAAAAAAAAATCTGCCATTGAAAATCTGGGGTTAATGCCCAGTGTGATTATTTGTGAGCTTCTTTTAACCAGTGACCACATGTTGCTTGCTATGTGTCTTACTGTCACTTACTTATTAATACCTTATATAAAATAGCCTGTTAGAAATATTCCCTCAGTGGTTAGCTATCATGATCTCCTAAAAATTGTCTTACATTTTATTCTTTTTTTTTTTTTTTTGAGATGGAGGCTCTCTCTGTCGCCTAGGCTGGAGCGCAGTGGCGTAGTCTCAGCTCACTGCAACCTCCGCCTCCCAGATTCAAGCAATTCTCCTGCCTCATCCTCCTGAGTAGCTGGGACTACAGGTGCATGCCACCACACCCAGCTAATTTTTTGTATTTTTAGTAGAGACAGGGTTTCACCATGTTAGCCAGGATGGTCTCTATCTCCTAATCTTGTGATCCACCCGCCTTGGCCTCCCAAAGTGCCAGGATTACAGGCGTGAGCCACCATGCCCGGCCTTACTTTTTATTCTTTAGATTATCCAGTGAAGTCACATGATACACTTATGGGGACTTGAGAGTGTAACAGGGACAGAGGGGTGGGGATGGAGCATTTTCATTTACCTGGTTAGGAGATTCCTCAACCAAACAAGATCTTAACCCCAGCTGCTTCTAAGCAAAGGGAGACCACAGCTGAAATGCAAAGAAATTAGTGAATGTCTACAGGCCTGGATCCAGGGATATTTTCAATAGTCATTATGACTGTGTATGCTCTTTTTGCCTCCAGAACTTCACCCAGTGTAGATGAATAAGGGAAATTCAACATTTCATACATTGTTGCACTAAGTGGCCAAGGTACCTAAAATAGGCAGGACATAGATGAAAATCCAAATTTAGGCTGGGCATGGTGGCTTACGCCTATCATCCCAGCGCTTTGGGAGGCCAAGGCAGGCGTCTCATTGGGTCGAGATGGAGACCATCCTGGCCAACATGGTGAAACCCCGTCTCTACTAAAAATAAAAAATTAGCTGAGCATGGTGGCGTGCGCCTATAGTCCTGCTACTCAGGAGGCTGAGGCAGGAGAATTGCTTGAACTGGGAGGTGGAGGTTGCAGTGAGCCGAGAACACGCCACTGCATTCCAGCCTGGTAACAGAGTGAGATTCCATCTCAAAAAAAAAAAAAAGAAAAGAAAAGAAAATCCAAATTTAGAGTGGGAATTCAGACTCCCAACCTTTAACATGACGACTCTAAGTGTCGTCAATTCTGCCCAACTTTAGACTGTTATTTTGAACCATTCGTTTAGATGTCATCATTTTATGTCATCATATTATTCATCATAATATGTCATATTATTTCAGTAATCAGTAAAATCTCATTTGCTTTCTATTTTGGCTTGAGTATCAAATTGTGAATCTGTCAAGAGAAGTCTAGTTTTTAAATGATATTCATTTGGAAAAGTGTTACTTTCTATCATAGCTATCAGTAAGCAAAGAGATCTCATTTAAACTAGAGCAGTAAACTAAGAGATTCAGTGATACAATTAAAGAGCTTGATCCTGTTTTTAAATATATGTACAAAGATGTGGATCATTATATGATAGTTATCCACTGTGTTTTTATTTATCAATTTGAGGAAATAAACAGATTTCATAATAAAAATAAGCGATTAGTGAACATCAGCTTTTCTTTGTGTTTCAGTAAACAAATTTGCCCTGTTTTGTTCTTTTAAGGCGTTGTTGCCTTGTGGCACCTGGCACAGGTAGATGGCGTTGGCGCTCACCCACTCCTGGCTCAGAAATCTGAATAGGAGACAGGCTGAGAAGAACAGGAAGGACAGAGCCCAGTCATCTGTGCCCAGCTGCCACTGCCACCACCGTTCCGCTAACCAGACTGCTTCCTCCTTTGCAAGGTGCTTGCAAGGGAGTGAGTTCATGTTCCTTGATCTGGAAAGAACAGTTCAAAATAACAGTATTTGGCAGTAGAAAGTGGAATGGAAAGCAGTGACAGCTCCTGCATTGGAAGTCTCTTAACTCTGCAGAAACCTCCAGATACTTAGTTGTTAGGAGTTGCAGCAGATGCCAGAAACAGCGCCTGTAGCTGTCTCCTGAATCCCATCTTCAAGGTCCTGTTAAAATACTATCCTGTCCCCTCCTGAGTCCCAAGAGTCCCCTTCCTCCCGCATCCCCAGCAGCCAAGTCCTGCCTGATGCTGTCTCAGACAGCGCTTGCTCTGTTCTCTCGTGTTTCTCACGTTCAGTCTTACAGGATAGTTACGTGTGCACGTCTCATTTGCAGAGCCCGGCTTCAGATTCCTACACATGGTGGGGACTCGGTGATTAGGTTCTGAATCAGCTGGGTCTGTGTTGTCCAGGTCTTCCAACTCATGGAGTTACCACATGAACTGTTAGAAGATGCAGGCATGCCAAGCACAGCATGGCAAACTTTCAAACCCACTTTCCTTTTACAGGGATAAAAGATCTCTGAATCAACACCAGGCATTTTAAATGAATTCTTTCATACTGTTTTGTTTATTCTTACAAATATCTGCTGGGCGCAAACTGGGTGCTTGACACTCCAAATACGAGAGTCCTCATTCCCAGTGAGAAATGCAAACTCCCAGCGAAGTCAATGCTGCGTGAAAAGTGCTGTAAACAGAGTTCTTAGAAAATAGCCTGAGCGCTTGAAGAAGGGAGTGGTCAGTTCCGACTGGCAGCTCATTCAGGTCATTGTTTCCCAAACTAGGGTCCAAGTTCACTGGATGAATCAAAGGGGAAGTCTCAGAGGTCAGAGTTTTAAGTGCCTGCTTAATGGTATTGGAATCAAACTGAGATTATATAAATAATTAGTGTCCTTCCCCTTCCTCTCTTGCCATTAAGAACTTTTGAACCACCCTAGACCATCAAATAGCTGTGAATAGCGGCTTCTGCAAGACAAACTTTTTTTTTTTTTTTTTTTTTTTTTTTTTTAGGACTCAATTTTGTTCTTGTCCTCCAGGCTAGAGTGCAATGGCACACGATCTTGGCTCACTGTAACCTCCGCCTCACGGGTTGAAGTGATGCTCCTGCCTCAGCCTCCTGAGTAGCTGGGATTACAGGCGCCTGCCACCATGCCCGGCTAATTTTTGTATTTTTAGTAGAGACAGAGTTTCACCATGTTAGCCAGGCTGGTCTTGAACTCCTGATCTCAGGTGATCTGCCTGCCTCAGCCTCCCAAAGTACTGGGATTACAGGTTTGAGCCACTGCGCCCAGCCAAACTTGAATTTTTTTAAATAGCTTTCAAATGATAAAAGAGCACTTAGCAAAAATCCAAGATCAGTTCATTTAGAACAAAAGTTCCAAATGCAGCACAGGATTTGCAAAATAAAATTCTAGTTATGAATAAAACTTCATCTTAGGTTATGATGGTAAAATTCCCTCAATCCTAATATTGTCTACATTGAATCATTCGACAAAGACTTACTGAGTGCCTGGTATATACCACCTCTGTTCCAGGAATTAGGGATGCAGCCTCCAGCTCAGACAGCCTCCTTTGGAGACCTGGACCAGCAAGCAGCAAGATCCAGAAGTCAGGGGGAAAGTCTGACAACCTGGCTCTTACAGTGATATTCAGCAAACATTCAGAGACCGAACATTGAATGCCAAAGTGAGGCAGAGACATGAGATGACTTTCTGGATATTCCAGTTAAAAATCCTGTTTGGAGGGACCAGGCCCAGGCTCCTTCCTGTGACATCCAAAGAACTTAAGCCATGCTCTAAGCACTGTTTACTTTGACCATAGGTGGGGTGGCATGTTGAAAAGTGATAAGACAAAGGCAAAAATAACCATTCTTATTTTCCAGGAGAGAAATTCGTCCCAGATCCTCACATTTCTGATGCGATTTAGAAACTGTAAGGCAGGGCCAGTTTTGCAAAGTGACAAGTAGGGAATCTAAGAATCAGCTTTGATAGCACATCTTAATTCCGTGAGGTTTTCTTCAAACTTTTTTCCTAATAACAGTTTACTAATTGCATTTCTTCATATTAAAGTTATTATTTTACAGCTACCATGTTATAATTAACAATAAACCAAATGACTTAGTAGTGCAGGTTATGACTAATGAACTTTTGTCTGTTCCACAAGAAGTTATTGAGTGCCTGCTATATGCTAGATCCTAGAGATAACAAAGTCTGAGCTTCAGGATCAGCAAGGGCTGCACTCTAATAAATAATTATAATGTAGCGTAAGAAATACAATCATATGTCTGCTAAATGAACAGCGGGAACAGAGAGTGGTAGCTACCTCCACGGGCAAGAAGGAGTTAGGAGATCAATTCATTTGGAAGGCTTTGTAAAGGAAAGGTACAAACTGGGTTGAAAGATAAAAAGGCGAGTTGTAAAACTCATGGCGTGCTGTTGGAGAAGGCGTTCTAAGCACTGAGCGTGTGCGATAGTGTCCAAGTTGAAAGGCGCCTTGGATGTCTTCCGATTCCATATCCCAGTCAGGAAACGCCTGCTAGGGAACATTGGTTTTCCAAGAGTGATCTGGGACATAGTTACATTTTCCTCCCACAAGCAGGGATGGGGAGTGGATTTAAACTGCCTGGGAAACCTGCTCATCATTTTTATGTATCTTATGTATTAGTTTACGAAAGTTTCTTTGGGGGAGAAAATAGCTCCGTAGCTAAAAGCCAATGGCGTAGAAAGATCTAGGGGCCCTCTGGGGTAGCCCCACATTTGTGTCCTTGGGTGGAAGAAATCGAGTTAGTGTATGAGAAAGTGATCTGTAACTGTACTGTACTGAGCACATTTGAATTATTTCTCAGTCTTTTTTTTTAATGATCTCTTTGAGCCTTAGCTCCTTCATTTCCAAAATGAGGATATTTCATCCTGAAGTCTCAACTCCCTGTTAGCTCTAGAAGGATACGACTTTGCGGTTATCCAGCCTTCTCTTGGCTACTTCCTTTTCCATTGCTTTTGACAAGGCCCAGTATTGGAATTAGAGCCTCTGGTTTTGTGAGTTATAACTAGTTGTTGGTTTTATAAATCACAGATAGTGGCACACAAAGCCGAGAGTGTTTTCATTTGTAGGTGATGTACATTTCAGTTGCTAGTGATGTCTTTTTTTGTTGCTCCTGTACCCAAAGTCAAATGCTTCAAATCTTGCTTTTAATGAAATATTTATGTTCTTTTGGTAGCCAGAAGTACAACTTGCTGAAGGCTTTGATGTGTTTATGCCCAAATCTCAGCTGGACTCTATACTGTCGAACTACACTCGCTCAGGAAGCCTTCTGTTTAGAAAACTGGTGTGTGCGTTTTTTGATGACAAGACTTTGGCTAACTCCTTACCCAATGGGAAGAGGAAAAGAGGACTCAATGACAACCGGAAAGGCCTAGACCAAAATATTGTGGGTGCAATAAAAGGTTGGTCTGCATCATTTCATTTTGTGGGTTCTTTGTTAGCTTTGCCTTCATTCTATAAGGATGCAGCTGAAACTGCAGTAGACTGACTAGTGGCCAGTTTCATTTGCCACTGGCAGTTTAGCCATTGGCATGGCTTGTGGGTATGAGCTCTGTGATTCACCACCCCAAATACCACTAGAATTCATTATTCAAGATAATGTTAATGTGTTAAAATAATAATTTAAGAGCCGGTTTGATCTGCTGCAGAACCAAAAAGAAGCTTTTTTTCTTATGTGACTTTTAAAATGCAGGTAATTTGTCATTTCTAACTAAGAGCTTCCTCAAAATATGACGTCAACTTAAATTTTTAGTTATAAATGAGAATAAAACTATGATCCTTTTTAAAAAGAAAAAAATGATAAAGTAAAATGGTTCTCTCCAAAGTTTAGAGTTGCTTTACGAGGTTATTGCTTCTAAAGACATTTTAAATCTAAGTGACCTTACTGTGACAGCAAACCCTGTACGGCCCCACATGTGGCTGGCACGCTCTGCTCCCTCTTGTTTTGTGCCATGGAGTCATGCCAGCTCCATTCAGAGACCACCATGGGCCTCTTCTCCTTACCTCCTTTGAGCATGCATCTGTGTTCCACTGCGTGACGGTGGCCGCGCAGGGACATGTGGGAGCGCCTCTGCATTCATATCCAGTGCTACACCCTAAACCTACTTCTCTCAACTTAAAATGTCCATATTCACATTCAGGTGGCTGTAACTTTAGGAAATAGAAGTACTTAATTCTTACCAAAAAGAACATTAACCAAGTCTCAAATCTAAACACAGCTCCGTGAAAATGAAACTCTGAATCAGGCCTTGCTTAAAACTGGAATGACAGATAGGGGTGCGGTGCTTACTAGCTCAGTTCCTGCCTTGTACAGTTGTGAAGTGGGACTTACTCAGAGAGCTTTCTCTGCCCCCTCCAGTTCCCCATTATCTAGCAAAATGAGTAAATGAATTCAATAGTGTTTAAAGGATTCTTGAAAATCCACAATTAACTTTATAAAATAATACAGTTTTTAAATGGAACTAGCAAGTACCAGGCACCCTTTGTTCATGGTCAGGAGGACATAAGCCTTCATTAACAGAGAATTTCTCATGCACCATCAGAATTTTTTAACTAAAGTGACAGTTGAGTTGTATTAAATACGAAAAGCTACAGAGGTATCACAAACTGTGCCATTTCTGAAAAGAATGATTCAGGCTGAAGTGACACTAAAAACAACATGGCAGCATTTGAAAAATGGTCAGTGATGTACATAGGACTTCCTGAAGTGAAGAGGGGCCCTTCTCAAAATAGGAAGGTCAAGGCTACTGATGCTTTTCTGAAATACAGCCAGAAATGGTTTTAATTTTCCTTTTTTTTTCCCAGGGCAGCATATTAATATTATGAAAGCAGTTGGAAATTAGGGAACTGTAAATGACCGTGGTCCATTTTAACGGCAGTAGAAGAGTTATCCTAATGATAGATGGTAACGAAATAGATCGTGACAAGTGGTTCGATGAGGGTTTCTTCTGCCGTTTTCCATCTAGATTGGACATCATGCAACAGTTTGAAAAAGTATATTACAGGCCGGGCGCAGTAGCTCAAGCCTGTAATCCCAGCACTTTGGGAGGCCGAGGTGGGTGGATCACCGAAGGTCAGGAGTTCAAGACCAGCCTGGCCAACATGGTGAAACCCCGTCTCTACTAAAAATACAGAAAAATTAGTCAAGTGTGGTGGTGCACACCTGTAGTCCCAGCTACTCAGGAGGCTGAGGCAGGAGAATCGCTTGAACCGGGGAGGCGGAGGTTGCAGTGAGCTGAGATCACACCACTGCACTCCAGCCTGGGCAACAGAGCCAGACTTCATCTCAAAAAAAAAAAAAAAGGTATATTACAAATAGAGGACACACCTCATTTCCTCCACTGCTCTATTCTATAAATATGGCAATGAGGCTTTTGCTCCCGTTATATAATAAAATAGATAATTCCAATTGAAGAACTTAAAATTTCTTTATAATTAAATCAATTAAAATTCTATAATAACAACACAGTGACTTTTAAACAAATAGAAATCCCATAAGCTACCAGCAACCTAAATCAACAAATAGTTTATTTATTTGGAGTGTTTATTCATAGACATATAGACATATATTTTGATTTTGATTTTTTTCCTGATTACAAAAATAATACATATTTATTTTAAAATGCAAACGATTTAAAAATGTATGGAAAACAAAAAGGCTACTGTAATCTTTCTCACTCTTCCAAGGTTATGGTGCACATTCTTACAGTTTTTACTAAAATGTGAATGTGGCGTCAGATTTGACTCTTTTATAAGAGCATTTCTTTCATTCTGGTCAACATTTCTACCTGATTTATGCTGATGATTTCTTGTAAGTTGCTTAAGGACACGCTTTGTCTTAATTATTTTTTTTATTAACTGTTGTTCTTGAAAGAGCTCAGGAAATGCCACCTTAAGAAATGCTGCTTTGGTACACAGATTATTTCAAATTGTGGGTACTTGGGGAATAGCAGATGCAGGGAGGGGTTGTCTCTGAACTCTCTTATCTGCCCAAAGACAGATCCTCCAAAAGGAACTCAGTCGCGAACCCCCTCCCTGGAAGTGTCATGAACCAGAGGGAATTAGATCACAGGGCGAGGGCACTGGAGGTGATACCACACCCAGAGAGACTTTGTCACAGGCTGTCACCTGTTCTTCTGAGGGCCCTTTCATCGTTCCCCCAAACCATTTACTGTCCCCTAATTTGTCTACTCCATCTTCCCTCCCCTCTTCCTACAAAGAGGGTATGTAAGCTTCTAGGTCTCACTCTTCTTTCCTGAGGTGCCCCTGTGTACATGACAAATGTGTACTTTTCTCCTGTTAACTTACCTGCTATCAGTTTATTTCATAGACTCAACTGAACCCTCAGAGGGTAGAAGGAAAGTCTTCCCTACCCTGCACACATCACTGAGAGCTCACACAGACCAGGATTTCCGTAAATGCACGTGGGATGAGTGAAGAGGCATAGGTTTTTATTTTTCATCTTGACTTTGACATTAATTTATTGACATAATGGGCCTAGTACTAAATACCCATCCTCATGTCTTCTTATAACTCATCTGGAATGACTGACATTAAAACATTCTTGTAAATTTCTACCAGATAGTAAAATACTAATGAAAGCTAAACCGTATAAACCAAAATTGAATATAAATTTGAATACAACTCTCTTAACTTCCTAATACATTTTTTCTTAACATATTTTCCTTAGTTAAAAGTAGGTTAACCCACATATTACAATACAAAGTGATTTTAAGAAATAGCTATTGGCCAGGCGTGGTGGCTCACGCCTGTAATCCCAGCACTTTGGGAGGCTGAGGCAGGTGGATCACAAAGTCAAAAGGTAAAGACCATCCTGGCCAACATAGTGAAACCCCATCTCTACTAAAAATACAAAAATCAGCTGGGCATGGTGGCGCATGCCTGTAATTCCAGCTACTCAGGAGGCTGAGGCAAGAGAATCACTGGAACCTGGGAGGCGGAGGTTGCAGTGAGCCGAGATAGCTCCACTGCACTCCAGCCTGGTGATGACAGAGTGAGACTCCATCTAAAAAAAAAAAAAAAAAAAAAAAAGAAGTAGCTATTAATTGAAGGTCTGAGGGAATAGCTATATCCAGTTGTTTTTTTGCTATTGGTAGAAATTTTTTTAAAAAAGAAATTTCCCTAACCCGAGTCTTTCAAATCTGAGTAATATGGGAATGTGGTAAATGGTTTCTTCATGCGTAATAGTGCTGTACCAAGGCTGTCCTTGCTGTTCTTACTGTCTACCACCCCTTGGAAACAATTTTGTAAATATTAAATGTACCGGATTTCTTACTCAATCTTTCGTAGGATAATGTGCCAATAGTATATTAATTTGAAAAATCCTGTCATCTAGGAACATAACGAAGACTGGTTAATTTTACAAAATCTCAGAAATGAAAGTAACATTAGGAGTTCAAGTGATTATTAGATTAGTTAAAACAACAATGGGAAAAAGATGAATGAAAATCTATAAAATGCTTATAGGTAGGAACAGAAATGAACTGAAAAAAAGTTTGTTGTGGAGGTTATTAACAAAGCTTTTTGTAGTGGTAATTAATATTCCCCATGACAGTATCTTGAAAATAAAATATAAGCCTCTTTTGTAGAGATTGTATTTTTTACATAATCTCATCTGTTTTATGGTGACTGACAATAGTAATTCATTAAAAATTTGTTGGTAAGTATGACTCAAAGTATTGCTGATGAAAGAGTTTTTAATTAGAAACACTCACCTGAGCATTTTGAATTAACGAAGAAGCAGCAACTTATGATCTTACTAAGTAGAGTCTTAGGTTTTAGTGCTGGGGATAAAGCTTAGAATCTTGGATTTGATTTGGAGTTGATTTTATAGCCAGAGTGGAAGCTATGTTTTTCCTTACCTGCTGAGGTTAGAATTGGTCCACATCTAGTTCTTGCTGTGATATACTCAGTAGACCATGCAGATTAACGTGGTTAGAGTTGTATAAATATGGTAGAATATTTAAGTCTCTGAATGCGCTTCAGAAAATACAGTTGCAATGAAGCAATTTTTAGAACCACAGTTGTAGGATTTTTAATTCAGCTTCATAGTGATTAGTTGAGAAAGTTTTATTACTATCAAACTGCCCTGGAGTCTTGAATCTTCTTGCATTCGGTGGAAATTACATCTGCATGTCAAGTGAAGGCCTTGTTGGGGGTTCTTAGTTCACTCCACTTAGCACAAACTGCTGCTCTCCTGAGAAGCCAGCACTGATGGTCTGCCTGGACAGCCACAGGTATCAGAACTTCTCTGGGAGGGACACTCCTTGGTTGATAGCACTCCAAAAAAATAAGTGCCTTCTTACAAGATTAGAATGGATGCCTGGTCGCTTCTGCTGTCACACTTTCACAGGCTCTGCAGATATCACTACCAAGCCTCTTATTTTATTCTTCTGACTCTAGATACCTATAGGGTCCATTTGTTATTGTATAGTATCTCTATTTCCATTAGGATTTAATTTTTAAAAAGTGAAATAGCCATTTTCTATTTGATGTCACTTAGGTTTAAATTAATGTGGTTGACGTGGAATTTGCATCCGATTTATTTATTTCCTGATAGTAACTTATCTGTGTTCTCAGAACGCCTTATAAGAACAAGGCTAAAACATTAGCTTGGATTTGAGCATCCCTCCAATGCTGATTATTTTATTTCCATGTATAGGAGAGAACACTGAGACTATGAGAAGTTAAATAAACCCATTTAATTTAAACAACTAGTAAGTGGTGGAATCAGGACTTACCCCGAGGACTGTCTGACTCCAATGCTATTTTCCAGCACACTAAACACTTGAGTCTTTCTAAAGGGAGTATTTGAAAAGAAAGAAAGATGTCCCACTTTTTAATTTCTGTCTTAAACTTTACCATTTTGGATTCTTTATAAATTCCACTAGGACATACGAACGATTTCAGATGACCAGTTACTTATTTGTGCATAGCATATTCAAAGTGATTTTCTGGTTAAAATATAGCTAGACATCAATTTCTTTACTAGTGTCAGGGCAGGTCTTTTCTTGAAGATAGTAAGAATCAGTCCCATTGTGCTTGGGAGGAAAAAAGAAGTCTGATCCCTTCCGTCGAGAAAGAGATACTTCTGAGACACTTCAGTACATAAAACCACAAGGAAACAGCTTGGGAGTAAACACTTCATATACCTCGTGTTCCAAAGTTGTATGTAAATCAAATTCTAGTTTAAACGTTTGGCAATCAGAACCAGTTGACGAGTGCTGAAGGGAAGCATTCATCAATTGGTTCTGATTGCCAAACGTTTAAACTAGCTTTTGGGAAGATGATTCATCACCTGTTAATTTACCTTCGTATTTTTACATATCTGATCTGCTTAAAACAAGATATGTTTACATAATACATAACATCGGTATAATTACATCAGAAATATTGTTTGCCTCTTGGCTGCGTTTGTAACTCTCACCTGGTTGTTGTTGTAGTCGGTACTTTCCCACAATTTATGAAGGCCCAGTGACAAGGAGGTCATGTTGAATCTCGGCTGTTCTCTATCTGTAGCCCTCTATTTCCAGCCCCTTCCGTGGTGATTCTCATGTTAGTGTGCATCAGAATTTCCTGGGGTGTTGGTTCGAAATTCAGACTTATGGGTCCTATGCTCAGAGATAGATTCAGTGGGTTTAGGGTAGTCCCAGAAGTCGCATTTTGAACACACAGCCCCAGGGGATTCCGATTGCTTTCAGATGCCACTTGGAGCAGCAGCACAGTCAGAGCTCCCGAGTCCAACAGCGCTAACAGGTATCGATCTGAGTCTAACAGCAATGACGGGTATCAGCCCCAAGTCTAACAGTGATGACGGGTATCAGCCCCAAGTCTAACAGTGATGACGGGTATCAGCCCCGAGCCTAACAGCAATGATGGGTGTCAATCCCAAATCTAACGGTGACGATGATGTCGGCCCCAAGTCTAACAGCGATGACGGGTATCAGCCCCAAGTCTAACAGCGATGACGGGTATCAGCCCCGAGTCTAACAGCAATGATGGGTGTCAATCCCAAATCTAACAGTGATGATGATGTCGGCCCCAGTCTAACAGCGATGACGGTGTCAATCCCGAACCTAACAGTGATGACGATGTCGGCCCCCAGTCTAACAGCGATGACAGGTGTCAATCGCGAATCTAACAGTGATGACGATGTCGGCCCCCAGTCTAACAGCGATGACGGTGTCAATCCCAAATCTAACAGTGATGATGATGTCGGCCCCCAGTCTAACAGCGATGACGGTGTCAATCCTGAATCTAACAGTGATGACAATATCGGCCCCCAGCCTAACAGCGATGACGGTGTCAATCCCGAATCTATCAGTGATGATGATATCAGCTCCCAGTCTAACAGCGATGACGGTGTCAATCCCGAATCTAACAGTGATGATGATATCAGCTCCCAGTCTAACAGCGATGACGGTGTCAATCCTGAATCTAACAGTGATGTTGATGTCGGCCCCGAGTCTAACAGCGATGTCGGGTGTCAGCCCCGAGTCTAACAGCGATGACGGGTGTCAATCCCGAATCTAACAGTGATGACGATATCGGCCCCCGGTCTAACAGTGACGATCGGTACTGGCCCTGAGTCTTAAGAGCGATGACAGTTATCGACCTCAATTCTAACAGCAGAGATGGGGATGACATGGGTATCAACTATACACAACGGCCCCAATGAAGCTTGGGCTCCTTCAGCTGTTCCTCACCGGCACCTAGTTTTCTAAAGGCTGCTCCACCCCTCTTCTGGAATCAGTGAGAAGGAAGGTAGCCTTGTCTCAGCTGCCGTCATTCTTTGAACGTTGGGGGTTTTAAATTCTTTTTTTGTGTTGTATGACACAAGGGTCCTGGTTTCAGACACAGCTACAGGGCCTCACCAGGACTAGCTGGAATAGCTGCCCACTTCACCGAGGTGGAAGAAGGCGTTTCCAGACTCCAGCGTAGATCTCGCTTATGGATCACTAAACAAATGCCATTTCATTTGCCATACAACCTTGTTATGACAGTCTTGAAGAAAATGTAGAATCCGGCCCAGCGCGGTGGGATCACACCTGTAATCCCAGCACTTTGGGAGGTCAAGGCGGGCAGATCACAAGGTCAAGAGATCGAGACCATCCTGGCCAACATGGTGAAACCCCGTCTCTACTAAAGATACAAAAATTAGCTGGGCCCATGTGGTGCACACCTGTAGTCCTAGCTACTTGGGAGGCTGAGACAGGAGAATCACTTGAACTTGGGAGGTGGAGGTTGCAGTGAGCTGAGATCACACCACTGCACTCCAGCCTGGCGACAGAGTGAGACTCCATCTCAAAAAAAAAAAAGAAAAGAAAATGTAGAATCCCTTCTTGGCAAGCTCTTGGCCAAGGTCTCCTTGACTGTATATTTGAAGCACTTGTTCAGCTGACTTTTCCCCGAACAGTGTGTTACAGAAGATACCATCTTTGCTCCTTTTTAGATACTGGAGTAAGTCATGAGAACCCCAGAACCTTTGCAATATTTTCATTGATATCATAAACCTAGAAATCATCAGCAGGCATGAAATTTCTGCTAACAACATATTTATTGCCTGAGCCAGTGACTAAGGCATGGCCCTGATGTTAAGGAATGTGCAGTCTAGAAAGACATATCAGTGATGACCCCTAACAGAACCATGCTCCAAGACAAAATAAAATAAATGACAGATATCTATTACATGGCATGGGGAGAAGGAAGCACAGAAGATGTAATCTCACTAGGGGAAGGCCTCACCGAATAGATGATGTCTGAACTAGGCCTTGATTGAAGAGAAGTATATCAAATGCAGAGAGAATGGAAAAGATTAGCTACAGAACATGTTTAATGAAGCTTAAATTCAATAAAACATTGGGTGAAAACATTTTGCCTCCAGAACTGTTTAAGGCTCATTCTCATTGGTGAATCTTAAGTCCTCAGCAACCTACTTACCTTAATGTGTTTGACTTCATGGATATAATGCCAGTGAAATGGACTCAGAGATAGTTTACCTCCAAGCGTTTGAGCCAGAGCTGTGCTTCTTAAAGTTTAAAGTTGCTTATTATTTATTTTATTTTTTATTTTTATTTATTTTTTGAGACAGAGTCTTGCTCTGTCACCCAGGCTGGAGTGCAGTGGTGCGATCTCGGCTCACTGCAATCTCCGCCTCCCGGGTTCAAATGATTCTCCTGCCTCAGCCTCCCCAGTAGCTGGGATTACAGGCACGTGCCATCGCCACCACACCTGGCTAATTTTTGTATTTTTAGTAGAGTCGGGTTTCACCATGTTGGCCAGGCTGGTCTTGAACTCCTGACCTTGTGATCTGTCCACTGTGGCCCCCCAAAGTGCTGGGATTACAGGCGTGAGTCACTGCGCCCAGCCCAAAGTTGCTTCTTTTTTTTTTTTAATTGCATTTTAGGTTTGGGGGTACATGTGAAGAACATGTAAGATTGTTGCATAGTTACACACATGGCAGTGTGGTTTGCTGCCTCAAAATTGCCTTTTAAAGTTACCTTGGCCCCATCCCAGACCTGATGAATTCAGATCCCTGGGGCTGGGGCCACGGTGAGTCTACGCTTCACCACTCCTTCATCACCGTAAGCTCAGAGAAGGGATCTCATCTTCCTCAGAACGATGAATTCATAAGTTTACTGCATCAGGAGCAAAAATGGAAATGTGGAGAAACTTGTTAAGAAGGGTGTGGCTTTTATTGATCTTTCTTCAGCCTGTCACATAATGGGCAGGAACCAGTTGTGGATTCACCAGCAAGGATTCAACTGCAACCCCCAGTTACTGAATTCTTACAAAACCTGCCTTTTAACACCACCACTAGGACTGACAAAAACAGCCTCCTGTCAAAAGAGATGAGTTTCTGGAGCATAAACAGGGCCACTACAGTAGAATGTGCACCACACCACACTGTGGGCACCACTGCCGCTGCTGACACTGGATTTCATATTATTGTGACAGTTTCCCTGCAGCTGAAAGTACAGTGTCCTGAGGAAATACACCTTTCTAATCTGAACAGTGGCTCCATATGGGTTAGCTGTGGCCTTGAAAATAGAAAGCAGTGTTTTCTGCACAGCCCGTCTCTTTTCTATGTAACTCGCTGAATTGTTTGGCTCATCAAAGATGCTCACCAGCATCCTCTAATGCCACATCCTCCTATTTTCTCTCCCCTTGTGGGGAAGCAGAATAAGTTCAGAATCAGTCAGGTCACATTCCTTTTCTTCTGGACATACAATTGGTGCCAGTCATCTAGCAAATGTTTCATTTCAGTTCTGTAACAAATATTGACTGTCTCCTACAAGGTACTCATCCAAAATCTGAAAGACTGAGGAATTGGCATTTGCTAGTATTTCTGCCCTAAAGGTGCATTGCAATTGATCATGGAATACTCAAAAAAAAAAAAAAATGAAAAAAGTAAGAGTATATGCAAAACCCCTTAAAACTAAGAGTGTAAGAAAATCCCTTAGAAATCCGTAACCTTCATTTAAAATGGAACTGAAAGCTGCCATCGATTTTGGCTGCCTGTCAGACATTTTTGTATAAGAGTGAAGCACGGCTTTACCTATCTGTGAAAAACAGGCTTAGCAGAGAGAGGTGCTCCTTTTTGGAATTAATCGGGTCTTCTGACTGACTGCTGCCTCCAGTCTTCTGCTGTACGGACTGTGTTTCCAAGTTGTGTTTCTTGCATCCTGTTCTTGGTTAGATTTTGACACCTCTCCATGGTCAGCTCATAGTGTTTCTCAGAAACCCTTTTATACTCAACCCTAGCATCCTCCCATCAGCCCTGCCCCTTGATCACAGAGTAGATCCAATATTCGTTATTTTAAGCACCTCCCTCCTGACACCGCATCATCACCACACATACCATTTTGATCCACTTAGCCAGGTATGGCTACCAGGGGGGCCAATCCCAATTAGAAAGGAAGCCAGGATAGTGGAGACCAGGACGTACAGGACATTCAAGTTTACTGCAGGGCATGGGGCCTGTGCTGGCCTCTTTCTGAAGAGTCAGCAGTAACCCTGCTTACCTACACAGCAGTCACCTTGGTGGTGGCGTGGGCCAGCTAACACAGACACCCCCTCTCAACTACATTATTTTTAGCAGAGACGTCAACTCACTCTTCAAGTTTGAAAGCTCAGAAATACCTTGAATGCTTTTTTTTTGTTTCTGCAACTAACCCTCCTTAATTACCTGACCCTGTCAACTCTGTTTCTCCCTCCTCTCTCATTCAGTGCCCTTTGGCTTCTTTGACACCATCCTGTGTCAAAGAAGCTGTGCATCGCTCTGTCCTTGAAATTCTGCAAACACACTCTCGAAATGTCCCCCCTTGCCCTCCTTTCTCCTTCCAGTTCACACTGTACCCTAACAGCCTGTAACACCCATGAAACCAAATCTCGTGACGTCGTTTTCCTACTTACCTCCCTCTGGCCAATTAAACCTGAAGTCTGGCTCTTCCAAACCCTCCGCAACTTTAATTTCTCTGTCGTTGCGAACATATTTCCTGGTGCGTCCTCCCAGGTGAACCAGCCCAGCACCGACACTGTTCCTCAAGCACCACTCATTCATTCTGGACTTCATGTGATGCTGTTCTCTGCAGGGTCATGGTGCCCTTCTCTCCTCTCTATAGACAAGTCTGACTTGTTCTTCCTGGTGTTGCCCGTCTCATCCCCTGTACCGTGAGACTTTTTCAGGTGCTCTAACCTGTACCGATTGCCCCTTTCTCTGAGTGCCAGTAGTGCTTACTGCCTCTAGACGGCTAAGCAGTGCCTCTTAACTCTCTGCCTTGCTACTGGTGGCCTCTATGGGAAATGAGCATGTCATTTACTTCGCACACTGGGACACTCTTGAGAGTCAATATGGTGCTGTTAATTATCTCATTGGGAAAACAGGCGCTTTAAACTTGAACTTTCCTGGGCAGAACAGGATATATGGTCATGCTGTTTATATTAGAGTGTCTTGTCTTCCCAACACGACTATAACCTCCTGTGGGCAGAGATCATGTTTCATGTTTGTATGTTCCTTGTCCCGTGAAACAGCACCACTCACATAACTAATGATCAGTAAATATAGGAAGGAAGAAATCAGTCAATTTATCTTCTCTGAAAAAGATGGTTCCATATAAATCAAAACAGTGCTCCCACATTGGATGTGTACAGGGCATGAATAACAAGATAACTACACAACTTCTCCATGACAATTTGGAAAAGGGCAGCTGAAATCCAAGGAGGCAGAATATAAATTTGAAGATTAGAAGAAATAGCAGCAACAGACAGATCAAATGGCGTATAGGAATTAAGGGTAGTTTGGACTAAATCAAGGTTAAAGAAAATTAAAAAAGAAAGGAATTAAGGGTAATGTAATCTTGTTGATCAAAAACATCAGGGTAATCTAAATTAAAAAAACCTTAAGTTTATATTCAGTGAGGGCTCTGAACGCACTGATCATTGTTAAATATCAGAGAGAAACCTCCACAGTATGCGACGTGGAAGGTGTAGTTTGTCATGCTTTCATTCATACTAGAGAGGAATCATCCTCAAGAGATGAAGTATAATCATTTTATTGTGGGCTTTTGGTTTAAATAAACCTAATAATGTTATCCATAGTTAGGTTCAATGTGCTGTTTCCCAGTCTTCCTACCTGAAGACCTCTTGACAAATCCGTATCCTTTCCCTCCAGGAATATTTTAGCCTTTGTCTTAGCAGCTTGGTGCCTGAAAGAGAGAGGATCAGATAAAAGGGAACTCCTGTCAGCCTCAGAATGCGAACCCCAAGTTTTCCTGCAGCTGATCTCAGTGAAAAGGGAGTTGCCACCGTGTAAAAAAGAACAGGAAATTAAATCATACCTCTGCTGTTAGGACCCTGTCCTAACGCCCCCACATCTTCCCCCCATGTCCACGGTGGGACAGTGCATAGATCTCCACTGATGGGCGAGACCCCCATCCCACACCTGCCTTCCCAGCTCCTCACCTGTCCTTCTCCCAGCCTCTGTCACCTCTGGCTTGGGGTCTGACCTGAGCCTCCTGGCACTGGTGGCGTTCATTCCAGATCTCCTGGCGAGGGGGAAAACTCAGTGCCTCTTGGAATGACTTTGAAGTTCATATACTGAGAAACCCTCGCTTTAAAAACAGAAAAACTCGTGACTGTCTCCTCATTCATTTATCTCAAGAACAGTCAAGCCCAGTGACGTTGTGTGGAGGGAACACATGTGTTTTCTGCCCCTTTCTTGCCTAAGGTCCCTGAGCTGGTGATTCCCAGTCTTTTAAATTTCATGTTGCTTGAGCATCAGTGTTCTATTCTGTACAATAAATAAATGAATTGTACAAAACGAAAGGCATCTTGCAAGTAGAATTTCTATAAATCTATAATTTTTTTTTTTTTTAGACAGATTCTCACAGTGTCACCCAGGCTAGAGTGCAGTAGTGTGATCATGGCTCTCTGCAACCTCTGCCTTCCAGGCTCAAGCAATTTCTCCTGCCTCAGCCTCCAGAGTAGTTGGAACTATAGGTGTGCACCACCGCGCCCAGCTAATTTTGTATTTTTAATAGAGACAGGGTTTCGCCATGGTGGCCAGGCTGGTCTCAAACTCCTGATCTCAGGTGATCCGCCTGCCTCAGCCTCCCAAAGTGCTGGGATTACAGTTGTGAGCCACTGTGCCTGGACTATTAAATCCATAATTTTGAAACTTTTTTTTTTTTTTGCTAAAAACAATGGATTAAACAGTCAAACGTCATTATACTAAAGCTTATTATTACCCAGATCTTGATACTTAACAAATAGGACTTACTCCATCGAAATACACCAACCATTTTAAACAAAGGCGCTGCACAGCTCACCAAAGGAAAGTCCCTCTTCCCAACAGTTGTATTATAAATAGGTGCCTCCTTAAACTGATGGAAATTAAAATTAACCTTGTTTAATCTGAGAAACACCATCAGCACTTTGGGGCACTTCCTTTTAGACAGAAATGTCTTTGTAGCAAAACCAAATGAAGGAAGACAAGGGATATTGTCTACCCCCTTCCCACCAGGCCACCGCACACACATACACACACACACACACACACACACACACACACACACACACACACACAATGAGAGAGAGAGAGGGAGAGACAGCTCTGGCCTCAAATCGGTGAGAATCACTGGGATTGAACAAGACTTTTCAAGCCTCAGAGACCCACCAGTGTGGAGATAATGGAGGGAAACATGGGATGTAGATTCACTCCTCACTGCCTTTCAGGCTCTTGAACCATCACTTTCTCTAGGAAAAATAAAAAAGTGTAGCTTGACTCACTTTTAAAGTCTCCCATTAAAGTAATAATAAATGTCTCCAGGTCAGAGATTCTGTGGTTCAGAGATGGTAGCCCAAAATCTCAGAAGTAAACCTAAAGAACCAGATAAATATGGCTTGGAATGAATCGTATGGATATTTAGAGCCCTTTTCATTACATCAACCAACTGAAAATAGCCCCATACCGTAGCAGTCCACCCTAAGTATGAGGCGTTCTCACGGCCAGCTTTTGCAATCCTTGACTTTTGTGTCTGTATATCTGACTGCCCCGCATGCCGGCTCCTGCTAAAGTCTCACATCTATAACGCAGTGAGATATTCTCATTTCATCAGTAAATACCTCCTCTGTAATACTTTATTTCCTTAATTTAAAGGTATCATTTTTAGGTGCATTAGTTGATGAACTGTGCTAAACTCTTACTGTCAAACCAAATCTAGAATGAACTTCAGGGCTCAGTATATTTTGAGACCTCTGGCTATTTAGTGAAGAAATGCTTCCTTCAGTTCCTTTAAGTTAAGTAACAGACCAGAGAAAAAACGTTGTCAGATTTATTCTTTCACGAACCATGCATTCATACCTGCCTATTATGTGCCAGCAGTGAACGGAAGGCTTGATCTCTGCCCTGGCTTTGAGCTTGCAGTCTTGATGAACACTGGACATTGTTATTTTTAAAATCGCTGGTTAACGAACTCAGGCAGGCCTTATCTGGGAAGGCCACGTCTCAGTTGAGACCTGAAGGATGAGATGTACTGATGTCTTCTGTGTTTTTCCCTGAAGGCAAATTACTGAGTCTTCTCCCAGCTACCTTTTAAAGATAGCTTTTGGTGCTTATCCCAAAAGAGTGTGTGTAAGGAGTATAATTGAAATCTAGTCAGCATTGACATTTCTGTGGCATAGCCCTAGGAGAAATTTTCTGATTTGTTCATAGACTGAAGAATGACATTTGTCCCCATTAGCAGTAGACTGTAGGTTAAAACGTTGAAATAACAGTGTCCCTCTCCATCTTGAATGTGGTAAAGACATTTGCTAAGCTTTGTTTTCTCTACCTTCCCCTAAGATTTAAAACAGCTATTATTAATAATTTGCTTCATACCCCCTCTCTATTTTAAGAATCAAGATGTTCCTCTACCTTCCATTCTCTCTCTTCCCCCCCCCAGAGTAACCTGAAGTATCCATTCTTTTGGAGACTTGGCCCAGGCTGGAGTGCAATGGCGCAGTCTCGGCTTACTGCAGCCTCCAAGCCTCCCGGGTTCCCGCGATTCTGCCTCAGCCTCCCAAGTAGCTGTAATTACAGGCGCTAGCCACCATGCCCAGCTAATTTTTGTATTTTTAGTAGAGACGGGGTTTCACCATGTTGGCCAGGCTGGTCGAGAACTCCTAACCTCGTGATCCACCTGCCTCAACCTCCCAAAGTGCTGGGATTACAGGCATGAGCCGCCACACCCCGCCCATTCATTCTTATCTTACCACTTGTGTTCCAGTAAATCCTGTTTATTATTGTTTTGTGTCCTGCTTACAGATCTTCATCCGCAGCATCACGCTCTAATTGTGCCACTTGGTTGCGTTTCACATGTCCTTTCTCCTTTTTAAAGCTTTGTCCCTCTCCATACACTGTAACTCTAGTTTATCCATTTCATCTGCTAGCCACTGCATGACAAAGCCCTTTCTTCCTCCAGCCTTCTCATAAGAAGAAGCTGGCTCTTCTCTTGCCCTGTCACCCAAGGCAGCCGTCGTCTCTGCATTTCTGGGTGCCCATGTGTGAGTTTCTCTGGAGAACACACCAGGCAATGGAACAGCCAAGTAACAGGGAACAGCATCTTCGGCTTCACTGGGGATTGTCAGGTTGCTCTCGAAACTGATAAACTGATGCAGCCGCCAGCAAGGTAGAAGAAATCCAACTTTCTGGCATTCTTGCCAAGATCTCTTGTTACCAGGCTTTCATTTCCACCGGTCTGGTGGTTCTCAAGTGACGCTCAGTGGTAGAATCTCTGATCACTGACGAAGCTCTGCATCCTTTCCTATTTGTCATGATTTAGTTATTTTTCCTCTGTGGATTTCTATCCTCTTCCTATTTTTCTACTAGGTGGTTCTTCTCTTACTGACTTGGGTTTTTTTGTCAACGATATGCATTGCAAATATCGCTCCTTATTTTCCAATTGTGAAAACATTGCCCACGATGTCTTTTATCTTTCCAAAGTTGAGATTTGACAGGCAGACAGATTTTCTTTATGTTTTTTGCCTTTTTGTGCCCATTTTAAAAGAACCTCCCTACTCGGATGATATAATGGTATCCTCCTATTTTTTTTTTCAACAAAGTTTTATTTTTTATATTCAGGTCTTTAATCCACCTGGAATTTACTTTTACCTAAAATGTGAGGGAGAGGTTTAATTTAATTGTTTTTCACTGTGGATAGTCAGTCATCTTAACAGCATCCATATTCTACTGATTCATAATTCTATCTCTGTCATATACTGAGCTCCTCTCACAATGTTTACATTTGGTCTTTTATCTACCTTCATCTGTTATCTGAGTCATCGTTTTCATTGCTTTGACATTGTAATAATTCTTAAGATCTTACAGGTCATGCCCTCTGCTTTCCTCCTCCCCTTTCTCCTCTCTAGTTCTTTGCCTCTATGTTGTTTTCTTCTTCCTGTAAATGGGAAGGCCGGCCAGGAGATGACTGAATCAGGGGGGTAGTTCCCCCATACTGTTCTTGGGGTAACAAGTAAGTCTCACAAGATCTGATGGTTTTATAAATGGAAGTTCCCCTGTGCAAGCTCTTTTGTCTGCCGCCATGTAAGATATGCCTTTGCTCTTCCTTCACCTTCTTCCATAAATGGGAAGAAAAGATGGATTATTCTAACCCATAAACAGATTGAACCCATTTATGCTTAGTGTTCCATTATTGGAATGCTAAGCTTGTGGGAGGTATTTATATTCTACTGTTCAAGGTCATTGCCAAGGTCTGTTTTTTTCACAAAATATTTGCAACCTCCACCATAAATCGGTTAAGCACAGTGTTTAGTAATTGTTTGAATGAGTCTGTGTGCTATATTCTTCTAGTCTTTGTTCTGAAATTTTCCTCATCACTGTGGAATGATGTGGAGTTTAGTTGGTTGATTTGTTCTAGATCAAGGATGGTGTTTCTTCACTATTTGAAGATATTCCAGTGTTCTCTAGATTCAGTTGTTGTAGAGTCTGATCATGCTGTTCTTCTGTAGATCATCTGTCTTTTTTGCTGTAGTTGCCTGTAGGATCTCTTTGCCTTCAGTGTTCTTTGGTTTCTTACTACAGGTCTAGTTATGTATTTATTTTTCTTAATCTGCTTTGTTGTTGTGCTTCTTAGAACCAAGGATCTGTGACTCACCAATTCTGAAAACTTTTTATCTACTCTCTCTTTGCTTTCCTTCATTCTTTCAGTTCTCTCTCTCTGAAACATCTATTAGTGTTTACTGGACTTTTTTTCTCTATCCTTTGTATCTCTTATCTGTTCTAGTTCCATCTCTCATCTCTATGTTACAGTCTGGGTCATTCTCCATTCTCCAGATCTGTCTCCCTGGCCTGCTCAGTGATATTAATTTATCAATTAACATGTCCTTTGAGTTTTTACCTTTCATATGGTTTGACTGTGTTCCCACCCAGATCCCACCTTGAATTATAATAATCCCCATGTGTCAAGGGCAGGCCAGGTGGAAATAACTGAATCATGAGGGTCATTCCCCTATACTGTTCTTGTGGTAGTAAATAATTGTCACAAAATCTGTTGGTTTTATAAATGGGAGTTCCCCTGCCCAAGCTCTCTTTCCTGCCACCATGTAAGATATGCCTTTGCTCTTCCTTCACCTTCTGCCGTGATTGTGAGACCTCCCCAACCATGTGGAACTGTGAGTACATTATAAATTATAAAATTAATCTTTCCTTTATAAATTACCCAGTCTCAGGTACGTCTTTATTAGCAGCGTGAGAACAGGCTAACACAAGATACTATATTTTTAATTTCTGTAAGTTCTATTTGGTTCTTTTTGAAATCAGCCCATTATTCTCCTGGTGCATTGAATTTTTCCTTGCTCATTTTAAACACACTTACTTTGCTGTCCATTGCCATCTGCAAGGGGCTTGTCACCCTGCAGCTTCTGAGTCCACTGCCTCTGGCATTTGCTGGGTCATTGTATGTTTTCTTATTTTAAATATGAGCTCATCTCTAGAAGGCCTGTTTTCCTTTTCTTTTTTCTGTGAGAATCTGTTGTGGCCCAGGTTTCAGGTCATCCTTTCAGACTCATTTGCATTTTCCTCTGTCCAAAACCCAGGGGTGTCAACAGCAATGCTTCTGCTCACTTACACTTTTATGCAGTGGTACAACCTCAGATTCCAAACCTCTGCCAGGTGCAAGCCAACCATTTAGAATTTTATTTATTTTTTTTTTTTGAGATGGAGTCTTGCCGTGTCTCCCAGGCTGGAGTGCAGTGGCACGATCTTGGCTCACTGCAACCTCCACCCCCCAGGTTCAGCAGTTCTCCTTCCTCAGCCTCCTAAGTAGCTGGGCTTACAGGTGCATGCCACCATGCCCAGCCGATTTTTGTATTTTTAGTAGAGACAGGTTTGGCCGTGTTGGCCAGGCTGGTCTCAAACCCTTGACTTCAAGTGATCTGCCCACCTTGGCCTCCCAAAGTGCCGGGATTACAGGCATGAGCCAGCATACCTGGCCGCATTTAGAATTTTCTAAGGAAACTTTCTTTTTTCCCCTCAGAGCAGGGACAGAGCTTGCTTGTTGCCTCGCTGTACTCGAGGGTAGACCCTTATTCTTCAAAGCCTCACCAGAGGCTTTCGTTCCAGCTCCCCGCTCATGTAGGCCCGAGACCTCCTTGCCCTTGCCCTGCAGGTGTAGAAACCTGAGCTTCATGTGGCACTGCCTCTCCCCCACCCACCCCAGGACAGTCGCAGGCTGTGCCTTTGGAATGCACGTGCTCTTCCCTGGAGCTTTCTCCACCCTCTTTCTCCCTTCTTCAGCTCACGTCCACTTTTTGCTTTGGTTTCGGCTCAGCCATCACTTTATCCGAAAACTTTCCCACCTGAGAATGGGTGAGGTGCCCCTTGGCTGTGTACCTGCTGGGCTTCTGGGATCACGGTGTGCTCTGGGCTGTCCTTGACTTCTGACTGCCTTTATCCTCCCTTTATCCACTGCACTGCAGGCTTTTTGGGGACGAGGGACCATTTGTTCAGTAATACCTAGCATAGACTTGGCATATTGTGTGTGGTGGATAAATATGTCTTGAATTAATGCATTTTATTTTTGTAGTAAGGTCACAATGAGGTTTCAGTGCCAGATTCGTAACCCTCAGTTTGTATACAGGATCAGAGAGCATCATCCACCGTAATTGCACTTAATAAGAACCAACGAAAATGTGAGAAAAACCATATGCTAAAATAGATCACATCTCAAGAGATCACTTGTGGCTGTGTGTCCCGTGATGTGCCTCTAAGATGTGTGGGTGCACAGAGGCCAGCAGTGCCCACTCAGTGTGCTGAGGCTAAGGGGCATCCAAACCCGGGGGCCGTATGCCATCGAGGGTGCATGAAGAGTCAGGCTTACTGGGCATCACAGCTACTCAGGAGGCTAAGGCGAAAGGATTGCTTGAGGCCAGGAGTCCAAGGCCAGCCTGGGCAACATAGCGAGACCCCCGTCTTTTAAACAGAGGAAGAGCCAGGCTTTACTCCAACCTGTATAAAATGCTCTCCTCTAGAAGGCTCTTTGGTTTCTAGAGTGGAATGCCACCCCGTTCCCTTAGGAAAAAGATGTCTGGTGCGGCTGCAGGTGGAAATGGTCAGGAACGGGGCTGCTGACAGGCCTGGACTCTGTGTCCCTCCCCATGAGCCTGGTCTTCGTGTCTCCCGTCCCTGCTTCTCTCTGTGCACTTTATTCGCCTCCCTGCCGGCTGGCTTCCGCCTTTTGCTTGCTGTTCTGGTTTGCACATGGCAGGCACATCATGCTTCTCACACTGTGACATTTTAGCATCGCCAGCTCCTGGTAAACCCCTTGTTCCCTCATTGCCTGCCATTCTCAGGAGGAGGACAGGAGAGAGGCCAGCTCATCACTTGACCCACCTGTGGCTTGGCTTCGCTTAGGTCAAGGGCACATCATCCTGCAGCCAAGCTGTGGCTTAGAGGGCACTGGAACAAAGCAGTCCTGCCCATTAGGGCAGCAGGGGCGAGAAGTGGGCAGTTTCCTGTGGACATCCTGATCTTTCTCCACGTTCACCAGTCAACCTTCTGTTTGCTTGGTCCCCCTTTCTGGCCCCTTGACCCCAACAAGTAAAGTACTGAGTTATGACATCAGATATTCCAGATACAGAAAGAGAATCCTTCACCCCTGCATTGCATATTACTTAGTTGTCATTCTAGTTGATGTATCAATCAACTATTGTGTGTAACTTTAGGTTTAGGTCTGAATTTTCTGGGTGGTCTGCCAAAATCAGATTCCTGAGCCTGTATGCTGAGAACCCATTCCAAGTAGAACAGTTGCACCAAGATGTGGAGGACATCGGGCGCTGCCTGAACAGCCAGTCTTGAATCTAGCTCTTTCCCACCCTCTCGTAGCCTTTTACATGCCACGGTTACTGTTATTTTAATACACCGATGGACCAGGCGTGGTGGCTCACACCTGTAATCCCAGCACTTTGGGAGGCAGAGGCGGGCGAATCACCTGAGGTTGGGAGTTCGAGACCAGCCTGACCAACATGCAGAAACCCCGTCTCCATAAAAAATACAAAGTTAGCTGGGTGTGGTGGCACATGCCTGTAACCCTAGCTACTTGGGAAGCTAAGGCAGGAGAATCACTTAAACCAGGAGGCAGAGGCTGCAGGGAGCCGAGATCACGCTGTTGCACTCCAGCCTGGGCAACAAGAGCAAAAACAATTCCCTCCTAATACAATTGATGGTTATCAAGCCTACAACTTATATGTTTCCACTTTCTCCTTGAATATGGAGAATGACACGCTAAATATTATCGGAGAAAATATATACTCTGTTGGATCCGGATACAATTTGAGGCACAGTTATCAAATCTCAGAGTTCAAGAAATATCTGTGTATCCATCCTCCCCACAGCTTCCCTGCCGTGTACTCACCTGGCCTCCTGGGGACAGGTGATCTGCCAGCCCCTGCCCTGTTCCTCTTCCCCAGTTGGCCACCATGCTTCTGCTTTGTGAGGTTGAAAGTAACACCCAGCATTCCCAAGTTTAACATGGGAGGATGCACTTAGCTATGGATTTGCTTATGTTTACCATTCAACCATTTTCTTTTTACAATCACGGTGTGCTCAAATACAACTGTAAAAGTAATTCATTTCTGTGGAAAATAACTCCTGTTAGCTGTGCAGTCTCATGCCAGGTGTTTAAGCTGTCCATACTTGGATTTTGTAATCTGTAATTTACAATCACAATACCTACCCCTACTGGTTACAGAGAGATTAAACGAGATGTGTACCAACTGGGGAATCTCAAGTGATAGCTCTAAGGCAGTAAGAGGAAAGAGAGTGGGAGGGAGCCCGGTTGTGATCCACTCACTCAGATGTGTGGGCGGGCTGCTCCCACAACTCCCTCTGCCTCTGCACATCCCTGGCTGCAAAGTGACCCCCAGTTGGGTCCCTTTGCTTGTCCCCTGGGACCTGACAGCAGAGACTATTGTCCCTCGCCCCTGGCGAGATTTAGGAGTTTGGCAGATCTAATGAACACCCAGTGTTCAGTTCTGCATGCTGTAAACCTTGACTTCCTTGCACGATGTAAACCTTGATTGCTTTGTTTTGTTTGGTTTTGTTTGTTGTGTTGTGTTTTTGTTTTTTGTTTTTGTTTTTTTTTTTTGAGATGGAGTCTCGCACTGTCAGCAGGCTGGAGTGCAGAGGCACGGTCTCGGCTCCCTGCAACCTCCACCCCCTGAGTTCAAGCAGTTCTCCTGCCTCAGCCTCCTGAGTAGCTGGTACTACAGGTGCACCATGCCCAGCTAATTTTTTTATTTTTAGTAGAGACAGAGTTTATCCATATTGGCCAAGATGGTCTCAATCCCCTGACCTCATGATCCACCCACCTTAGCCTCCCCATGCTGGGATTACAAGCGTGAGCCACCGTGCCCAGCCATAAACCTTGATTTGACCACAAGTTAAAACTAAGTCATCAAATCTGAAGCTGGGCTGTGACTGCTAGCCAGATTCTTAGAGGATTTCACCACGAAATGAAAGCTCTCCCAACCTACCCCTGCTTCTGAAAGTATCTGCTAGACTTGGTGACTTCCTTTCAAAATCTAAGCCATATTCTGCTTTTCCCAGCACAGCCAGCCAGAAAAACCGAAATTTAAAGTCCCTCAAGAGAACCACAATGCAGATAGATTGCTGTTTGGGGAACCTGGCCAGCCCACCCTGTTCACAGAGTGACGCATTCAGCATGTCAGACACACCACACGCTTCCGTGTTCACTTGATGATTACACGAAGAGCAGCATTCTAAAGGAAGCGTCTGCCCAGCCACCAGCAGCTGATTCGTTATTTATATACAATTAAAGGGCAGGGCTCAAGTGAACGCCCAGCATCTGGGAAAAGTCATTATTTATGTACGGATGAGATGAAGCCTTTGTCATTTCTCTGGTGGCTTAACATACTCCCTGTGCCTTGGGACTCATATTAAGCAGAAGAGATGCTTTAACTCCTTTATTTAAATTGTTGGTCTTATTCCACTTTTTCAGATTATCTGGGCTCGTTTAAAATTAGCCCTTGCTTCTCCTTCATATATTAAAATAGGAAAGGAGGAAAATTTCTTTTTGGAACCTATTGCCTTCTGTAGATGAATGCAAATGATTCGACTATGCTTCTTAATGACCCACTATTAACATGGTAGAAAACTCAGTGCATTAATGCAATACCTCTTTTCACATCATTACTCCTAATGGAACTGTTACCAGGATAATAGCTTGACCTTTAGCTATAGATTCAGGTAGCAAAAGTGCATTCTGTCTCCCCAATACCTCTATTCACATAGCATATTGACTGTTTGCAGATCAATGCAATGACAGTCTTTTGGCCTTGTTCTTGAGGCCTCATCTGCTATCGTAACGGAGAGAATAGGATTTCGTCTTCAGTAGGTAAATTCTAGTTAAAAGTCTCTTTTAAGTTTAGATGTAATCCATGAACTAGAGTGTCAATAACATGCCCGGTGGAAATATTTATTTGAATAGGTATTTTTTGAAAAGCCTTTTGCTGCACCTTCAAAGGTCTTAGACACGAACCCGGGAGATAGTGATTTTCTTGGCTTTTTTCTATTGAAACCAAATTAGTTTCCGCTGAGGCTAGAAAAATAATAACCAGACACGGCTGCCCTTCTAGTGACTGCGGGAATATTTGAGCTCAGGGCTGGACTAGAAAGGTCTGATCTGAACCCCCTCACGACGTGGGAGCAGAGATTCCACAACCTCCTTTGGCTTATCTTAAATTTGTTTGTCCACACCCATGGGAATCATTCAATTTGGCATAGTCCAAATCCACTTTGCTAATTTGGAACCATGACTTTCTAATGTGTGCTAATTTGGACACATGCTTTTCACAACCCAAGAAAAGAGGGGTTGCTATGGAAATTAACTATATAAATAATATTCCAAGGGGGGAGATGCTTACCTGCTAAGATGGTGGATTCAGTCGTTTTTGTAGTACACATTTTTATATAAATGGAGAGCATGCTAAATAGAAATATTTTGTTCTGTTTATTGAAATAGGACTTCAAGAACCTTTTGGAAATTATCTGATTAGTAAATGTTCTTGTGGGCATTTGAATACAATAAGACCTTGCTTCTTTAAATAGATTAATTAAAGACTTCCTGCTAATTCAGACAGACTATTTTCCCCCCAATTAGTCTAAATTTGTAAGCTAATGTATTTGCTTCCATTAGAAAGAAAACTGGAAAATATGTTTGCCTATTTATCAAATGCTTGAGTTCTTCTTCAGAAAAAGGCATTATAGTAGGTGCTTTGATGGAGACAAAAGAGATGAAGACCCTGAAGTTACTTACAATCCAGTGGCAGAGATTTGAAAGCACCCACCCCCAGGGATAGCATTTCTTCTGCATCTCCCCGCCTCGCCCTCCCGGTCCCCACATATCACACACTGGGCAGCCTTGTTGACTCTCTTCCCAGTCATTAATTCTGCTTCTAACCATCACTGCCCCTCTCCCCAGGTGGGGCTTCGATGGAACCTTTCCATTACAGTTCTTACCGTAGCCCTACATGTTCCTCTCACTCCCCGGCCCCACTGTCATCCTGATCACTTCCCTGTCCCCATGACCAATGGCCTAGCCTGTGTAGCTGCCATTCACCTCTGCTGCGTGTCAGCCCCACACTACTGGTCACACCTTAGCATCCTCAGCTGCTGGCAGATGCTCCGGTATCTCAGGGGTCAGTTCTTCCAGCGCCACGACCCCTGCTTGGCAACCAGCGTCATCTGCATTCCCTGATCTCTATAGACATCTCTAAGCCCATGATCCTTTTTCTGCTTTCATGTCCTTCCTAGATCTGGGGGTAAAAGAGAAGGGAGGGAGTGGAAAGGTGAGTTCATTCAGGCCAGGTCACACCTTCAGCATCTTCAAGGGCCTCTATGGCTGTTCTTCTGCCAGAACTGTCCAGCAAAGTCCTGAGCCTAGACCAGCCCTACCATCTATTGTCCTGAAGGAGCTGCAGGGGACCGAGGGGGACAGCCTGCATAGACTGTGGCCACGTCATGTGGCCCTACCACGTAGCCCATCTGCGGGTTGGCAGCTGTCCGTGGTCTGCTTCCCCTCCGATTCTTCTCAGAGGTGATCCCACACTTCCTCCACACCATCCATCCCCCAGAGCCCCTCACCCCTGAGCTCACTGAGGCCTCAGGAGTGTTTGCTGCAGTCTAGACCCACTTCCGAACCGACCATCTTCCCTTCCCGTGGGTTGAGAAAAGGACGTTTCCCTCCTTCCATTGGAGGCAGCCCCTGCATTCCTATTCCAGATCCATCAGCCCCGGCCCCCCAGGGCGGTGCCTTTGACAGTCTACTCCTTTTCCCTGTGTGTCATTCTCTCCCATCGCTGCTCCCTCAGCCTGCACCCCACGCCCACGTCCCCATCCCTCAGCCATCCTGTCTCCCCTGTTCTTCTGCCCTCCCCTCTGGGCCAGGTGTCCTGACAGTGGCCAGCCTCCCTGGCCCTCACTGACCTTCAGAGGGCACCAAGCCACCCCTCCTGCCCCTCTTCTGCACTGCAGCCCACTGGTCCCTCCTTTTTTTTTTTTTTTTTTTAGACATAATTTTGCTCTTGTTGCTCAGGCTGGAGTGCCATGGCACAATCTCGGCCCACTGCAACCTCCACCTCCCAGGTTCAAGCAATTCTCCTGTCTCAGCCTCCCAATACCTGGGATTACAGGCATGCACCAACAAGCCCAGCTAATTTTGTATTCTTAGTAGAGACAGGGTTTCTCCATGTTGGTCAGGCTGGTCTCGAACTCCAGACCTCAAGTGATCTGTCTGCCTCAGCCTCCCAAAGTGCTGGGAGTACAGGGATGAGCCACCGCACCCGGCCTGGTCCCTCCTTTTTATTGGAGCCACTCACTGGCCTTCCCACCACTCTTCCTACCCTCCTGCCTGGCCAGCCGCACTTGGGCCCCTTCAGGCACTAGTCTACTGTCACCTTCTCCCTGGCAGTGTGGCCTTCCCCAGGGCTCCCAACCCAGCCTGTGCACTTTCCACTCTGTGTTGTCTGGTGAATGTTCTCTCTCTCACTGTTTTTTATTTGTTTGTTTTTTGTTTTTTTCAGTCAGTCTTTCTCTGCTGCCCAGGTTGGAGTGCAGTGGTGCTATCTTGGCTTGCTGCAACCTCCACCTCTCAGGTTCTAGTGATTCTCCTGCCTCAACCTCCCGAGTAGCTGGGATTACAGGTTCACGCCATCATGCACAGCTACTGCTATGTATTTTTAGTAGAGTCAGGGTTTTACTGTGTTGGCCAGGCTGGTCTCAAACTCCTGACCTCAAGTGATCCACCCACTTCGGCCTCCCAAAGTACTGGGATTACAGGCCACCACGCCCAGCCTCTCTCACTGTTTTAATCACCACATGTATGTTTCTCTCAAACCAATGTCTTCAGCTTAGCCCCTTCTTTGAACTGTAGGTTTCTCTGTCTAAATACACTTGGCCTCCTTGTCTGTATGTTCTGCAACCACAGATTCAACCAGCTATAGATTGAAAATATCCAGAAAAAAGAATTCAATGCAGCAATAAAAAATAATGCAAATAGGATGGGCGCCCCTCCACTGCTGTTGTATATGCTGGTATCTCAGGGCACAATTGTACAAGTTGCTTAAGGTCTCACTTGATTGCCCAGGCTGGAGTGTAATGGTGTGATCATAGCTTACTGCAGCCTCGAACTCCTAGGCTCAAGCGATCCTCCTGCCTCAGCTTCCTAAATAGCTGGGACCACAGGCTTGCACCATCACTGTCAGATGATTGATTGAGACAGGGTCTCACTGTGTTACCCAGGCTGGTCTCAAACCCCTGGCCTCAAGCAGCCCTCCCACCTTAGCCTCCTGAAGTGTTGAAATTACAGGCATGACCCACCATGCCTGGCCTGTATCCTGGACTTGAACATCTGCACATTCTGGTATCTGCTGGGGGTCCTGGAACCAGGACTATGTCTGCCATCTCCACGTGGGTGCTCCACAAACACCCCAAACTCAGCATGCTCCAGAGCAAGCCTGCGATGTCCTCTCAGCTCACACACCTTCCCTTTCTTCTTTTTACCTTATCATGTATTTAACCAAACAATGCCAGTTCTGAGAGGCCCTTGATGCTTTACTAGCTCAGACTTCGGCAGTCGCTGCCTGAAGGGAAGCCCCCTGCTTCACTCTGGGCTCCCTGAAATGTGTCTGCCACTCTACTGACATTCATGACTTCCTCCGGAAGTGGATTGTTTCCATGACTGTAGAGATCATGTGTAGCTGCTTTTCTTCTTTCAAATGATTTCCTTAGGATAAATTTCCAGGAGGAAGATTACCAGTCCAAAGGTACAACAGTTGTATCTCTCCCATTAAATATTACTCTTATTTCTCAAAAGAGTTTTTGCCTATTTTGCACCAACAGGAATGTTTGAATGTGCCGTGTCCGCACAGTTTTATCCGGATCAAGTATTAGCTTTCTGACATCGTTTTTCTGATCTTAGTAGGTATCAAGTGTGTTTTTCAGTTCTTTGGTTTACTTATTAATTGAACATTTTTCCTAATATTTTTTGTTAAATTTTTTTTTGCCTATTTATCTATGGACCTTTCAAAGCAACTCTTTCATTTGAATGAGCTTTGTCTGCTGGCGGATAGTGAACCTTTTTGGTCACATTTAGTACAACTAGCTTTTCTCATTCTGATGGAACGTCTTATTTTTCATTCAATAGAAATTTTACCTTTTTCTGTAGTTGAATCTGTCAATATTTTTTTTAAGCGAAACCTTTTAAAACATTGAAATTACCGGTATCTTAAATACCAAGGAGGCAATGTGATGCGATGGCCTACCAGATCTTGGCCTCATGAAGAACAAGTTGAAAAGATGAGTTTAAACGTGCCCAGGAATCAGCGTGAGGCCGAAACGTCCACACCAGCGCCGCGTGTGCAGCCACACACTGTGCACATCCTACCCACGATCATCGTCCCGCCTCCCTGGTATCTGGCCCTAGGCTTCTCCTTAGTTCCCTTTGGGCTTAATCGGGTAGTTCTTTCCTGAGAGCTCGTGCCATGTGCGAGGGATTGACTTGAGATAGAATTGGAGCTTTCATCATGACATCAACTGAATTATTATTTGAGGGCTGATTGAGTTAGTAGAAATCGCCATGAGAAAGACCATCGTTTCGTGTAATTTCACATTCAATTTTGAATCGACAACAAAAGAGTAAACTCTTTTGGCCGGGCGCGGTGGCTCACGCCTGTAATCCCAGTACTTTGGGAGGCCAAGGCGGGTGGATCACGAGGTCAAGAGATCGAGACCATCCTGGTCAAATGGTGAAACCCCGTCTCTACTAAAAATACAAAAAATCAGCTGGGCATGGTGGCACATGCCTGTAATCCCAGCTACTCAGGAGGCTGAGGCAGGAGAATTGCCTGAACCCAGGAGGCGGAGGTTGCGGTGAGCCGAGATTGCGCCATTGCACTCCAGCCTGGGTAACAAGAGTGAAACTCCGTCTCAAAAAAAAAAAAAAAAATAAAAAGAGTGAACTCTTTTAATACATTTGCTAGACCTCGTCATAAGGTCAGTAAACCCTTAGGAAGCATTTTCTTCTCTGCCTATAAGACACATACGCATGGATGCAGAGCCAGGAGAAAGAGCAGTCTCCATACAGACTACTTAGTGAGTATCACCAGTTTCATTTTGAAGCACAATGCATTGGACATAGCCAGGGCTTGCTAATCCATCTTTGCCAAAGAAATATAACACAGATATTGAACATATATCGTGCAGAACTGACATCCTTTAGAAGTACACTTTTGTTTTCTTTTTAGAATATATTTCTGTTTCAGATCTGCATATTTTCCTTGCTAAGGTATTTAACAATATTTTACATTTTCTTTTAGTCTTCACAGAAAAGTACTGTACAGCTAACCATGTGGATAAGCTTCCTGGCCCAAGAGATTGGGTACAGATTCTACAGGATCAAATTAAACTGGCCAGAAGAAGGTTAAAAAGAGGCTCAGGTATGACTAAGGTGCAAAAAAATAATTGCAGAAGCACTTATGAATTCTTAGGCTTTGTAAAGTACAATACTTGACTCTAGGTTATTTCAGTGTCTTTTTTTCTGAAAGAGACACTGTGTATAATATGCTATGATTTGCTCTCTTAAAGTCTCATTCAAGTGAATTTTGAAACTCACCTTCAGACTAAATCGTAAAAATTATGTCAGGCCATTTGCTTTGAGTAGTACAAGTGAAAAAGAGTGCTAATCTCCTTTGTGGTCTGATGCGTCTTATATATGAAAACTGGATCTCTCTTTTGTGGTTTGCTTCTGTTTGCCTACTGATTTTGATTTGTTTGGATCTGCATGACTTTATAAAAGTATGAGTTGTTTAAGGTAATTAAAAAAAAGAAGAGGAAGAGAGAAACTCTTCTACCAGAAACACAACATCAAGTAAAAGGGATTTTAAGGGTGTGTGTGTGTGTGTGTGTGTGTGTGTGTGTGTGTGTACGCATGCATGCGCATGTGCGTGCATGGGTTGTGTGTGGGGGTTGTGGGTTTAAAATTCTGGACTTGGAGATTCTGGGATTATTCTTCCAGGAAAAATGAGGACCAGCTGAATTCTGACTGTTCAGATTTGATCACTGAAGTCTCAGCTTCCCCAAAGTGACAGTGGGGGCCAATTTACTAGTGAAGAATCCCTGTATGTTTGGCTTTCTCCTATCAAATGAGAATAATTATCTCTAGGAGGCCACAAATCTCTAGATACTATTTTTAAATTTCATATAAATTCGCATAGCCATTATGAAAAGCAGTTTGGAGGTTCCTCAAAAATTAAAGATGGCTGAGAGGCTGAGGCAGGAGGATTGCTTGAGCCCAGGAGTTAGAGACCAGCCTGGGCAACATCTCCAGATGTTTTGTGGTGATGGAGACCCCATCTATATACACACACACACAAAAAAAAAAACCTTAAAAGTTAACCAGGCAGGTTGGTACACACCTGTTGTCCCACCTACTTGGGAGGCTAAGATGGGAGGATCGCTTGAGCCCAGGAGTTTAAGGCTGCAGTGAACTCTGATTGGTCACTGCACTGCAGTCTGGGTGACAGAGTGAGACCCTCTTTCTTTAAAGAAAAAGAAAGTGGGGAAATTCTGTAGAAGGTTGTTCTCAGGGACCCAGAAAGACCTTGCTAGCAGTGGATCACGTGACTGAATAAGAAACACAATTTAAATGTTGTTCTGGTGCCTTCCCCATGCTGCATATTTTAGACATAAACACACCTTATTTTCCTTCTATCGTCAGATGCTGAGACTGATTATTATGAGTTCCGGTCTCTGTCCCCACCATCTCACCAGCACACATCCCTCTTCTCCTTCCCACAAGCAGACTGGCCAGGGAACACATCCCCTAACCATGTCACATTTCTATTAATAATTCATATCACAAGTGCCCATTTTCCCCCTGGGCTTGCCCATTTCTACAGGTTGAGACCCAAGCCGTAGCCTGCTCCCCACCCTTCCCCTCCTGGAGGAGCCTCCACTCACGTGGAAGACTGCCCGCTTCTCCCCCTTAGACTTCAGAATATTTGATGTCAGACGTTGTAACTTTTGACCACTGGTCTAGATGATCTGCCCAGATGCTTATGATCGGCGCCTTGGCCCTTCTCTTCTGTGTTCCTAGCAGGTTCTATTAGCAACTGAGAAGTGGAAGGTGGCTGTAAGACACAGCCAACCCTGACATGCAGACCCAAATGATAGCACATCAGCAGTGACCTGCCACATACAGCTTGTCTCCCCATTTTGTCAAATCCTGTTAACACATCATCCTCCTCTTGGGCTCAGAAGTGGGTCCCCAGCAAATTGAAACCAGAGCCACTTGCATTTCCTTCTGTGATGCCAGTAGGAACCGAGAGATCTGGATCAATAATGTGACTTGCTGTCATGCTTTTTGTTTTGACGATTTTCAGTCTAAACGATAATACAAACAGTGTCACATAGATATTGAGCAACTTGAACCTTATTTACCATATCTGGCTCCATTCTTGGAATAAGGTGGAGACTCTGACTCCACAAGCTAATTGGCTGCCACTTAGGGAAGCCTGCACAGCCTCTAGAAAAGAAAAAAAGAAGTGCCCACACAGATTTGAAAGGCTGTTACGCGAATCCACATAGCGATTCATGTGGGGCCCTCATCACATGGAATAATTTTTATTCTGGAACTCCAGTGATTCCTCAATTCCTCTCCTGGTGCGCATTTTTATCATTTTCATTAGATTATTTTCTCGGAGCTGAAATCACAATGTTATTTGTGTTAGGTCTCAGAGTGAAGATGTCACTGCTGTTAAATGTTTATTGGACTTGCTCAATCTTTTCCAAATTTAACAACTTGATTGTCACCAGGGAAGAAAGATTGTGAGCTTATTGTTGCAGATAGATGTTATAATTAAATTTGAATAACACAACAATGCTCTTCCTCCTTCACTCTCGGCCCCTATTCATGCAGCTCGCACGTTCTGATTTATATGTAATCATCTATATAATTTTTTGGTTATATGTGTTCTGTTCTTACTGAAGCACATAATGGCATAGCCCTGTTTTTTCAGAGGGAGGATATCTGAATTACAAAAGGAAGATCAGTTTATACCCTGATCTTCTTTTAAAACTGATCTTGTTATAACTAAATGAAAAGCAATTATACATGTAAAGAAAGTTGCTAAAATATAAAATGAACTAGAACTCGAAGATTTAAGAAATTAACTCATAGGCCAGGCACAGTGGCTCACGCCTGTAATCCCAGCACTTTGGGAGGCTGAGGCGGGCTGATCACCGGAGGTCAGGAATTCAAGACCAGCCTGGCCAACATGGGGAAAACCCATCTCTACAAAAGTACAAAAATTAGTTGAGTATGGTGGCGCACGCCTCTAGTCCCAGCTACTCAGGAGGCTGAGGCGGAAGAATCACTTGAACCCAGGAGATGGAGGTTGCAGTGAGCTGAGACCATGCCATTGCACTCCAGCCTGTGTGACAGAGTGAGGCTCCATCTAAAAAAAAAAAAAAAAGAAAAAGAAGAAAGAAATTAGCTCATAATGATGCACACAGTATGATATGGTATGTTATGTTTGGACTATTCATAGCAAAGAGGTATTAGACATTAACCCAATTCATGTCCTTGGCATTGTTAGTTACTAGCTGTGTTACCTGGAGTGAGTTTCCTAACCTCCGTCCCACTTTCCTCATTTGTTAAGATGGGCATAACAACAGACCCACCTTATAGAGTTTCCTAAGGGTTCAATAGCACATTGTATGTCAAGTGCTCAGCAAGCATTTAATAAATGGTGGAGATTATCATCATCATTATTATTATTATTATTATTACTGAAGGATTCTTAAAATCCTAGGCAATGAGAGAAGCACCCTGAAGACCATCTGTCTTTGCCAACTCATTCAAACCAGTTAGAAGAAAATCATGTCTTCTAAATATATACATAACATATGTTCATTATTTTTCATATATAAAGCAGTTTCTAAAAGCCATAGAACAAAATTTAAAATACCTGAAGCCTTTCATCCAGAGGGAAACACAGTTCACATTCTAGCATGTCCTGAATATTTTCTGTAAACCCGTTTAGTCACACCACGTGTCCTGTGGTTCGACAGAATATTTTTATGTTATGAAGTATTCATCTACGACATCATTTTTAGTGCTGGCTAATTTTCTGCAGCCTAGATGAGTCTTTCGTATTTCGTCCCTTCTCAGTGATTTCTCTTTGTGGTGGATCTAGCAGGTCGGCAGGCAAGGGGTCTTTCGCTAATGCCAGCGAGTGTCCGTCTGAGGACAAGACGTTGGAGGATGAAGGAGACAGGGGAAGCTTACAATGTTTCCAGCCCGAGCTAAGCCCTGATCACGTTTAAAGCAGCAACAATAAAAACAAGTATGTGGTACTAGTTTTCCCTTCTCCCGACTCAGGGTCACAGCGTGGTGCCAAGGCTGACCTCGTTCCGCAGCCTCCCGAGGGCTGCCCACACATATTATGCAGTCAGCAGGGGTCCTCTTGTGGGGACCACAGGCCCTGGGACATGGAGGGCACCATCGAAACTATCCCAGGGACCATAATGTGATTTTTTTCCCCTGTCCCCACCTGTTGGGGGAAACTAACAAGCCCATCCGTTATCAGGAGTCACATGAGCACCTTTTTTTTTGCATTTAACACAAGGGTTTTTTTATGACTGAAGGAGCTACCTTTGGAAAACTCCCAAGGAGATGGATGCATTTATCAGGGACGGGCGAAGGTTTGCATTTCAAAATGTAGAAATGGAGAATCTTTTGAAGATGAAGCAACACCTAGTGCTTCTTCCTGACCACATCGATGCCAGAGTTAGACTGGCAGCTCTAGGATCTGAATCAGTCATTTCCAAAGAAAGGTTCATTCTCAGGATTTCCTCAGCTGCCCCCCAGGAGTGATTCTGGCCATGCCAAGTGCAGTTCTACAACAGGAACTCACTCACACGCCCCCTCGATCACCCTGTTTAAACAATTCACCCATGTGCTGGTTTGATTTTAAGCCTTTGTAAGTAAGTGAAAATACACAGAAATCATCAGTGATCAATAGAATATGGTTCATAAGATCAAACAAAAATTTCAATACAAGAGAGTTGATTTTCTATCACTATCATCAAAAAATATTTTATTCAAATAATGATGTTAACATCTGTAATGTGAACCAACGATAGCTGAAAAGGAAAAAGAATGGCGAAAACTGTTAAGTATACTGGAGTTTTAAAAATTATATCACTGTTTTCAGTGAAATGAATGCACTCCCTGAAACTAATGAGATTTGTGTTTTATGTTTGTAACCAGCAGAGATTGCTGACGGTGATGAAAGACTGGATGGTATTTCTCTCCCACCAACAGGTAAATAAAACGCATTTACATTTTCATCACCCCCTGGAAAATGCAGCCCACAAAAATATTTGCATTGAAAATGGTTTTAACATGAGACGTGCACATGCTTGAGCAAAGTGCTTCTGCCCTGGACCCAAGCGCTGGTCACTGGAGCTTCTCGAGGCCCTGTACTCAGAGATGTTTTTCACATTGTATAGAAAAAGCATGAAACGCTACCTTTTTCTCACACTCTTATTTTCATAAAAATCTCAGAAGAGCAGATCCTAAGAACTAAGCCTCACAACACTTTGCCTCCCCAAACCTTTGGACATTACAAAATATTTTTAACATGAAATGAGATTTCACTTTAAAACAGGGACTGCTGATTTTGTGTCATCAAATTCATGGCTAGTCTGTCCCCTCCCACCTCCTCCAAACAGCCTCAGAGCCTTGAGCAGTCAATCAATGGACACTCAATGAATACTGTGTTTTAACTGAGTGATTTGAACAAGGCCAGCCATCCAGCATGAGTGACACATTCCTAATACCAGGACCAGATCAGCTGAAGACACCCTTCCATGGAAGCGTTTGCTGCCCGCTGTTGTTAAGCCACAGACATAATTCCGGCTTCATATTATTTGACTCTCAAGTAATGCTTCTGACCCTGGCTTCCTACCTGTGTGTGGGTTCATATCTAAGAGCCAGAGGGGTAGGTGTCTGATCCGTGAGCCTTGTGGAGAACAGTTTATTCCCTCCATTGGTCACAGGACTTTACTGACTGCCCTCAAAAGAATACCTGAAGATTCTCTGTCCACAAAACCCAGATACCCCTCCAAAACCCTCTTACTGAAAAATATCAGCCAAATGTTTTTTCGTCTAGATTCGGGGTGGTCTGTTTTAATTAAATTCAGCAAATAGGCCGGGCACGGTGGCCCACTCCTGTAATCCCAGCACTTTGGGAGGCCAAGGCAGGCAGATCACGAGGTCAGGAGTTCAAGACCAGCCTGACCAACATGGCGAAACCCCGTCTCTACTAAAAATACAAAAAATTAGCCAGGTGCGGTGGCACGTGCCTGTAATCCCAGCTACTCAGGAGGCTGAGGCAGGACAATCACTTGAACCCGGGAGGCAGAGGTTGCAGTGAGCCTAGATCACACCACTGCACTCCTGCCTGGGCGACAGGGCAGGACTGCGTCTCAAATATATATATAAATAAATAATTAATAAACTTAGCAAATATTAGTGAAGTCTCTAGGTTGTGTAGGAACTGCAGTAGGCCATGTGTTCCTTGACAGCAGACATCCCAAAATGGCAAGGAACGCCACGTTCACAGGTGTAGGATGGGTATGTGTTAGTGAACTTCAGAGCAACAGGAAAATTCAGCTGTGTAAGTAACACATTGCTTTCTCTGCCACCAAGTAGCTAAGCAACAGATCGATGGACAGATAAATGAAATATGCTGCATAGGGCAAAAAGACCTGCTTGCGTCAAGTTCTTCCTATATATTGCCACCATATAAAAGGAATTTCTCTTCTTATTTGGCTGTGTTTCCACGTTTGTGAATTAAGAGAATTGAAATACGTGATCTCTGTTGTTCCTTCCCAGTTTGTCATTCTCTGAATATCAGGGCACTCCTGTCAGCCTCATTCTTATCACCTGGCCTATTCTCAGCAGATGTATGAAATCCTAATCATAATAGACCTGCCCTTCAAAAGGCCCTTCAGGGGAGCACCATTCAGGGGAGCACCATGCCTTTCTGGCTGTGCTTCCCAAGTACTGCCCCCCACCCTGCCCCGGGCATCTGCGCTGCCCGTCCTCCCTGTGTCATGTGACACAGTGGGCTTTTATTATTTGAAAACCACTCCCCTTGAAGTTTATATTCACCTCCAAGTGGTGAGTACAGAATGCCTTTGTATTTTCCCATCTGAAGATGGAGGTAGAGATCTTTCCGATGAGAAAATTGAGCTCAGAGGGAAAAAAAAATGTCAAGGAATCTGAGAATGAGAAAGAATGTGAGAGATCATCTAGTCCAATCCCTTCTTTTTATCCAGTCCTTTTATTTTACGGGAAAAAAAAGCCTGAGGCCCAGAAACATTAAGTGACTTTCCCAAAGTCTCAGCTGGTTGATGGCCTGGCCGGAACCCGGGTCCCTCGACTCCCAGCCATGATACCACATAGCTTTCTCATACCTAAGCCAAAGTCAGCTTTTCTCTGCATGTTTCTGAGAGATCCTAAGAGATAATGGATGTACCAGTCCCTTTAGGAGTCCACTTTGCCGTCTCAGTCTTCACAATTAAATGTTTGTCATCGGCCCAGTTCACTGCAGCTTAAATTTATTTCTTCCAGCCTTTTCTCAACCTTTACCCAAGGCTGTGAGGTCATAATTAAGAAAACAGTATAACACACCTGCAGGTCTTCTCACTAAACTATTGATACATATTTGATACAAATCACTAAGCAGCATGATAAATAAAAACATTTGTCATTTAGAAAAGGGGAACCCAAGTTGCAGATTGGTGCTCAAACTTTGCAGTAACAAAATTAAAGAATCTGGATAGTCTAGCATGTCTCTTGATTGCCTCCAAAGCAAAATTCCCATTCTGACTGGCTTCTTTGAATGCAGTGCTTCTGCTAACAGGTGCCCTCTGAGAATTCCACCTTTCTTACACATGTGGCTTCATTCTTGAGCTTGAGCTTCATTGGTCAGAACCACAGAAGCGACCGAGGGCTCTGAAACAGACTCTCGTCCCATGTATCCAAGCTAACAGCAGTTAGTTCTTTTCCAGGATTCAACGATGCTTTTATGACTTTTGTAAGGTCTTTTTTCCTCCTTCCAAATTTGTGTATTTGGAGGAAGGCAGGAAAGGGGCTTAAATCCTTAAGTGTCTCTATGAACCGGAAGTGATGAGGGCAGAGTTACAGGCAGAACGTCAGATGACATTTGTCTGGATGCATTACATTTAAGCAATCTCTGTTTGTCAGGTTTTAACAAAAATGAATGCACCATCTATAGTGTGTCTATTTTATATTCCCTTAACCCTATTCACTAAGCCTTTTGGGGCAACTACCAGGATGAGCCCTATGTTGAGTGCTGGTGTACAGATGCCCTCAGACTAGTGTGAGAGGCAGAAAGGATTACATAAATGCCTGAGCACAGATGTGTGGAGAGGGCCTGGGGCTCAAGAAAAGCCACTCAGGAGCTGGGGACAATTCGCATTAAAAAAACAATTATAGAGAAAGTGAAATCAAAACAGTGCTTTCTAAAATTTAAAATAGGGCTTTCAAATTTGAAATGGAGGATGCTCGTCTGGACTTAGCAATGGTCAAAAATGGACATTTTACATGCTTTTCTTTTTAAAAATTAATAAAATGTAAGGAAGAACATTTCAATTGCTTTTACCATCCACAAACAACCATTATTGGATGATTTTTCTCAAATGTTTCTCCATTTTATTTATTTATACGGCAGAGATCAAACATGTAAAAGTTTGTTTCCTAAGCTTTTTTTATTTTTACTTAACTAGCATTTTTCCACTTTATGGTAAATCTTCATATGCATTATTTTAATAGCTGTATGATATTCTGTTTTGCAGGTAAATTATATTTTATTAGGCCATTTTCTATTACTGTGCAATATGTGGAATTTACTCTGATAGTAACACACATTCATGGGTTTTCTCATAAGAAACAATCATTACAGATTTCAAATCTCTACAATTGCTCATGAAGGACAGCTAAAGCCTTGGCTAAAAACTTAGCGGCTTCACTCTGAAACAGCCACTTCCCCAGTCAATTCTTTGCTCGTCCAGAACACCCACCTCCAGCCATGTCACAGAAACGTGTACAACTCTTCCTTAGAGAAGCGGCTCTCCCCCTTCATTTTCTTGTCTCTGTTGTAGGTAATATATTTGACACCAGGAGAGAAAACACGGAGGACACAGAACCAGGTTTCATTGCCTAGACTTTGGTTTTAGTGACACTGTTCAGTGGTATACGTAACTTCCATTTGAATTTCCGAAAAGATCCACGTAGCATTTCAGGTTCCTGCAAAGTGTGGGTGTTCTGTGAAGTTTACCTGTCATGTTGAATCGTTTCCTATACTTTCTTTGTAATGTGTGATAATCAAGCCTCCGATTGGGTGTAAGATTTCTAAAATCATTTTTCGGGTTGATTTCTTACCCTTTAAAAGCCCGGCATATGATTCAGTTAGTTCACTGTCCATTATAAAGAAGTGGTTCTCTCTTCCCTGTTTTCATTCAAAACCTCAATGTGAATATAGAGAGCTTTGAAACATTTATTTTAATGTAAATTGCTTAGATGCAGTATAAAGGAGGATGGCTCTTTCCAGTGCTGAGAGAGCAGTTGTGAAGGCCAAAATTAATTAGACCTTCATCATCTTAAAAGATGAAAAAGTTGTTTTGGGAGACAGGATACCTCTGACCTATGAGATGAAATCATCCATGACATCAGTGCCCCCAAATGGCCATTTGTAACTGAGTAAGTGCAAATGACCTATGAGTCCTTAGGAAAGAAAAGCCTTTTCACCTAAGTTGCATCAACACAATGACAAAATAACTAATGAAAAGGTGAGAAAATCAATCAATTATCTACATGATACCTAACAGCCATTTTAAAAAACAGATGGGTTTAACTGAGTGGTCCAGGGTTTTGGCACCATGTGGCAACTAGCTAAAAATGTACTTAATATTATATCATTTATTTGGTTCCCAGTATACTTGCCCTCTGCTTTATATGAAACTAATATATGAAAATCTGGATTTATTTTTAAAAGGTATCTTGCCATGAAGGCATTTGTTTTATAGAAATATTTGCCTTCAGATTTCTTTCTCTAATAAGATGGTAAATTTAAAATACTATGTTATTTAGAAACAGTGCATTTACACTTCCTTTATTGTATAAAGCAAATTGCATTGAATCTTTGCCACTTGACCCAAAGGCCAGAAATTGGCATGAAAACAATTTGGACTGCCAGTCACCAAACCCAGGCTTCACACCTGCCTACTGGCAGCTCCAGTGCCTTCCCCTAGCCCTGGATTTAGCAAAGCATAGAATGTTAAGAGCTAAAAGTTATTGTAGAGACTACTCAGTCCCACCCCTCGTTCTGCAGGTGGGGACGAATGAGGGTAAGCTGTTGCCAAGGGCCCGTTAACCCCTCAGTGGCCGGGGCCCTGCCTAGAACCCCAGTTTCCTGACTACCCTGTCCAGGGTGGTCACATCACGGTGTCACATCACACTGAAACGCTAAACCTAGAGATAGGAGGGGATGCTCTGGGATAAATCCCTCTTCCACCAAAGACCAGCCGGTCATCAAAGGTGACAGAAGGCATCCCTGTGCTGTGACAAAAAGCTGGCTTTAAGTGTGGCCTTTGGAATTCATCTAACTAGTAGACAAGTTACGTCTCATCTGTGTGTGTCTTATTTTTCTTCTTTTGGGGGCTACAAGGAAGGTTTGGAGAAATTATTCCCACCATACCTTTTCTTTAGCCTTTTTCCATTTCTGGCCAGTAAATAATCCCTTTCCTGAAAACAGTCTCTTTGTTGTATCCAGTGATCTGATGAAGTCTTGCAAACAGCGACTCTTGTGTTTTTTGCAGCATGGGTTTTAAAATCTGTCCTCTGCCTCCCAGAAGGAAATATTACCCAAGGGAAGGGAAAAGATTAATTAGCGACCTTTCACTGTGTTAAAATAGGATGAATAGGTTGCTGGTAAAGGCAGAAACACTAACTTTCCAACTGTGGTCTGTTAGAGCTTCGCTGGGAGCTTCGGAAGCAGGGCCTTCCAAGTCAGGGCCACGGCTCGGAGGGTGGGTGGGCTTGAGGCTTGTTCAACTCAAAGCTATGTGCAATGAATGGCTTCACACATTGGAAATACATATCCAAACTGCAACAGTAAAATCATATTTTGTAAATTAAAATTGTTTACTTATTGTGACTACTGTTCAGACCTTATTCAGAAATCCTTTTTATAGGCTTTCTTAGCAAAAAAAAAAAAAAAAAAAAAATCCATATCTGTGGATGACGTCTCAATCTTCTGTATATATGTTTTATTAATATGTAAATATTTAGATTTTTTAAAATTACTATGTTCTTTAAAAAAGAATTCCACGCGAGCCTAGTTGTCAAGATGGTGTATAACATCGTGTTGTGATATCAGTTCCCAAGATGCTGTTTATGTCCGTTCTGGAAGAACACAATAAATACTTTAATTGAACGTGCGTGCGGATCTTGATTGTGTGCCTAAGTGTTTATGGAGAGAAGTCAATGCTGTTCATTAATTAAAAGGTATTATTAATACTCTGATGATCTCCCACAGAAGTTATATCTCCTGATGAAGTTAATTTTTAAAAAAATGAAGAAACATCTTAGATTGCTACCGGGGTGAGACTGCAGACGCTGGGAAGGCTATGTCTGGCGGTTAGATCAATGGCTACAGCAAGTCCCACAGAAACACTTGAGCGTTAAGTACTGAGATGCTTGAAGCCTAATTTTAAATGAATTAGGTAGCTTTATAATCTTCGCTTAAAAGGTTAAGCCCTGCTTCTATGGAAACAACACATCAGAAGGACGAATCAATCCTCTGCGATGCAGAGCGGCTGCTGCCGCAGAATGGCTCGCTTCCCGTCTCTGAACACAGGGGGGCGCCGCTCCTCGCCGGGCACCTGCCCCCACCTGCTCTGAGCCGGCTGCACCCGCGGGCTGGAATCCGGCTCCATCGGGGCTTCAGTTCAGGGTCTGACTCTGAGGCCCTGCTTTTAGAGGGCCCTGAGACAGCTGTGAGGAGAGGCGGGCGGAGGCGGGCAGGAGCCGCTGCCTAGGAAAGCACCCGCACCTGGGCAGGAAGCCCCAGGGCGAGCTGTTGCAGAAACACGTGGGCTCCAGCCCGCGAGTCTTGCAGGCGTCCACGCTGCTCTGAAGCTGGAGCCTGGTTCCCTCGCCTCTGCCCTGATGCCCCCAGCTTCGTGGGGTCCCTTGGGTCAGGGGCCCATGTCGTATCTTTTGGCCCAAGGCCCCTGGGATGCCCTTGATCCCACAGGCTGGCAGGGGTGGGTGCTTTGTAGGTATCCAACAGCCCAAAGACCTCTCTAACCCAATGGCCAGGGAACCCCATTTGCACACTTGCCTCCGTTGTCACCTCTGGTATTCTCCCCACCCAGCCCCCACTCAGGGATCTGGGGACACAGCTGGTTCCTTTCCCAGCAGCATCCGAGTTCAGCGGCACCATTTACTGAACACCAACTGGCCAGACACTGTGGGTGTTTAGGGCGACTGCTTTCCAGATAAAAGGGAAAAGAGGACGAGAAGTGGGGGCGGGGGCACGTCCTGGCAATGAACTGTCCAGGCTTGCACCGTCCCCAGGGGCTGGGACGGCGTGGGCGGCCGCGGAGCATCCGAAGTGAAAGGTCTTGATCGGATCCGCCTGGCTGAAGCAGGGAGCATTCGCAGGAGGCAGGGCGGGGCTGAAGACAGCGGATCCCGGATCCCGTGAAGAGGATATTGGGAGAGGCCCAAAACCCACTATGCCACACCTGAGAAGAATCAGCTCCGGCTGGAGCAGGGAGAACAAGTCACGGCTGACAGCAGAGATTTCCGGCTGGGGAACCAGGAGGGGTGTCGCGATTTGGAGAAGACAGGTGAGTCACTCCGTTCGTCCGTTCATCCATTCATCCATTCATTCCACAGGTGCTCGTGGTGGGCCCTGCAGCGTTCTGCTGGGTGGGAGTGCAGCGGTGAACCAAAGTCCGTATTCTTGCAGGGCTCACCAAGACACTGTCACAAGAAAAGGGACAGAGGGCAGAACCCTGGGGGGACAGCAGCACACAGGCCTGCCCGTGTTACTGAACCAGAGAGAGAGCTGAAACAGGAGCTTGGTTCCAAGCCTTCAAGCACCATTCATTCCTCATAACTTAGATCTCAGCTACACTTAATCATCAGAGAGGGGTTCGCAACTTCCCCACGCCAGGCTCCACCAAGTCACAGTCTCTTACTCTTCACGTCGCTTGCCTGTCTCTGAAATTATCTTGCTTACGTATGTGTGTGTTTATCACCCATCTTTCACACACTGGAATCTAAGCCTTGTGATGTCAAGCTGTTAAGATTGCAGGCTCTGGTGAAGACACGTTCAGGATGCCCTCTCTCCTCTTTGCCCAGCAGGAGTGGACTAATTAAAGTCGGACCTGAGGTTTTTATTAATATGCAACTGAGTCATTCTGCTGACAGTGACTCGTGGCCTCCTGGTTCTGCCAGTTACAGGAAGTGACTCCCCTTCTCCCATCAGCCCAAACCCGGAGCCTTTATCCCAGAAACCGAGAGTGAGGGGAGGGTCGGGGCTGTTGGGCAGTGGCCGTATTGTGGAAGGGAGCAGGAGCCTTTTCCTGCACTCTTCTTCCCCCTGTATCCCATTTCTTAGATCACTTGGACTCGCCATTTCCCCTAATACTTCCCTACCACTGCGCTTCATAATTGGAGAAATTGTATCAATAGATGGACCAAAGTGATGCTCGTTGCACTCCATGAGAATTTAGTAAACGCTACTGATTCAGAGCAACTTGAATTTACACAGATCAACTCCTATTGTGTTTTGTAACCTCAAACACATAAAATCGATTATCCCCCCTAAAATAAGATATACAGATATGTATATTATTTGTATACATATAAACAAATATGTTTATACATATTTGTTTATATGAAATTAAAAAGAATGTTTAAATGAAAGTTAAAAAAAAAATGTTCTAGCAATGGAGCTTGGCATGGTAGTGCCCCACATACTTTACACACATTGGTATTCCAGATAGACCTGATCGTTAAAGGCCTCTTTAATTGCTTTGTTTTTGGCCATTTTGGACTGTTCACTGAAAAATGGAAAGACGTTTTGAACCTAAACTTTGAAACTAAGCTACTTTATCATTCCTTTACAATGCTTTCCAAAGTGAAGCTGATACAGGCGTGATCAATGAAGGGGTGGCCCGAAACCAGCTGTCTGGACTTCTGTGTGTGCGTGTCCTCCAGCACGGTGCCCAAACATTCGAAACATGGAGTGCCTTCCATGCCAACATGGAGTGAAAATCAGTTTTACAAGGGAAATGTAGTATCCTGAGGTGTTTCGATGAAGCGGTAGCCCAGGTGCATATTCCGTTAGAAAAACTATTTTCTGCTCTACTCTAGCAATGGAGGGAGAAAGAGAATACATCAAAATAGAGGATACTTACTCTGTGTATTACCAAATTAAGTACCCTCCAAAAATGATGTATTTCTAACCACTGGACAGAGAACCACTGGACAGTGACTCAATTAGCAAGACGCAGGCTAAGCCCATCCCACTCTGGTGCTGCACATGGTAACGGTGCCCTGTCCTTCTGGGAAATATTTCGCTAGTGTGAAGCTATGCCACCTCCCCCTGCTGCCTCTCATGGATGCTTCCTAGAACACGGAATGATGGCCACAGGCAGCTTTGACGCTTGTTAACATTTTGTGTTTGTTTCTATCATTATACCATGCGGTGTTCAAGTGAGTTTTTCCTTCCTACCTGCCCCCTTCATATTGCCTGGCAACAATAACCACAGCCCGTTCCTCCCGTGCCTTGCCCAGGGGGATAGGTTCACTAGTCAGGCAGAGTGGACATATTTTAAATGTCTGACTGACTCCTGGACACTGGCTGGACACTGACAACTGGCTAGGAGCCTGCATACACCATGACCCTGTTGTTATGATAGCATACAGCTTTAGAAAGTGAACACTCTCAAAGACCAAGACATAGCTTTTGATTGGAAAGCATCCAGTGACTTTGGAATGAGGAGGAGGTGGTAGAAGTTGGCGAAGTTAGTCAAAGCCATGGGAAAGACTGAATGCAGGTGTATTCATCCATTTTCACACTGCTATGAAGAAATACCTGGCTGGGCGCAGTGGCTCACGCCTGTAATCCCAACACTTTGGGAAGCCGAGGCGGGTGGATCATCTGAGGTCAGGAGATTGAGACCATCCTGGTGAAAACCCATCTCTACTAAAATTACAAAATTATAAAAAATTAGTCGGGCATGGTGGTGCATGCCTGTAGCTACTCAGGAGGCTGAGGCAGGAGAATCGCTTGAACCGGGAGGCAGAGATTGCAGTGAGCCAAGATCGCGCCACTGCACTCCAGCCTGGGCAACGGAGTGTTACTCTATCTCAAAAAAAATAAAAAGAGAAAAGAAATCTCCAAGACTGGGTAATTTATAAAGGAAAGAGGTTTAATTGACTCAGTTCCACATGGCTGGGGAAGCCTCAGGAAACTTACAGTCGTGGCAAAAGGTAAAAGCGAAGCAAGCACCTTCTTTACAAGGTGGCAGGAAAGAGACAGAATGAAGGAACAGCCAAACAAAACCATCAGATCTGGTAAGAACTCACTCACTATCATGAGGACAGTCTGGGGGAAACCACCCCCATGATCCAACCACCTCCCATCAGGTCCCTTCCTTGACACATGGGAATTACAATTCAAAATGAGGTTTGAATGGGGACACAAAGCCAAACCATATCAGTAGGAGAAAAGCCCCCCCAAAAAAATGCTTTAAAAAGTGTGAGACAGTGGCTGGGTGCAGTGGCTCAAGCCTCTAATCCCAGTGCCTTGGGAGGCCAAAGCAGGAAGACTGCTTGAGGCCAGGAGTTCAAGACCAGACTGGGCAGTATAGTGAGACTCTGTTTCTTTTCTTTTCTTTTTGCCATATTTTTTTTTTTTTTTTTGAGACAGAGTCTCACTCTATCACCCAGCCTGGAGTGCAGTGGTGGGATCTTGGCTCACTGAAACCTCTGCCTTCCATGTTCAAGCGATTCTCCCACCTCAGCCTCCCGAGGAGCTGGGATTACAGGTATGCACCATCACACCCGGCTAATTTTTGTATTTTTAATAGAAACGGGGTTTCACCATGTTGGCCAGTCTGGTCTCAACCTCCTGGCCTCAGGTGATCCACCTGCCTCGGCCTCTCAAAGTGCTGGGATTACAGGTGTGAGCCACTGCGCCTGGCTGAGACCTCATTTTTTAAAAAAATTTGCTGGGCAGTGGTGTGAGCCCATAGTCCCAGCTACTTGGGAAACTGAGATAGAAGGATCATTGAGCCTAGGAGGTTGAGACCCTGTGAGGCTCAAGTGAGCTATGATTGTACCACTGCACCCCAGCCTGGGTGACTGAGACCCTGTCTCAAAAAATATATATAAATAGCATGTGCTACTTTTGCAATGTGAAGAAAAGTGGTTTTTTTAAAATATATACTAATATAGAAGAATATTTAATGGCATAGAGGATTGTTCATGATATATTTACTGTTAAATAGTATGTTCTGCCGGCTCATAATTTTTAATTTCAAAAACACATTTTATAAAGTTAGTCGTGATTGTAACTACAAACACAGACTACTTGCAGCATCCAAAAACTATATACCAACAGCTGCCTACAGCTTAAAAAAGGTAAAGGCAATGTGTTAATTAACCAGCAGCCTGATCACATTTTTAAAAGGAGTATTTACAAGCACGTACAGAAAAAAGAGAAGTTGCTAACACTGGTTATCTCTAGCTGGTAGAACTACATGTGATTTTTAAAAATTATACGTTTTAAGTTTCCTAAAATGAACATATAAGAAAGGTAAAGAAAAAAACTCAGTGGTACATGTGTCAGTATGTATGTAATGCTGGGTGCTTGGAAAAACCTGAAATATCTTGAAATATGATAACAGCCTTCTCATGTATCTCATACATTCCAATGAAAACTTCAGCTTCCAGCTCTTTGCTACCCCCATAATACATACACCAAACCTATTTACAGAACTCTGGAGGATAATGCTTCACTTTAAAGGAAAAAAAATCGTTCTGCAGCTTAACAGGAAAAGGCTATCCTTTCTGTAGCTTGAAAGGAAACTAGAGACAGCACTTTATAAAAAATGCATTAGTTGCAAGCCAAGAAGAAACCCATCCGAGGTGTAAGTGCGTTTGACATACCAGTTCACAAACAATACCGCCAAGGCCTTTGGAATTTGGAGAGAAAGACTACCTAAAGAAAGTAAAACCTGGAGTGAGTTGTTGTAAACAAGTAGGTCCAAGAAACTAATGAATTCAGGCCAGGATCATCTGTGTTCTCATATGCTCTTCCTGAGCTATACAGTTTGACACAGACCTGGCTGGTGATGTGCTTTGGAGAAACAGATTTGTGACTCTCAAGCCATGCGTAGTGCCAGCTCCCTCTGAACGCCGTCAAACACGTATCTGACTTGCAGTGCATGCTGCGCACTGTTTTTTTTTTGTTTGTTTGTTTGTTTTTTGAGTGGAGTTTTCCTTTTGTTGCCCAGGCTGGAGTGCAATGGCAGGATCTCAGTTCACCACAAGCCCCGCCTCCCAGGTTCAAGTGATTCTCCTGTCTCAGCCTCCTGATAGCTGGGATTACAGGCATGTGCCACCATGCCCAGCTCATTGTGTATTTTTAGTAGAGATTGGGTTTCTCCATGCTTGTCAGGCTGGTCTCGAACTCTCAACCTCAGGTGATCTGGCTGCCTCAGCCTCCCAAAGTGCTGGGATTTCAGGCATGAGCCACCATGCCCGGCCACTGGGCACTGTTCTTAAGCTTCATTCCTGCAGTTTAACTCGGGTCATCCTTGAAACCATCTGTATTAGTCAGGGTTCTCTGGAGGGACAGAACTCATATGCTATATATGATATATATCCATCATATTAGCTCTGTCCCTCCAGAGAACCCTGACTAATATATATGTAGGGAAGTTTATTAAGTATAAATTCACATGACCACAAGGTCCCACAATAGGCCGTCTGCAGGCTGAGGAACAAGGAGAGCCAGTCCGAGTCCTAAAACTGAAGAACTTGGAGTCTGATGTTTGAGGGCAGGAAGCATCCAGCACGGGGAAAGATGTAGGCTGGGAGGCTAGGCCAGTCTCTCTTTCCACATTTTTCTGCGTGCTTTACATCCTGGCCATGCTGGCAGCTGATTAGATGGTGCATACGCAGATTAAGGGTGGGTCTGCCTTTCCACAGACTCAAATGTTAATCTCCTTTGGCAACACCTTCACAGACACACCCTGGATCAGTACTTTGCATCCTTGAGTGCAATCAAATTGACACTCGGTGTTAACCATTACACCATCCTATGAAGCAGATAACACTCGTCACCCCACTTAACAGAGGAAAGAAGTGAGGCGCCTTGGTCTAGCTCACATAACTAAGGAGTGTTTTAGCCAGGATTGAACCTGGGGAATATGACTCCAACTCTCACATTCTTAGCATCTGTTTTGCCTGTCAAGGAGCCTTATTAGTGGAGAGAAGCATCCAGAATAATCCCAGTGGGAGCCCAGCCCATGTGATTTGCCTTTACGGTGATCTTAGACTTCAGTTTGCACAAAAGCATTGAACCAGGAATGATAGCACATGTTGATTAAATGTTTCTTATGAGCCAGGTATTGTCCTAAATATTTTACAGATAATAATTCCGTTATCCATGATAGGACTGGGGGTGCTATTATCCCCATCCTCACTTCACAGGTGAGAAGACTGAGTTACAGAGAGCTTAAGTAACTTGTCCAAAGTCACACAGTTAACCAGTAGCAGAGCCAGGCTGCCAGAAAGAGGCTGGGAAGTAATGTCTTCAACCTGACAGTGGGTTCTCTATTAAAATGTTTCCGGCCGGGCGTAGTGGCTCACGAGGTCAAGAGACTGAGACCATCCTGGCCAATATGGTGAAACCCGTCTCTACTAAAAATACAAAAATTAGCTAGGTGTGGTGGTGGGCGTCTGCAATCCCAGCTACTCAGGAGGCTGAGGAAGGAGAATCGTTTGAACCCGGGAGGCAGAGGTTGTAGTGAGTGGAGATCATGCCACTGCACTCCAGCCTGGCAACAGAGAGAAACTCTCTCTCAAAAAGAAAAAAAAAAAAATGTTTCCAAGAGAACCTAGCAGAGTGATTCCAAGTGGGAGCTTTGTGATCAGAATGACCAGTGTGCAAATAAATATCGGCTCTACCATTTTTTTTTTTTTGAGACAGAGTATTGCTCTGTCACCCAGACTGGACTGGAGTGCAGTGGCACGACCTTGGCTCACTGGAATCTCTGCCTCCCTAGAGGCTGATCTCAAACTCCTGACCTCAAGTGATCCACCAGCCTCGCCCTCCCATCTACCATTTATTAATAAAGCTCTGGTGCTTTTTTTTACCTTCATTCCGCCTTCCCACCCACTACGATCTCCATCATCCATTCGTCCACCAAAAGAATTAGGGGAGATTGAAATGACAAACTATCCCCAGAATGGTGAAAGCCACCAGAATCACTGGGATCCCCCACTTTCATGGGGAGACATTTGCTGCAGGTGGCTGGGGAAGCAGGAAAAAGGTGAGGCTGTTGAATGGTGCTCCTCAAAATGGGATTCCCTAGACCAGCAACATCAGCGTCACCTGGAAACATATTAGAAATGCAATATCCCTGCCAGGCGTAGTGGCTGACACCTGTAATCCCAGCACTTTGGGAGGTTGAGGCAGGAGGATCAAAAGGTTAGGATATCGATACCATCCTAGCCAACACGGTGAAACCCCGTCCCTACTAAAAATACAAAAATAAGCTGGGTAGGGTGGCGCGCACCTGTAGTCCCAGCTACTCGGGAGGCTGAGGCAGGAGAATCAGTTCAACCCGGTAGGCAGAGGTTGCAGTGAGCCGAGATTGCACCATTGCACTCCGGCCTGGGCAACAAGAGTGAAACTCTGTCTCAAAAAAGAAAAGAAAGAAAGCAAGAAAGAGAAAGAGAGAGCGAGAGAGAGAGAGAAAGAAATGCAATATCTCCAGCCCCAGCCCAGACCACGAGCTCAGAGGCTCTGGGAGTGGGGCTGGTGTGCTTCATGAAGCTCTCCAGGTGGTCCTGGTGTACATTTAAGTTTGGGAACCACAGCCCTAGGAGATGTGGAAGACTGGGCAAGACCCCAACCTCAGAGCCCTGAGTGGAATCTGAGTAACTTCTGAGTAATAATAATTGTGAGTAGTAATAATTAGGTGGAAACTCTCCCTCAGTGAACTGGAGCAAATTCAGTTCTCCCTGTGGTAGCATCACTGTCCCTTACCTTCTGATGGAGACATCTAGGTGGCATGACAGAAGCATCTGGAAGGGTCAGTCCCCCGGGTGAACCTCTGGAGATGGGTCAAGCCTGGGAGTGTGGACAGTTGGTGTTGCTGTTGGGAAAAGTTCGGCACTCTGTTCCCTCTTTTATAGCTATTGGGATTAAGGCCCCCCAAGAGCAAGGAAGAGGCACAGCCAGGACCTAGCTCCAGAACCTCTCACTCTCTCAGGCCACATAAACTGCCTGGCAGCACCTTCCCCAGATCCCTCTTGGGCCCAGTTGTGAGTTCCTTTGACCTCGCTCTCTCCCCTCCCTCCCCTTGTATGCACGCCCTGGAGTGGACGTGCCCACCTAACTCGCTGGCCTTGACCTTCACTCTGCCCTTCAGAATAACCCTCAGTCCCATGAACATGATGCCCCAGGAGGCCTCAGTTCCCCTTGGTTCCTCTTGCAGCTCTGGCAGGTGCTCAGGGGAGATGGAGGCACCGAGGGGAGGTGGAGGCTCTGAGGGAAGGCAGAGCGGATGAGTTTGGAGCGTTCTCCTGAAGGAGAGAGCAGGGAAGAGGAGCATGGGTTGGCAGAGAAATGCGGAAAGGCAAGACATTTGAGAAGACGTAGAGGTAAAATCCGCAATACTTAGAGAGGCTTTTATTTTTTTAGATGGAGTCTGGCTTTGTCACCAGGCTGGAGTGCAGTGGCACAATCTCAGCTCACTGCAACCTCTGCCTCCCGGGTTCAAGCGATTCTCCTGCCTCAGCCTCCTGAGTAGCTGGGATTACAGGCACGTGCTACCATGCCCGGCTAATTTTTGTATTTTTAGCAGAGATGGGGTTTCACCATATTAGTTATGCTGGTCTTGAACTACTGACCTTGTGATCTGCCTGCCTTGGCATCTCAAAGTCCTGGGATTACAGGCATGAGTGCCCTGCTGAGAGGCTACTTCTTAATGCAAAGGAAAAGTAACAGTAATATAAAAACAAAACTTTCACTAAAGTACATGGGCTATATGATCCCACTTTATTTTCCAAAGCTGTGTAGATTTACATAAGAGTCTGGAAATCTACATCAAAACATTTGCAGTGATTATCTCCGGATGCTGCAATTGCAATTTCTGTTTCCTTCTTTTCTTATTTTCTGCATTAAGCCTTCATTGACTTTTTTTCAGATGTAATTCACATACCATAAAATTCACCACTTTATTTTAAAGTGTGCAATTCACTGGTGTTTAGTTTATTCACAAAGTTGCACAACCATCCTCAGCATCTAATTCCAGAACATTTTCATTACCCCAAGAAGAAACCCTGCACCCCTGAGCAGTCACTCCCCAACCCTGCTCTGTTCCCAGCCCGAGGCAACCACTCCGTACTTTCTCTCTCTTTGGACTTGTCTCTTCTGGACATTTCGTATAAATGGAACCATACATTGTGTGGTCTTTTGCGACTGGTCTCTTTGACTCAGCATGTTTTCAGGGTTCACCCATGTTACAGCAGGTATCAGCACTTCATTGCTTCTCTTGGCAAAATAATATTCCATTACATGGATAGAATGCATTTTATTTATCCATTTATCAGGTGATAGACCTTTGAGTTGTTTCCAGTTTGGGGCTATTATAAAGAATGCTGCTGTAAACATTTGCGTGCCAGTCTTTGTGCAGACATATATGTTCAATTCTCTTGGGTATATACCTAGGCATGGGGTTGCTGGGTCATATGGTAAGTCTACGTTGAGTTTTTTTGTTTGTTTGTTTTTTGAGAGAGGGTCTTTTTCTGTCACCCAGGCTGTAATGCAGTGGCACAATCATACCTCACTGCAGTCTCAACCTCCTGGGTTCAAGCAATCCTCCCACCTTAACCTCCAGAGTAGCTGGGACTACAGACACACACCACCACACCTGGCTAACCTTTTTTTTTTTAAGAGATTGAGTCTGACAATGTTGCTCAGGCTGGTCTTGAACCCCTGTGCTCAGACCATCCTCCTGCCTCAGCTTCCCCAAGTGCTGAGATCACAGGTGTGAGCCGCCACACCTGGCCTCTGTTGAACCTTTTGAGGAAACACCTGTTTTCCAAAGAATTTGAACCATTTTACATCCCCATCAGCAATGTATGAGGGATCTGATGTCGCCACACACTTGCTAAAACGTGTGGTTGTCTGTTTTATTATAGCCATCCTAGTGGGTGTAAACTGACATCACATTGTGGTTGAGTTGCATTTCTCTGATGATTAATGACGCTGAGCATCTTTTTAAAAAATATATTTTTACATATTTTTATCTTTAACCAATAACAATTGGATGTAAATATGGGGTACGATGTGATGTTTTGATATACATGTACATTACGGAAAGATCAAATCTAGCTAATTTACCTATCCATCACCTCACACACATCATTTTCTGTGATGAGAATGTTTGAAATACATTCTCTTAGCAATTTTGAAATATATTGTATATTATTTTTAACTACAGTCACCGTGCTGTGCAGTAGATCTCAAAAACATATTCTTTCTATCTAACTGAAACTTTGTGCCCTTTGACCAACATCTGATTCCCTCCCCCCCCTCCCTCTCCCCCCCCCCCCTCTCCCCCCCGCCTCTCCCCCCTCCACCTCTCCTCACTCCCAGCTCCCCATAACTACCATTCTACTCTCCATATCTAAGGGTTCAACGTTTTCAGGTGCCATGTAGCAATGAGGTCACACAGTATTTGTCTGTCTGTACCTGGCATACTTTACTTGGCATAGTGTCCTCTAGGCTCATCCGTCTTGTCATAAATGACAGGATTTCCTTCTTTTTACTAGCTGAATATGCCCCCATTGTGTATACAGACCACATTTTCTTCATCCATTGATGGACACTTAGCTGTATTTCCTATCTTGGCCGCTGTGAATACCGCTGCCATGAACATGAGAGTGCAGGTATCTCTTCAACAGACTGATTTCAATTCATTTGGATATATACCCAACAGTGGAATTATGGATCACATGGTAGTTCTATTTTTAGGTGTTGGGGGACCGTCCAAACTGTTTTCCATAGCGGCTGAACCAGTTTACATTCCCACCAACAGTGCGCAAGGGGGTTCCCTTTTCTCCACATCCTTGGCTATGCTTGTTATCTTTGATCTTTTTGATGATAGCCATCCTAACAGGTGTGAGGTGACAGCTCATTGTGGTTTTAATTTACATTTCTTTCTTCCTTTTTTTTCCATTTATTTTATTGCATTTTAGGTTTTGGGGTACATGTGAAGAACATGCAAGATTGTTGCATAGGTACACATGTGGCAGTGTGATTTGCTGCCTTCCTCCCCATCACCTACATCTGGCATCTCTCCCCTTGCTATCTCTCCCCAACTCCCCACCCCCCACTGTCCCTCCCCTATTTCCCCCCAACTGACCCCAGTGTGTAGTGCTCCCCTCCCTGTGTCCATGTGTTCTCATTGTTCAACACCCGCCTATGAGTGAAAACATGC
>NW_022436993.1:14358809-14381661 GCF_009761245.1 Sapajus apella
CCCCCCTCTACCTCTCCCCCCTCCGCCTCTCCCCCCCGCCTCTCCCCCCTCCACCTCTCCTCACTCCCAGCTCCCCATAACTACCATTCTACTCTCCATATCTAAGGGTTCAACGTTTTCAGGTGCCATGTAGCAATGAGGTCACACAGTATTTGTCTGTCTGTACCTGGCATACTTTACTTGGCATAGTGTCCTCTAGGCTCATCCGTCTTGTCATAAATGACAGGATTTCCTTCTTTTTACTAGCTGAATATGCCCCCATTGTGTATACAGACCACATTTTCTTCATCCATTGATGGACACTTAGCTGTATTTCCTATCTTGGCCGCTGTGAATACCGCTGCCATGAACCTGAGAGTGCAGGTATCTCTTCAACAGACTGATTTCAATTCATTTGGATATATACCCAACAGTGGAATTATGGATCACATGGTAGTTCTATTTTTAGGTGTTGGGGGACCGTCCAAACTGTTTTCCATAGCGGCTGAACCAGTTTACATTCCCACCAACAGTGCGCAAGGGGGTTCCCTTTTCTCCACATCCTTGGCTATGCTTGTTATCTTTGATCTTTTTGATGATAGCCATCCTAACAGGTGTGAGGTGACAGCTCATTGTGGTTTTAATTTACATTTCTTTCTTCCTTTTTTTTCCATTTATTTTATTGCATTTTAGGTTTTGGGGTACATGTGAAGAACATGCAAGATTGTTGCATAGGTACACATGTGGCAGTGTGATTTGCTGCCTTCCTCCCCATCACCTACATCTGGCATCTCTCCCCTTGCTATCTCTCCCCAACTCCCCACCCCCCACTGTCCCTCCCCTATTTCCCCCCAACTGACCCCAGTGTGTAGTGCTCCCCTCCCTGTGTCCATGTGTTCTCATTGTTCAACACCCGCCTATGAGTGAAAACATGCAGTGTTTGATCTTCTGCTCTTGTGTCAGTTTGCTGAGAATGATGTTTTCCAGGTTCATCCATGTCTCTACAAAGGACACAAACTCATCATTTTTGATGGCTGCATAATATTCCATGGTGTATAGATGCCACATTTTCCCTGTCCAGTCTATCATCGATGGGTATTTGGGTTGTTTCCAGGTCTTTGCTACTGTAAACAGTGCTGCAATGAACATTCGTGTGCACGTGTCCTTATAGTAGAACGATTTACAATCCTTTGGATATATACCCAGTAATGGGATTGCTGGGTCAAATGGAATTTCTATTTCTAGGTCCTTGAGGAATCGCCACACTGTCTTCCACAATGGTTGAACTAATTTACACTCCCACCAATAGTGTAAAAGTGTTCCTATTTCTCCACATCCTCTCCCGATACTTTACAAAAGAAGACATACAGGAGGCCAACAAACATATGAAAAAATGCTCATCATCACTGGTCATCAGAGAAATGCAAATCAAAACTACATTGAGATACCATCTCATGCCAGTTAGAACGGCGATCATTAAAAAATCTTTTTTTTTTTTTTTTTGAGACAGAGTCTCACTCTGTCGCCAGGCTGGAGTGCAATGGCGCCATCTCGGCTCACTGCAACCTCTGCCTCCTGGATTCAAGTGATTCTCCTGCCTCAGCCTCCCGAGTAGCTGGGACTACAGGCACCTGCCACTATGCCCAGCTAACTCTTTGTATTTTAGTAGAGACAGGGGTTTCACCATGTTGGCCAGGCTGGTCCCAATCTGACCTTGTGATCTGCCCACCTTGGCCTCCCAAAGAGCTGGGATTACAGCTTTGAGCCACTGTACCCAGCCTGCTTTTATTTTTTATTTCAGTAGCTTTAGGGGTACAAGTAATTTTTGGTTACATGGATGAATTGCACAGTGGTCAAGTCTGAGATTTTAGTGTACCCATCACCCAAGTACTCATTGTACCCAGTATGTAGGTTTTTAATCCCTCATGCCCTTCCACCTGCCGCCTTTCTGAGTCTTCAATGTCCATTATACCATTCTATATGCCTTTGCATATCCATAGCTTAGCTTCCACTTATGAGTGAGAACATGTGGTATTTGGTTTTCCATTCCCAAGTTCCTTCACTTGGAATAACGGCCTTCAGCTCTATCCAAGTTGCTGCAAACAACGTTCTTTCTTTCCTTTTTATGGCTGAGTAGTATTCTATGGTATTTGTATATTACATTTTCTTTATCCACTCATCACTTGTTGGGCATTTAGGTTGATTCCATATCTTTGCAATTGTGAATTGTACTGCAATAAACATATGGATACAGGTGTCTTCCTGATATAATGACTTCTTTTCTCTTGGGTAGATACCTAGTAGTGGGATTGCTGGATCAAATGGTTGATCTGCTTGTAGTTCTTTGAGAAATCTCTATACTGTCTTCCATAGAGGCTGTACTAATTTACATTCCCACTAGCAGGATATAACCATTTCCTTTTAACTGCATCCACACCAGCATCTATTGTTTTTAGACTTTTTAATATCGGCTCTTCTGGTTGGGGTAAGGAGGTATCTTACTGTGGTTTTAATTTGCATCTCCCTGATGATTAGTGATGTTGCACATCTTTTCATTGTTGGCCGTTTGTATGTCTTCTTTTGAGAAATGTCTGTTCATGTCATTGGCTACTTTTTGATGGGGTTATTTGTTTTTTCTTGCTGATTTGTTTGAGTTCCTTGTAGATTCTGGATACTAGTCCTTTGTCAGATACATAGTTTGCAAATATTTTCTCCCATTCTGTGAATCATCTGTTTACTCTGATGATTATTTCTTTTGCTGTGATGAAGATTTTTAGTTTAATTAGGTCCCATTTATTTTTGTTTTTATTGCATTTGCTTTCGGGGTCTTAGGCATAAATTCTTTGCCTAAGCAAATGTCCAGAATAGTTTTTCTTAGGTTTTCTTCTAGAATTTTTACGGTTTCAGGTCTTAGATTCAAGTTTTAACCCATCTTGAGTTGATTTTTATATATGGTGAGAGATAGGGATCTGGTTTTATTCTTCCACATGTGGTTTTCCAGTTTTCCTCACATCATTTATTGACTAGAGTGTCCTTTTTCAATTTATGTTTTTGTATTATTTGTTGGAGATCAGTTGGTTGTACGTATTTGACTTCATCTATGGGTCATTCATTCTGTTCCATTTGTCTATGTATCTACTTTTATACCAGTACCGTGCTGTTTTGGCAACTATAGCCTTAGTCTAATTTGTAAAGTAATATGATGCCTCCAGATTTGTTCTTTCTGCTTAGGATTGCATTGAACTATTTGGGCTCTTTTTTGGTGCCATATGAATTTTAGGATTGTGTTTTCTAATTCTGTGAAAAACTAAGTTGGAATTTTTATAGGAATTGCATTGAATCTGTATATTGCTCTGGGCAGCATGATCATTTTCATGATATTGATTCTTCCAATCCATGAGCATGGGATGTGTTTCCATTTGTTTGTGTCATCTACGGTTTCTTTCAGTGGTATTTTGTAGTTCTCCTTGTACAGATCTGTCATTTTCTTGGTTAAGTATATTCTTAGGGGTTTTATGGTTTGGTTTTGGTTTTTGCAGCTATTGTAAAAAAGATTGAGTTCTTGACTGGCTGTTGATGAGTAGCAGTGCTGCTGATTTGTATACATTGATTTTGTAACCTGAGGCTTTACTGAATTTATTTATCAAATCCAGAAGTCTTTTGGAGGAGACTTCAAGGTTTTGTAGGCATACGATTATATCATCAGCAAACAGAGATAGTTTGACTTCTTTTCCTATTTGGATGTCCTTTCTTTCTCTTGCCTGACTGCTATGGCAAGGATTCCTTAGTTTGCATTTTTCTGACCTGAACATCTTTCTCTGTGCTTATTGCAAAATAGAATTCTTATCTCTGTCTTGTTTAAGAGGGTACCGATCCTCAAAAAGGTTACATGCCTTCCCAAAAAAATCATGTAGTGAAAATAGTAAATGCAGGCTCTGGAGCCAAAATCCTGGCTTTTCTACTTATTAGCTGTGATGCTCAGGCCTCAGTTACCTCATCTGTAAAATGGGAGCAACCGTAACTTCCTAAAAATATGTTGTGAGATTCGGAAACAAAATATGTCAAATTATCACCACTACCTGACCCCTAAGAGAGTCACTCTATAAATGGCAGCAAGATTACCATCTTCGGACAAGGCAGAGTGAGGGCTGCATGATGTGAGGTGGAGTCTCCTGCCCATTCCTGCCTCTGCATGTTGGTGGACCGGCCTCTCCCTTTGCCAAATGTCATTCCCGCAGATATTAGATAAAATCTAGAGTTGTTATTCACGGAGGGAAACAGACAAATGAGAAATCTGTATCTCTTTTGATCCCAGATCAGTTGTTTAGAGAGCCCAAATGACCTGCCGTGGTGGTACCTGAGAGCTGGAATCAGAAGGAAAAACAAAAAAAGAGGTCTTACTTATTTTGTGATCTTTGTTTTTGTCAGTCCGGGTTGCTGTAACAAATCACCATAGGCGCAGGGGCTTAAACAATGAACATTTATTTCTCATAGTTGTGGAGGCGGAAAGTCTGAGATCAGAGTGCCAACATTGTCGGGTTTCTGGCAAGAGCCCTGTTCCTGGTTCACAGACAGCTACCTTCTCACTGTGACCTTACATGGTGGAGAGCAGAGAAAGGAAGCAAGCTCTTTCCTTTTTTTTTTTTTTTTTTTTTGAGTGTCTCACTCACTCTTTCATCCAGGCTGGAGAGCAGTGGCACAATCTCAGCTCACTGCAACCTCGGCCTTCCATGCTCAAGCAATTCTCCTGCCTCAGGCTCCCAGGTAGCTGGGACTATAGGCGTGCACTACCATGCCCGGTTAACTTTTGTATTTTTAGTAGAGACGGGGTTTCGCCATGTTGACCAGACTGCTCTTGAACTCCTGACCTCAAAGTGATCCACTGCTTCGGCCTCCCAAAGTGCTGGGATTACAGATGTGAGCCACCGTGCCTGGCCTTTCCTGTCTCTTTTATAAGGGCACTAATCTCATCATAAGGGCCCCACACTTATGACCTAATCACCTCCCAAAGGCCCTACCTTCTAATATCATCCCACTGGGGGTTAGGATTTCAATATGTGAATCTGCAGGGGACAAACAAATGCAGTCAATAACCATCAGAATCCCAGTGGGCTCCTTCTAACCGATGGTCATTGGTCCAACTTTAGTTTTCTGGGCTACAATATGACATGGTGATGGAGAAAAAAGAATAATAATATTATTGTAATTATTACTATGGACCAGGTGCAGTGGCTCACATCTGTAATCTCAGCACTTTGGAAGGCCAATTTGGGTGGATGACATGAAGACAGGAGTTCAAGACCAGCCTGGCCAACATGGTAAAACCCCATCTCCACTAAAAATACAAAAATTAGCTGGGCGTGGTGGCTCATGCCTGTAATCCAAGCACTTTGGAGGCCAAGGCAGGCGGATCACCTGAGGTCGGGAGTTCAAGACCAGCCTGACCAACATGGTGATACCTCGTCTTTAAAGAAAAAAAAAATTTTTTTTTTTAAATACAAATGTTAGTTGGACATAGTGGCACATACCTATAATCCCAGCTACTCAGGAGGCTGAGGCAGGAGAATCCCTTGAACCCAAGAGGCAGAGCTGAGACCTTGCCAATGTACTCCAGCCTGGGTGATAAAGCAAGACCCTGTCTCAAAAATGTAATTAATGAATTAATTTTTAAAAAATTATTAGGGAATTTGGAAAGACTGGGGCACTGGTAATTCAATTCAGGTGGGTCTTCTGATCTTGGAATTCATAAGTTATCGAGCCAAATGCTGCAGCTACTCAGGGAAGATGGAAAAAGTGAGACCTCTGCACATTTCCTTACCCCGCCTGCCAACCAGCGCCTCCCTTCTGCCAGTGTGCTGTGGGGGCAGCGAGCCAATATCCCCTCTTAGAACTGATAGAGAGCACATGCTAAGGGGCCTGAGACTTACTCTTCTTTTTTTTTCAACGAATTTAATTCTTTTCCAAAGATGAAATATAAACATGCAAAGATTCTCTGTAATAATGATGATATAAGAGCTAACATTTATTGGATTCTTAACCCTGGGAGGGCCCATACAGATCTCTCAGGAAGCGTTATTCGATTTAATATGTACAGAAAACCCTGAGTTCAGAGCTGATGCTGGAGGGAGATGGAGAGAATGAGGACCAGAGGCAAATAACTCCAGTATTATAATATTTTCCCAAAGCAGAGATTCTTAACCATCCATCGTGACATCTAAAAACCCAGCCTTCTTCCTTTCTGCTGAGTTTCTCAATTTCTACACCTGAATAATTGTTTCAATAAACCCCACCAGGTGTCATCTACATATTTTCCCACTGGAAAAGGAAAAAACATCTTTCTTGAGATATTTTTCACAAATGAGTCAAGGCACAGTTAGTCTATCATCCTCCGAATGCTAACAGATTCTGGAGATGCGAAACCTACAGGATGTGTATAAATAATTTGACTCAGCGGTGTAAATATAAATTCAACGCTGTTTAAAAAAATGAACAACCTTGTTTCTCTAAGTTGTTGTGTTACTTCTTCTCTCCTGAATTTTTTTATTGGCTCTCTGATGCCAATAGGAACCTGTTCTAAAACTGATTAGCCTTGAGACTCTGTAATCAAATATATCCGAAGTCAGGCGTGCTTTCAGTTTTTCTTTGGAAGTGAGATATTTTTTCCAAACAGATCATGTTTCCCAAAGAAAGCTTGGTGTCTTTTGTATTCTAAAACATGTCTGCTTCTGTGATTTCAAAGGGCAGTAGTAGAATTCTGCTTGTAACTGGCCAATTTCAGTTCCTGTGAAAGACCCATGGAGGAAGTGGTTTGTGAATAAGATTTGAATAAAGCGTATTATTAGATCTCAAAGAGAATCAATAGATTCTAACGTAGTTTTTCTTGCGTTGCATCAATGAAGCAATGTTGTTATGAAGGCACTGCAGTCTTGTCTTCTCTTGTTGGTTGCAAAGCTTGTTTTTTGTTGTTGCTGATCGGCCTTTAGATGACCTATCCTAAGGACTAATTCGTTGGGTTCTGCAGTGCGTCATCGCTGCAACCACACCTTAAGGCGCAGAACACCTAAGGAGATAAATAGAAGTTGCTTTTGTTATCTGGGTTTTATCAATAAATTTCAGATTGGAAAGATTACATGATATGCCCTAAGTCCCACATTTAGCCACACTGGGAAGGCTGGGCACAGCTCTGCGCTGAGCCTTAACATACTGAAGACAGGAGGAATCTGGGGGATCCCAGGCTCATCTCTTACTTTCCTGCTGATCTCAAAGGCAGTCAATAGAGGCCCGACGCCATGACTTATGCCTGTAATCCCAGCATTTTGGGAGGCTGAGGCAGGTAGATCACTTCAAGCCAGGAGTTCGAGACCAGCCTGGCTACATGGTGAAACCCCATCTCTACTAAAAATACAAAAATTAGCTGGGTGTGGTGGCAGGGGCCTGTACTCCCAGCTACTCAGGAGGCTGAGGCACAAGAATCACTTGAACCCAGGAGGCAGAGGTTGCAGTGAACAAAGACCACGCGGCTGCACTGCAGCCTGGGTGACAAAACAAGACTTTGTCTAGAAAAAAAGAGAGAGAGAGAGATAAAGAGAATCGATAAATTCTAAAGCAGTTTTCCTCACCTTGCATCAATAAAGCAATGCTGTCTTGAAGGCACTGCAGTCTTCTCTTGTTGGTTTGAAACTTGTTTTTTGCTGTTGTTCAGCCTTTGGATGGTCTGTCCTAAGGAAGAATTTGTTTGGTTCTACAGAAGCCAGTAGGGGTAGGGGCTGTTACAGATTGAATTACGGGCCCCCCTCGATCTCCTAGAATTCATATGCCGAAATCCTAAGCCCCAGTACCTCAGAATGCAAGCGGGTTTGGAGATAGCCTCTTCGCAGAAGTCATTAAGTTAAAATGAAGTTATCAGGGTGGCCCCGAGTCCTGATTGTAAAAACTGCTGTTCCGACTACAAGAGAAAGATTTTGACACAGACACACATGGAGTGAAGAGGATTGTGAAGCTCACTTTCAGTCTGGGCTCAGGCTGGATATCTGGTATACCGAACTGTCTTACAAAGCAATGAGCAGAAGCTGATCACATGCTGAAGCTCAGGGCCACGGCAGAGCCCGTAAGAATCACAGATAGGCCCAGCCCTGGGTCTATATGATGCCAAAGCCCCTTTCCTCCACCTCAGTCTAGGCCAGGCCTTGCCAGTCCACCCCTCTCCCTCCTCTGCCACCCCTGCCCTTGCCTCTCAGTGGTTGAGGCTCTACACAGCCCCTGGCAGTGAGGGAACATGACGCCCTAGAATCCTGTGAGGAGGGTCTGGACGAGCTACACCAGTTCTCCACCTGGGAAGGGCACAGGGCCTCCTCTCCACCTAGAGAGCAAACGGGGGGTGAGGCTGTTGGGTACCAAGGGCGCATCTGTCCACTGGGAAATGTGCAGGGGTGTTGCTTTCGTTTAGGGTTGGGTTTGCGTTGGTCGGTACAGTGCCTTGGATCCAGAACCACTCAGATATTTGATGGGGTTGAGAACAGCACTGCCAAGCATCCTACACCCAGCAAGTCAGTCCTGCAGAAGGAAGGTGCGCCCATACTGCCAATATGGCCTCGAGTGGAAGCACTGAGTCCCAGCAGCCAGCTTGTCCTTTTGTATCCTCTCCTTATTGTTTATCATCTTGACATTGGCCCGAGGGCTCAGTCCAGCACTCTGGACTCCATTGCCAGCTCTCAGGCTGCTGGAAGAGGCAGGCATCCAGAAACACGTGACCAAGCCTCTCTGCACTTGGGACGTTTAATCTCCTTAATTGAAATTGATTGGCCTCTTGGGAGGCAGCTCTGCATTGGCCCTGAGCATGTGATCAACTTTTGCTTATTTCTTTTAAAGACCAATTGACACACCATGATATCCAATCTTCTCCCTGAATACCGGGTCTATTTGCCAACCAGAATCAAAACCAGAAACACACACAAGAACAGCTCAGGAAACAAAAGCGCCTGATAAAAATAAGGAGAGAAATATTCTGTCTCATGGTGACTTAGCATTATACAAAAGGCCGGTCAAAACCCCATTACCTAGGAAAGATGTAATCATACGGGAAAGGAGAGATGAGAGGGGGTCGGGGAAGAGTAAGCTGCCTGAAGCTCGTAAGATAAATAAGCTGGGCTGAAGCATATCTAAGAACCAGCTACAAAAAGGATAAAAAGGGAAGAAAAGTGAAACACAAATTTTTTTTTTTTGAGATGGAATCTCGCTCTGTCACCCAGGTTGGAGTGCAGTGGTGCAATCTTAGTTCACTGCAACATCCACCTCCTGGGCTCAAGCAATTCTCTTGCCTCAGCCTCCTGAGTAGCTGGGATTACAGGCGCCCACCACCACAGTCAGCTAATGTTGGTATTTCTAGTAGAGAGGAGGTTTCACCATATTGGCCAGGCTGGTCTTGAACTCCTGACCTCAAGTGATCCACCCACCTTGGCTTCCCAAAGTGCTAGGATTACAGGCATGAGCTACCAAGCCTGGCCAAAAGATCTTTTTCAGTTGAAAGAAAACCAAACATCAAGAGGTTTGTTTGAGTGTCCAGATTTGTGTTCATCCAGATATACCACGATCATGCCGAAGCAGCTAGAGCTGGTTTACAAACTGGTTTAGCAGGTCATATTTGTTGACAAAGCCTCTGGTAGGACCCCTTATCTACCAGACTGATAATATGTCCTGGACATATCTCACTGAGGGCTCTCCTGTGCAAGGCTGTTGGGTCATTTCACAAACTGGGCACTGGGCTTTAAAAGAACAGTCCTAGTTGGGATGGGGACACCTTGTGACTTCCAAGCTATCAGTTCTGTTTCTGCACCAGCTTCATGGAAGTAACACCAGGGCAAAAGAAGCAAGAGGCAGGACCTTAGAGGCAAGGAAGTACAGCACTGACAGGTCAAATAATACCATTGTGCATGACGAACTCATTGCAAACACCTTGCTTCCTGACCTTCTGAAGAACAAGTCAGAGTCCAGATTTTAAAAGCACAAAGATCCAGCTTTTTTGCTATGGGAAAGCTCCACTTCCAAATCCATTCAAGGAGAAAGTACTTTGTAGTCTCCATGTTTCCTACATAGAGGAAGAAAAACATTTGTCTACCCTCTTATGTTCCGTTACTGAAGCCTGCAAATTAAACAGATAAAAGCCAGATTAACAAAAGAAATACATAAAAAGCTTATTTGATGCTAATATTTTTTCTTGCCCAGGAGGCCTCACAGAAAGTAAGACTCCAGGTTGGGCATAGTGGCTCTCGCCTGTAATCCCAGCACTTTGGGAGGCCGAGGCAGGTGGATCACTTGAGGTCAGTTGTTCAAGACTACCCTAGCCAACATGGTGAAACCCTGTCTCTACTAAAAATACAAAAATTAGCTGGGTATGGTAATATGCACCTGTAAGTCCAAGCTACTTGACTTGAAAGTCTAAGGCAGGAGAATCGCTTGAAGCTAGGAGGCAGAGATTGCAGTGAGCCGAGATTGTGCCACTGCACTGCAGCCTGGGCAACAGAGTGAGACTGTATCTAAAAACAAACAAACAAAAAAGTGGTCAGACTCAGGTGCTTATATACCATTTTAACAAAGGGTGGTAAATTGTGAAGTGACTAGACAAAGGAAAACAGATAATTTGGACTTCTAGGAGTGGTAAACTGTGGAAAGATAACTAGAAAATGTACAGAATATAAGGGATGAATAGTAGGATTTGTTATGCAGACTCACCTTGTTACTGTCTCCAGGAATAAGTCATCCACAGTGATTAAGAGTTATTATCCTCTTCCGGTACTAGAGAGAGGCACTACTTCACAAATCCATTATAAATGAAAATTTATATTACCTTTACAAAGGGAAACATAGCCTGCTTTTAGGCAGAAAGGAGAAGGACAGAGAGCTTTTCCTGTGTCTGTATTCTCCCAATTGCCTTCAGCTCAAAATAATCCTTATGCCAAAGTGGCATATTCTGGGCCCTTTCACCTAGCAGCAGGAAAGTGATGTAATGATGAAGGAGAGAGTGAACTCTGTAAAGACAAGAGCTGTAACATTATCAGGCATCACTGAACCAGGGTCTAAGGGTGCTGAACACATAGTAGGCACTCAATGAATATATGTTGAATGAATAAATAAATCAGTGGTTGGATGGATATTGGATAAAATCAGATTGGAGCAACTACCTAGTGTGGAAAAGAAAATTGCAACTTACTGAATGCTGACTCCCATCAAATACCACCAAGACAATATGTTGATAAAGCAAAGCTGATGGCAGTAAGAGACAGCACTACCCTGGAAATCATACTCGGGATGTAACAATGTCTGAGTGGGACAGGTAAATTCAGGGTGTTTATGATGTTTAAGAGTCTGGTTTAAGGAAGGTCTTTCAGTGTGGGGCAGGCTAAGACTGAAAAGGATTATGATATAATCCATGATAATGGAGATAGCAAGGTGAGTTAATGATCATTTGATGCAATCTACCAAAGTTAAGCAGTTTTAAGTAAGTTTGGGGGAAATTCCTAAAACAAACGCTTAAGTTACCTGCAGTCTTTATCTTTCTGGGCAAGTGTTTCCTGCCACAGTGAAATCAAGTTGGTTGATACAGTTTGGATCTGCGTCCCCGCCCCAATCTCATGTTGAATTGTAATCCCAAATGTTGGAAGTGGGGCCCAATGGGAGGTGATTGGATCACAGGGGTGGATTCTTCACAAATGGCTTAGCACCTTCCCCTCCATGCTGTTCTCATGACAATGAGTGAGTTCTCACGAGACCAGCTTGTTTAAAGTGTTTGGCAGCTCCCCCTCCACTTCCTCCTGCTCCAGCCGTGTAAGACGTACCTGCGTCTCATTCCCCTTTCATCATGGTTGTAAGTTTCCTGAAGCCTCCCCAGAAGCACAAGCCACTATGCTTTCCATACAACCTGTGGAACCGTGAACGAACTAGATCTCTTTTCCTTATAAGTTGCCCCATCTCAGGCATTTCTTTATGGCAATGTGAGAACAGACAAATACACTGGTAAAGACAGTGGAATAATAAAGTCATGTTATGAAATCCACATGATAGCAGTCATGTAATACAGACATAAGCTTATGTGGGTTTCAGTGGTTTCAGTCCTCAAGCTAATGGCCGAAATAAACTGTTCTCCTTCCACAGTGTGGCACATACAGTCAAGTAAACCACGTTTGTCCACAGAAAGACAAGCAAACCTTAAGTGGGCTCCAAGATAGAGGTTAATTTCTGGTCATCGAGTGCTGAGCCATATAAAGGAGAGGTAATTCAGGCGCCTTTAGACTTTAAGATCCTCTAACAGGCCGGGCGCAGTGGCTCAAGCCTGTAATCCCAGTACTTTGGGAGGCCGAGGCGGGTGGATCACGAGGTCAAGAGATCGAGACCATCCTGGTCAACATGGTGAAACCCCGTCTCTACTAAAAATACAAAAAATTAGCTGGGCATGGTGGCGCGTGCCTGTAATCCCAGCGACTCAGGAGGCTGAGGCAGGAGAATTGCCTGAACCCAGGAGACGGAGGTTGCGGTGAGCCGAGATCGCGCCATTGCACTCCAGCCTGGGTAACAAGAGTGAGACTCCGTCTCAATAGCCCTGAGGGGCAGGACCAGCTACCTAACATTCAGGTCCCAGTGAAAACTTAAATGCAAGTCCCTTGTTTGGAAACTAAGAATTTCAAGCAATTTGGCAGTTCCTCAACAAGTTAAACACAGCATCACCACATAAGCTAGCAATTCCACTCCTACGTATGTGCCCGGAAGAAGTGAAAACAGGCCAGGCACAGTGGCTCATACCTGTAATTCCAGCACTTTGGGAAGCCCACTTGGGTGAATCACTTGAGTCAGAAGTTCGAGACCAGCCTGGTCAACATGATGAAACCCTGTCTCTACTAAAATACAAAAATTAGCTGGGCATGGTGGCAGGAGCCTGTAATCCCAGGTACTCAGGAGGCTGAGGCAGGAGAATCGCTCGAACCCAGGAGGCAGAGGTTGCAGTGAGCTGAGATTGCACCATTGCACTCCAGCCTGGGCAACAGAGTAAGACACCTCAAAAAAAAAAAAAAGGACACCATGCCAGGCTAAATTTTTTTCCTCCCAATCACATGGCAGTTTGCTCTGCAGAAGATTAACCCAACTTCTTGGTCACACTGGACACATTTTATTTATTTATTTATTTATTTAGACAGGGTCTTGCTCTGTAGCCCAGGCTGGAGTGCAGTGGCGCAATCTCAGTTCACTGCAACTCTGCCTCCCGAGTTCAAGCTATCCTCCTGCCTCAGTCTCCTGAGTAGCTGGGATTACAGGTGTGCACCACCACACCTGGCTAATTTTTGTATTTTTAGCAGAGACGGGGTTTCACCATGTTGGCCAGACTGATTTCGAACTCCTGGACTCAAGCCATCCACCCGCCTTGGCCTCCCAAAGTGCTGGGATTACAGGTGTGAGCCACCGCGCCCAGCCCACTGTACACATTTGAAATAAAAGCTAGCTTGGTCTCTAGTTGTGGATGCTGAGATGTCAGAGGTATCCAACAATCCAGCAGATTTAAGAGAAGACTTTATCTTGTAGCATTGCAAATACCACATGTGACAGATAGCAGATCTCTCTGAGGTCAATAATGTTTAGAGGAGTTTACTATTTGTCCAAAATCACATAGAGGGTGGGAGGCAGAGCCAGGTCTGAACCAAGTCTTTCTGTTGCCACAGTTCCTGCAAAAGGCTGCAGTCAACCAAGGAAAACATAAACAAAAGCACTGAATCTTAAATTCCAAAAAAACCACTATCGTTCCCCTGTCAACCTTTGGTATTTCTTGGATAAACATTTCATTTGGGCATTTTTCAGCAATTTGAGAAGGTTTATCAGGAGAACTTCCAGTTCAGAAGGGCCTTCCAGAGTTAATGTCTCCTGAACCATTCATGCATGTGGAATACAGTTACACCAGCAAGGAGGGCAGTGTGGCAGGCAACACAGGGCATAGAAGCCAGGAGACGGAGAGCAGGGAGGTCGTTAGTTTCACCTTTACACACCTATGTTACCTCTGCTACAACAAGCAGGATTCTTTCGTAACTTGGAAAGCATCTAATAACAAAATTAGGAGCTTGTGGCAAAGATAATATTATACAGCCACCAAATCCTGTTTTATTTTCCTTTCCCTATGTACACAAGAAGACTACAATTCCCAGCCTTCTTTTGCTCTTAGATTGGGTCACCATAACTGGATTCTGACCAAAGGGACATGAGCAGAAGGGGTATACCACTTCTAAGCTTGGCCATAAAATCTCCATGTCATCATCCACCTCTCTCTTCCTCTTCCGTGGCAAATTGTTTTTGTTTGTTTTTTTTGTTTTTGTTTTGAGACACAGTCTCGCTCTGTCACCAGGCTGGAGTGCAGTGGCGCGATCTTGGCTCACTGCAACCTCCAACTCCTGGGTTCAAGTGATTCTCCTGCCTTAGCCTCCTGAGTAACTGGGATTACAGGTGCCCACCACCACACTCAGCTAATGTGTGTGTGTGTGTGTGTGTGTGTGTGTGTGTGTGTGTGTGTGTGTGTGTAGTAGAGATGTGGTTTCACCATGTTGGCCAGGATGGTCTCAATCTCCTGACCTCGTGATCTACCTGCCTCAGCCTCTCAAAGTGCTGAGATTACAGGCGTGAGCCACTACGCCTGGCAGCAAATTGTTTTTTGAGACAGGGTCTCATTCTGTCACCCAGGCTAGAGCGCAGTAGTGTGATCACAGCTCATTGCAGCCTTGATTTCCTGGGCTCAGGCGATCCTCCCACCTCAGACTTCCAAGTAGCTGGGACCACAAGTGTGCGCTACCACACCTGGCTGATTTTATTTTTTGTAGAGATGGGGTCTTGCGAGGTTACCCAGGCTGGTCTCAAACTGCTGGACTCAAGCGATCCTCCCACCTTGGTCTGTCGAAGGGCTGGGAGTGCAGTCATCATGAACCTCCACACTTGATCTGTGGCAAATTCTTGAGGGCACATGATGGAGATGACACCATCACAAGATGGTTGGAGCCGAGATTCCTGAACCAACTATTTGAGGAAAGCCACCAAGGAAAGCCACTTGACCTACATCAAACAATAACCTGCTGTATGGATACAAGAGTTAAAAAGAAATCATTCAGGCAGATAGGGTAAGGAAGACCTCGGAAAGGTTTCTCTTTTAATAAAAAGCAGCCCACATATCATTTCTTTTCTAACAAAAAGTAACCTGTAAAATTGAGCTGCAGATGTAGATAAGCAAGCTGGAAGCTTGCATGGGTGAATGCCAGCAGCTGTGACAATGGGAAAAGGCTACCTGGGGGCCAGGTATGTTCAGTATGGTGGCTCCACTTTCCCTTTTCTTTGTCAACCATGTGTACAGTAAGGAGCAGACAATATGGTGTCCACCAGGCAGAAAATCCATTTGCATAATAAAAGATGGGGGTGGTGGCCAGCTTCTTCATGTGCTATATAAATGTCACACCTGGTCCAACCAATCTTTGGGGCCTATGTAAATCAAACACTTGCCTCTCGTGCACTTCACCAAGGGTCCGGAAGACCCACTCGGGAGCCATTCTCTCTCTGCAGAAGAGAGAGCTTTTCTCTTTCGCTCTATTAAATCTCTCTCTCACTCTTAAGCCTCCACTTTTAAATTCACTTCTTGTGTGCCCACATCGTCAATTTCCTTAGCATGAGATGATGAACCTCCGGTATTTACCCCAGACAACAACACTTCTTCAGTATAAAGCCACTGAAAATGAAGTGTTTCTTTGTTACTGCAGCACAATCTTGCCTAACCTGACTAATTTGGATTCATTTATGCCAGGGGATTCCAACATCCCACAGAAGTCCTGAGAGGGCCTCTTCATTGCCTCACTCATGGAAACAGCCTTTCGGTGTTTTTATGACCTGGATCTATTTCAGATTCTAAGTTCATAGGAAGGTTTATTTCTGACTAGAGTTCCATTCCCTTCTTCTCCCTCTAAATTACCTTTTCATTCTCACTTTGTTGTGGTGTGCTTGTTCCAGAGAGAAATAAATCAAGGACTTCATCACAAAGCACATACACACATGCTTTACATTCTCACTGAAACAAGACCTGGAAGAGGAGGAAATTTTATTACAATTTTATTCCCCCTCAGGGACCATTCTGAATTTTACCATCCTAATATTTACTTCTTGTTATAGTAAAACCTTGAGTAAACCATCAGAGACTGAGTTGTTCTAGACACGTGTTTGGCATAACTAGAGTTTATGCGTTTAGGCACTCAAATGCTGTTGACTCTCACATGTTTTGAAGGAAATATTAAATAGGAAATAGGAAATGCAGTGGATGAAGTGGGGTGACATATTTTGCCTTTTCATGGGGATTCAGGATTCACCCGAGTTCCTTAAATGCACTATGCTCCCTGCAGGAGCTCGTGCCACCATCTCTGCCTGGAGCAGCCTTTTCCTTCCTTTGTCTCATTAAATCATTCCTATCCTTCGGTTGTCAGCTCACAGAGCAGTTCCCTCAGGCACAACTGTATACATTTACTAAAACTCATCTAACCATTCACCTTTAAAGCAGGTGAATTTTGTGGCATGTAAATTATGCCTCACTAACGCTGTTAAAAAGAAAACACACTGTCAGGGAGGTGATGCATAACTGTAACTCCTCCTCTTTAAAAAAAAATTTTTGTTTGAGACAGAGTCTCCCTCTGTCATGCAGGCTGGAATGTGCAGTGGCGCAATCTCTGCTCACTGTGGCCTCAACATCCAGGGCTAAAGCAATCCTCCTGTCTCCGCCCCAAGTAGATGGGACCACAGCCATGTGTCATCATCTACTTGGGAGCTAATTTTTTTTTTTTTTAAGGCAAAGCCTTGCTCTGTCACCCAGGCTGGAGTGCAGTGGTGTGGTCTCAGCTCACTGCAACCTCTGCCTCCTTGGTTCAAGCAATTCTTCTGCCTCAGCCTCCCGAGTAGCTGGGACTACAGGTGTGCACCACCACACCTGGCTAATTTTGTATTTTTAGTAGAGACGGGGTGTCACCATATTGGCCAGGCTGGCCTCAAACTCCTGACCTCGTGATCTGCCCGCCTCAGACTCCCAAAGTGCTAGGATTACAGGTGTGAGCCACCGTGCCCAGCCAGTTCAGGATTTCCAGTAATAGACTGGTCTATCTTGGCAAAAGGTGTCCATTAGAATGTAAATGAGCAAAAAGGAGAATCAATGCCTGATTTTAAAGTTATGGAAGTCTGACCTACAGTCGTCATTGGCAGAAATGTATCTGCGGATGGCAAGTTTTAACTTTAACCTCCTCTTAATCACTTTGAACTTCTGAACCAATGGACTTATAAACAGCCTGTTTGTAAGTAAAAGCAGATTGATTTGGTTAAGTGAATTAACATCTGATTGAACAATTTTACAAGATATACAGGTTGAGAGACTCATAGCTAATCTAAAACAAGGTCTCTATTGCTTGGTCAGTCTTCCTTTCTGCCCTGTTCAGAATTCTCTGTTTGTCATGGAATAAGAAAATCAAGTGCAATATGCTGTATCTGCACTGTTATAAATGCATTGAAGTAAAAAAAGCATGGCCCTCATACAAACATAAAATAAGCCAGGCGCAGTGAATCACACCTGTAATCCCAGCACTTTGGGACCACTTGAGGCCAAGAGTTCCAGACCAGCCTGGCCAAGATGGTGAAAGCCCATTTCTACTAAAAATACAAAAATTAGCCAGGCGTGGTGTCACACGCCTGTAGTCCCAGCTATTCAAGAAGATGAGACGTGAGAATCGCTTGAGCCCAGGAAGTGGAGGCAGCAGTGAGCCTAGACTGAGCTACTGTACTCCAGCATGGGCAACAAAGGGAGACTCTGTCTCAAAAAAAAAAAAAAAAAATATATATATATATATATATATATATATGAGTGTGTGTATGTGTGTGTGTATATATATATGTATATAAAATGAACATGTGTCCAAGATTTTTAAATTAATTTAACTCAATTAATAATGCAGGTAATAAAATATTACAACTGGCTGAAAGAGAATCCAGAGAACAGACACATGTACAAGCAGTCGGGAATGCTGAAATAAATTTGCTACGAGATGCAAGACTGACGGCCTCTTTATGGGGTAGAAATCAATTCCATCTCTACCAGACAAAACTCGTTTGCATCTCTGTGGACAAGAATCATTTCCATAACCTTGTGTTTTCTATAATTTACAGTTACAAAATAGTTCAGTCAAAAACGATGAAAGACACAGACCCCTGTGAAATCAGACAACCCTGAAGCCTCTGCTAGATAATACCCAGCAATCCATTGAAAGGAAACTCAGTAATCTTTCTGCCCATGTCAAGGCCTTTTTCCTGACAATAAGAGGAAACGTAATCATCATAAAGCAATCTGAAGCTCTGTGCTGGGACCAAGTACAAGGAGAGAGCTGGAAAGGTTGGGGCTTAGCAGTATGTGGGAATGGCTTGGGAGTTTAAATCAGCATTATATTCAGAGATTCAATGGGATGAGGTTGCCAAAAACATTTTGGCTTTTTTTTTTTTTTTTTTTTTTTTTCCAATTCAGGCATCATCTCTAGAGTGAAAGAAAGACAGGGCCTGCTCTAGTCAGCTATGGTGAGACAGACAACTGGATTCTGTGTACTACATTTTACAAGGGCTAGAGAGAGTCGGGAAGGGAAGGGAATGTGATACTCATGCATAAGGAGAGCTGCAAGAAACCAGGAATACTTAAGGAGGAAAAAGCTCACATAGGAACGCAACAGTTGTCTTCAAATACTTATATGACAACTGAGGAATAAGGCTTAAGGAGTACCTTCCTACATAATAACCAGACTGATGGTGATGACAGTGATGATGATGGTGATGATGGTGATGATGATGATGATGATGGTGATAATGATGGTGATGATGGTGGTGATGATGGTGATGATGGTGATGATGATGGTGATGATGATGGTGATGATGGTGATGATGATGATGATGATGGTGATGATGATGATGGTGATGATGATGGTGATGATGGTGATGATGGTGACGATGATGATGATGGTGATGATGATGGTGATAATGATGGTGATGATGATGGTGATGATGGTGATGATGATGGTGGTAATGATGATGATGATGATGGTGATAATGATGGTGATGATGATGGTGATGATGGTGATGATGGGGATGATGATGGTGATGGTGACAATGATGGTGATGATAATGATGGTGATGATGATGATGATGATGATGACAATATCAGTCAACATTAATTGAACTTTACTAGGTGACAAACCATGGGCTGAGCACTTTACAAGTGCCCTCTCATTGAATCCTCATGATAATGAGAAACTAGTTTCCCAGTAGACAGAGATGTCAGACTTTTGGTGGAAGTAAAGGCTGTGAAGTCCCCTTTGAGCTCTAATGTTACATGGCTCTGTGTCACTCTTCTGCTCATCCCTGTTGTATACTATATTAAATACAAATTCCCCAGCCGACCAACAAAAGCTCTTCACAGCATTGCTCCAATCAAGCTTTCCAGGTTTGTCACTGAAATACCACTACCCCCATCAAACATACCAAATGCAGCCATGCAAGACAGTTACTCAGCCAGCTCGCAATCAACTGAATCAACCATCCAATCTCTATAGTTCTTCCGTCGCCAATGGTACCTCCTCCATAAAGTCATTCTAGTTGATTCTTTCCTCCTCTTCCACCATCTCCCTTCCTGCAAAAGCACTTTATACCCCTTTTGCCCCATGCTGATCACTATCACAGTCACTTCTTAGTACTTGTTTTATCTCTTGTAGGTTGCAAGCTCCGTGAGTGGGGAGGTGGGAGGAAGGAGGTGGCTGCTGAATGAATTTGCTGAATGGTCAGAGAGGGAAAGTGAGACATAGATGGGGCGAGGGAAGACCATGGAACATTCTAAGGCAACAGGAATAATGCCAAGTCCTTTACTGGGAAAGCAATTTCTGAAATGCCTTTATCCCAGGTGCATCCCTGAGTGTCATGATGGTGACACTGCACTCCAGCCTGCATGACAGAAAGAGACCCTGCCTCAAGGAGGAAAAATAACACAGGACTGTAACAAATCCATTCACTTCCTCTCCCTCTCTCTTCACGGCTTCAACAGCACAGCTTCCGTCTTTGCACCCAAGCTTGGAAGCTTAGCTTCCTCTGTTAGACGTTGTCCATTTCAAGGCATCTCCAGATCTGGATCAACTGAAGGATGATGTGTTGCTGTGCTTCCCTGCCTGTTTCTTAAAGCGGCCTTAAGTCTAAACATAAATTCACTTAAAATTAATTTAAGAACTTAGCAGAGAATTAAAAAGGTACAAAACCCTGTCCCAGTCACTGGGTTTTTTCCACAGAGGCTGCCACTGTCACCACCTTCCCATAGCTCACGGACTCTTGACAGCATTTGCCAATTCAAACAAAGAAGAAGTCAACGTGAATAGTTCTGTTTCCCCTGTGACTTTAAGCTACTTAAAACCCAGGCGGGCGCGGTGGCTCACGCCGGTAATCCCAGCACTTTGGGAGGCCAAGGCAGGCAGATCACCTGAGGTCAGGAGTTTTGAGACCAGCCTGACCAACACGGAGAAACCCCATCTCTACCAAAAATACAAAATTAGCCGGGCGTGGTGGTGCATGTCTGTAATCACAGCTACTTTGGAGGCTGAGGCAAGAGAATCGCTTGAACCTGGGAGGCAGAGGTTGCAGTGAGCCTTGATCACGCCATTGCACTCCAGCCTGGGCAATGAGAGTGAAACTCCATCTCAAAAAAAAAAAAAAAAAGAGAGAGAGAGAGAGACAGGAAGAGAAAGATTTGCTTCTATTAATTCTCTTCACCTAGGTTCAGTTGGTAACATCATCAGTTCTCATTTGCATGATCTGTTCTTTCTCTCACCATTACCGAGTGTTCCAGTCCCTGCTTATTGGTAAAATGAGAGGTGGGTTTCTCATTTATTTGTGTTTGCTGAAGAGTCAAAGGCTCAAGGTTTCACCTTGCCTGGCACTATTTTCTTTCAGTATCTGACTGACTCTCTGGTGCCAACGATTGAGAATACTGGCAAGAAATGAGCTGGTGAGAGTGTGCCATCTGTTTCTAAAACTTCATTCAAAAAGTTACATGCAGTTTACAAATATAATGTCTCAAATATACTCAGAGGCAGCTGTGTTGGTGCTCTAGGGTGTCAGAGCCGTAAAGAGGTAAAAGGCTCAGAATTCAGCCAAATCCCAGCTGCGTCTTCCCCTAGCCACCAGACTTGGAAAGGCTGCAGGCTGCTCTGAGCTGCTTCTGTGTTGAGCTCTGCCTCTCAGGGTTTCTGAGGCTACTGCACTAATGAATGCAAATGTCTACCATAGTCAGCCGGGCGCAGTGGCTCATACCTGTAATCCCAGCTGGATTACAGGTATGAGCCACTGGCTCATACCTAGGCCTTTGGGAGGCCTAGGCGGGTGGATTGCCTGAGCTCAGGAGTTTGAAACTAGCCTGGCCAACATGGTGTAACCCTGTCTTTAATAAAAATACAAACAATTATTGTCAGGAGGCTGAGGCAGGAGAATCACTTGAACCTGGGAGGTGAAGGTTGTGGTGAGCCGAAATCGCTCCACTTCACTCCAGCCTGGGGGAGAGAGACCCTGTCTCAAAAAAAAAAACAAAAAAAAAACACACACAAAGAAAAGACAAATGAGCTGGGCATTTTGTCTCTCTGGTATAAAAATGAAGGCCCGGCACAGTGGCTCACGCCTGTAATCCCAGCACTTTGGGAGGCGGAGGCAGGCAGATCATGGTCAAGAGATTGAGACCATCCTGGCCAACATGGTGAAAGCCGTCTCTATTAAACATACAAAAATTAGCCAGCCATGGTGGCAGATGCCTGTAATCGCAGCTACTCGGGAGGCTGAGGCAGGAAAATCGCTTGAACCTGGGAGGCAGAGTTTGCAGTGAGCCAAGATCTCACCACTGCACTCCAGCCTGGTGACAGAGCGAGACTCTATTGAAAGCCACCCAGAAGCACAGTCCCGTGCTTTTCCCTCCAGCCTGCCTTGCTTAGGGCTGATCTGCTGGACCAGGTGCTCTGAGTGAAGAGGGTGCACCCACAACCTGTGTCCCTTGGCTCCCTGCCTCTGCAGCTGCACCTCCGGGTGGAATTTACCTGGAGTGATCGCTTTCCTCCCCGCCCCAGCTCCCACCACTCCCAGGTCCCCCTGTCATTTCACCTTTTCTCTGGTTCACAGAACCCTTGAATGATAATCTGCTTTTATTTTCCTGAACTTCTGAACTCTTCCTGAGTCTTTAACCTCCGGTTGTTGGCAATCAGCCTTGGATTTCTTTATCTGCCGTTGGCCTGGCTGAAGCTTTTGCCAGCAGAGAATGGGAGAATTTTCACTGTTGTTCTGTCTCACGTGTAATCACACTTACCTGCCACGCTGCCTGTGTTTTCTCCCTTTTCTCTCCTTCCTTTACAGCTGAGCCAACATTTCCTCTCCTATGGGTGCTTGCACACCAGGATTCTTTTTCCTTTGTGTTCTGGGCTGCCCTATTTGGCACTCCCCACCCATCTCTTCTAGGCTGATGCTGGGCAAAATGAAATGGTCTTTCTTTTCTTTCCTTTTTTTTTTTTTTTTTTTTGAGACAGAGTTTTGCTCAGTCACCAGGCTGGAGTGCAGTGGAACGACCGCAGCTCACTGCAACCTCCACATCTCGGGTTCAAGCAATTCTCCTGCCTCAGCCTCCCGAGTAGCTGGGACTACAGGCATATGCCACCATGCCCAGCTAATTTTTTGTATTTTTAATAGAGATGGGATTTCACCGTGTTAGCCAAGATGGTCTCGATCTGCTGACCTTGTGATCTGCCCACCTCAGCCTCCCAAAGTGCTGGGATTA